>NW_026596149.1:16809509-16895551 GCF_907164565.1 Psammomys obesus
GAAGGAAGGAAGGAAGGAAGGAAGGAAGGAAGGAAGGAAGGAAGGAAAGAAGGAAGGAAGGAAGGAAGAAAAGTGCAAAACAGCTAGCCACAGGATTTGCTCAGGTGCCTCCAGGCCCAGGTTGAAAAACAGAAGGCCTCAGAGCCCCTGAGAAGAAGGGCCCTGGTTTGTTTGTTTGTTTGTTTCCAGCAAAATGCTTCTTTCCAATGGTGCAACCAGTCTGTCCCTTAACGTGGGCCCTAGAAGGCATGTGTACATGAGGAAGAGCAAGGCATGCTATTGCTCAGCTGACCAGTGGACCTCAGCACAGAGACTCCTCAGAAAAAGAAACCCCACACCCAATGCAGCACATGCCCAAGTCCCTTATCTTGAGGCCTCCTCCCAGGCCAAGATGCATAAAAGCCACACGAGAGTCTCTGAGTCCCTGAGCCTCTGGCAACCGGGGTCTAATGCACTCTGAATTTCAGAAGTCTCTGCCAGTCTTGTCTTCTAGCAATCAACATGCCAGGCCAGGATTCAAAGAAACAAAACAGCATGGTGGCGTCCAGTATCCCCACTTAGGGGTCTGATTCCACCCTCTCTGTTACTGTAATCCTCCCCAAGCTTCGGGAGGGTCTGTGGTCAGACACCCCTGGAAGTTGCAAGAGAACAAAGGGCAGGGAGGTATGCAGCTTTGCCACAGGAAGCTGGGATCTGTCTAGCTTCCCAGTTGTCTTTGCCACCCCAACATCTTGGGGGAGGAGGGGTGCTGCTACTCTTCAACCAGCAGATCTCCATTCTCCCCAGTCCGAAAGTCCTTGGGATCACTTGGCCTCGGGTAGATGAGCGGGCACAAGGCAGGCTGTGGAGAAGTGGAATGGAGCCCGTATTTCAGCTTTAATGCTTCTGGGAAGAGTCGGTGCCTCTCCAGGGGCTCTTCATGTTCTGTTTTCAGGAGAGAGGGGAAGGGAGAGTCAGAGCCTGGTACGATTGTATTTCTCAAGCAGAAGGTTCAAAGCCATGCCACAAGACACCTCCTCCCTCCACTCCCCAAAAGAACACACCTCTAGCAGAGGATGATCACAAAACATGTGGAAGAGCCCAAGTAGGACTCAGAACATGAAAGAAAATGCTTCAGGTTACAGAAGAAGCTAGAGAAATAGGTCAGGACTCTGCTTAGCACTGGGCTAGATAGATTCCAGCCAGAAGGGTATGGAGAGGGACTGGCATGTGACAATGGAGCCTGCTGCTCCAGGGGTCAGACAATGCTGCTTAGAGGGGACAAGGGACCGTGAGGCACAGATAGGAAAGTCATGCTCCCTCCCCTTCAGGAACGGAGGGCTACTCTCTATGCTACACAGAACCCTCTCACATTGGTCACAGGCAGGTCAAAATCAGCTAGGACTCTCTGGAGCATCACAGCTCCTCTCTGGAGTCAGCTACCAGAGCCTTGCAATCAGCTGTGGGGGTGTGGTGTGGTCACAGAGCTCCACAAAGTGAAGGAGACAAGTAGGATGGCTAACCACACAAGGGAGATCCAGGGGAGGTTGTGTCTCTAAAGTCTGTTGGATCCTGACCCATGTACCCGTAGAGATAAGTCTCACAAGCTTTAGCTGACATCAAGTTCCTTTTAAAACATTCTGGAGTCACTTGGCTTGAATATTACCATTGACCAGCAGGCTTCTCTCCCTAAAACACCCATAGCAAATCCTTCACCAAAGAAACGTCTAATAAAACTATTCTGTCTGGGACCCCCAGAACTGTGTCCTTCCAGGGTCAGGATCATGCAGAGATGAAGTCCAGGGAGGCAGGAGTGCAAGCACTACTCTCAGGCCAAAAAACAGAGAAGCCTAGCTGTGGATGTCCAGAGAAGGGACACTTTCTGCCCTGGGGTCATCATTCACGTCTGAGTGAGACTCGAGGATTCAAGCAACCGTGTCCTCTCTGAAATAGGGGGACTTCTAGTAATGCCCTAGATCGTATGTATAGAGAGAGAGCCCCAGCCATGTTGTGGGGTCAAAGAGGGAAAGGTTACCACTTCCCCTTCCACACCTCAGGCCCAAGGCCTCCAACATTCACACATGACAACAATGCAACAGTAACAGTGAAGAGCCACATGGCTGAGTCATGTCCGCATCATTCCCTGAGCGGCCTGTGGCTCGGAACACACAACGGCAGAGACAGATGGGAAAGGACCCCACATTGGTGGCACTGCTTGAAAGAGCATCCAGCACGGACACATGAGCCATGTACTCCACAACAGCCAATCTGTACACAAACTAAGACACCTTTCAGCTGAGATGCAACGACTCACACACAGGAGGAAACAGGGGCACATGCACCAGCTCTGTTACCTTTCCCAGGTTAGTAAGGAGAAAACTTTGAAAAAATGTGACAGACAGTTCGTCTTTCAAGCATAGCAGGGAAGGAAAAAAAACAGGTTGGAAAAGAAGAAAACAAAACCAATTTCAGCATTTTCTGCTTAGTTTTGAGATAGGGCCTCAAACTTTCTATGTAGTATAAATGACCTTGATTTTCTGATTCTCCTGCCTCCTCCAGAGTGCTGGGATAATAGACGCATTCCACCATGCCTGCTTTATGCAGTGCTGGGGAATCAAACTCAGGGCCTCTTACATGTTAGGCAATCCCTCTGCCAACGGAACTACACTGATGGCCCTAGTGGTACGCCCATTTTAGTGTGCATCTAATTCTAAAACGAAGACACTGAGAATGACAGGTAGCCCATTATCCCAAGCATACCAACAGCCCCCAGGAAGATACTACAGACAGAGGGCAGTGTCTGAGCATCACTCAGTTTTATCAGGAGACCAAGATGATGGGCATCAGGCCTTTGGGGCTTCTGAGCTCAAGTCTGAGTACTCCAGTGGCATAGGGCAGAGGGACCAAAGGGCTGTCAATATGAATACTTCAGCTGGAGAGGCCAGAAGTGGTGACACACTACTAGCAGGCCCCTCCTACGTGCCACATATTTGCCATGAGTTATATGCATATTTTTATCCTCAAAGCTCCCCATGGAGTTGAAACTCCCACTTACAGACGAGGAAGTTCAAGTCTTAAGATTGGTTTAACTTGCCTACCATTCCAAAGACAAAGTTGCCAAGTTATTTGGTCTGGCTTTTAAAATAAATTTGAGACGCCAGGTAAGGTGTATGCATACCTGTAACTCGAGCATTCAGAGGGTGAGACAGGAGGATTACTGAGTTTGAGGCCTGGGCTACATAAGGGCTAAATAGGACAACTAAGAGGATACTGTTTCAATAAAACCATAACTAATTAATTTTGGTCACAGGATCAGGGCTGATTTCTAGATTCAGACACATGTAATGGCCTGGGACATGAGGCCACACTCTCAGGCTGAGCTGGATGCTGGGTCTCCAGCGGAGAATGTGACCATAGTCAGGAGTTATGAGACTATAGGATGCATTTTGCTTAAAGAATTTTAGCCAAAAGCACTATTAGATTCACCTTGGAAATGGACAAGCTGAACTTCTCTATTTTCAAGGTCAATGTAATAGTGTAGGGGTGGTGGGTGTGAATGGCCTTTACCCAGTGGGAAATTACCTTCTAAAGGATATGCACAGATGTAAAACCACAAGATTCCAAACCAAAGGCTGTGCAAAGAGAACCTTTGGTCCTCAAGCAGTCCACATGGACACTGGATGGTGAGCACATCATCCCTTTTTGAGAGGAAAGTTAACAGCCCAAAGCCTGTCCTCTCTCTTGGGAAGTAGATGCAAGGGAGTTTCAGGAGCTAACCCACAGACCAGCAGCTGTTCAAGACTCCCCTCAGGCTCCAGGAATTAGAGGCAAAAGAACAAAACAAAAACAAAAGCAAACAAACAAAAAACCAAGCTTCTTTTCCAAGAAGCTTGCAAGGAGGAGTCAACTAGCTATCTGGGGCACAAAGTCTGCTTGGGGCTGGCTCTACTGCCTCCCAGTTGGTGGGTGTGCAGGGCAGTTGGCCTTTCTTGTTAAACAGGATGAGGACTGCCCTGCCCATCTCTTGTTTTAGGATGACCCATCCCATTCACTGTGAATGACGCAGCTCTCCTAACTGTCAGACCACTCCTTTTCCATGCTTGTCACAGCTACAGTCAGGTCTGTGAGCATAGTGGAGTTGGAACCCCAGCTACAACTCCAACCGTAGGGCAAAACTCCCTACGGTGGATTGACAATGGAGTGTGCTAAACATTGTGAGTTTGGCCACAATACATCCTCTTTCTGCATCCCTTCTCTATAAACGTTGGAAAGTCTCTCTCTCTCCTCCCATTTCCTTCTCTTCTATGGACAACCTTAGAGTCTAGCCAAACTGTCCTCCTCCTAAATATTTCAACAGGTAGGAGACCAAGCTGGCAAACAAGCAAGCGTGAGCGCAGGCAACAGAATTATTGAGAAGGAAATACTTACAGACAGGCTTTCCCTAGCAAAGGCTGCAGGGAGACAAGGTAAGGAGAGAGAAAAAGTCAGTTGGGAGGCCAGATGGCAGCTGGTGAGAAGAGCCCCCCCACACCTCCCATGTCTGACCCGGCCAATAGATCTCAGACATCTGTTCCTGGGGATTTGACAATCCTGAAGGGCTGTCCTGATAAAATCACAGGCATCTACGAACTGGGGACAAGACTGGGCTCTTGCCAGTGTCCTCCATGACCAGATCAGTGTAGCTCTGAATGCCACCTCCCCCTGGCCCAAGTTAATCCTCGAGCTTTCCACGATACACCAAGATAAAATAAGACAGAGATGCCATTTCTCAGCTCTGCTCGGCTAAAATTAGGAAACTCTCAGACCTGAAGGAATATCTACTGGAGTCTTCCCACGGGTTCTGTGTCCATTTCCAAAGCTAATGAGAATGAGCCTGGCTATTAAAATCTTATACTTGTCAGGCATAACAGGGCATTGGGGAGGAGGAAGGAGAATCAGGAGTTCAAATTATCCTCAACTACACAGTGAGTTTGAGGCCAATCTCTATGCATGATGAGACCCTATACTTAGAAGGCAGAGAGGGCACCATAAATTCAAGAGTACAGAAAAGACAGCCTGAACTATATACTAAGAACTTGTAGCCAACAGAGGGAAAAAAAACAAAACAAACAAACAAAAAACTCTACACTCATGTTAGGATTGAGCTACAATCAAAGCCAGGTCTCCTAGCTCCCAGGGAATCTGTCTTCTCACTGAACTCAACCCTTACTTTGTGCCAGACCCTAAGTTGTATGTACAGAACAAACCACCTTGTCCGAGCCACTGTTTGCAAGGCATGTTACTCCCCAATTCCAAAAATTAGGAAACCGAGGCCTGGGGCAATTAAATGAGCTATGGAGGCTTCGATGTTCTCTCCATACCTCATACCAGACCTCAGAAGAGGCCTTAGGGACAGCAGGAACCAGTTGGCAGCAGATGCAGCCTGAATTGGCCTCACATTGAGTTGAGGTATAGGGTGAGGTCTACTATTTCATGTGTCTACAAAAGTTCTTGGCGATCTTTGAAGAACTGCTTTTCTGAAAACAAATTTTAATGCTCAATAGCCAAACTCTTCCAGCCTTTGATCTTTCAAGCTGGTGAAAGAATGAATCTTGTTGTTTTGTGTATTTTTTACTCTTGGTAATCTAGAAATATGTCGATTCTTACTCTGACAATCTTGCCCCAAAAAGTGGCTACCTTGACTGCCTGATCCTGTGCATGTGTGTACATACATACCATGCATACATGCATTCATGTGTAGGTGTGCAGTAGACACAAGCATCCCATGGGTGGACGTAAAAGGACAACCTCAGGTGTCAATCCTCAGGAGCCTTCCACCTTCTGTTTAAAAGGAGGTCTCTTATCATCCTGGGATTTCACTGTGTTGATTAGGCTAGCCGGCCTGTGAGCTATCTAGGAATCCATCTGTTTCTGCCTCCCTTCAGTGACTTATCTTACAGGCATGTCCCTTTATACTCTATTTGTTGCATGGGTTCTGGGGATCTGAACATGGGTCTCCACAGTTGCATGGGAGCTTTCTGAACCCAGCTGCCTCTATAGCTCTGTACTGTTTCTAAGGGGATAGGGCTATGCTGGCTCTAGAGACAGGGTAGGCTTTCCTGTGGGACCCCAGCTTTTTTCTGTCACAGAGATGACAGCAAAGGAGTTACTATGGGGTAGGAAAGACTATGGGGTATGTACAGACTCCTGACTGAAAAGTACTAGAGTATAGACTGTTCTAGGAGTTACCATTCATAGATGTGCATGGAATGGGGGCATTTTACAATTTCTTCAGCTCTGCCTGATTCTGCTCAATAGAGAATAAAGACCACAAGCTCGGGGGGGGGGGGGGGGAATAGGCAGTTACTGTTGACAAGGGAAATTTTGAGAGAGGACATCGTATGTTCTGCCCGATGAACGTACACACACTACACACTACACAAACACCGTCCACTGCACATATCATATAGCCCACCCTGAACACAGGCATGCCGTCCTCACTGGCAGACACAGACACTGAGCCCCAGGTCTGGGGATCATCTCCCCTGTAGGTAATAATTAAAGCAGAGTCACTGACTTGTCCAGGCAGCTGCGTGGGCACTTCCGGGGGCAGGCAGCTTGGCAGGGCAGCAGAAGTGGAAGCCACATGCTCCTCAAAGCTGTTGATGCGAGGCTTTTTGGTGGGCTCGGGGCTGGCTAGTGGGGTGACACTATTGCGTCTCATGAGCGGGTTAGGTCCCTTCTTTGCATCCTAAGCAGACAAAGACAAAAGAGAGAAGGTGACAGTTACAAGGAGTGGGGAAGGAGGTAGAGAAGCCACACAAACACACACACACACTCCTCTTGTGACTTGTAAGGGTACAACCACAGGAACACCCAGGTGCATGGCCTTGACCCTGAGCTGCTGCTGGCACAGAACTTCTTGCTATGTGCAAAGCAGGGGAGGAGAAAAATAATTACAACCACAGCAGAGAAGGGGGTCAAGAGAAAAGAACCTTAACTTCCCAGCCACTCCACCCACAGAGGGCCCAGGAGAGACAGTTGGCTCTGAGATCACAGAAATGGGAGAGCAAGGGTGTCAGCGCTGACTCCCTTCCACCTGGGTCTGCAGAACACTCAAGCACCCACGGAATACTCTGTGCTCGCCCAAACAGTACCCAGCCTTAGTCTAGGAGCAGAGCAAGAGATCGAAGGTGCAGAATACAGGCAGCAGTCTGTCAACCAGGACAAGATGTCAACTTTCCAATCAGAGGATGACAAGACAGGAGAGTGGGCTCCTGTCCAACACATGGCTCAGTACCTCAGAGGCCGGGCAGCTTCAGCCCCAGCATTCAGCAAGTAAGTATCCTGAGATCCCTGGAGCCCATCTCATGTCTAAACCCAGGTTTAGGGCTGTCCTCATTCAGCTAAGTGAGCAGGTGCCCTGGTTCAGAGGGGCGGGGCCAGGGACAGTCTTCTTCCAGTGCAGTCCACAGTGCAAGCTGGGCAGTAAACTGGCTGACACCCCATGTCCTACCAAAGTCTGACGGCCAAGCTCCTTGGGAATGGGTAAGTCACCTGTTTTGCGGACTCCACAGACAGAAAGTCAAGTTCGGTGTAAGAGGAAGGTCTGACTACACTGGCAAAGTGTTGTATTTTGACAGCCTGCATAAAGCAAATTTAAATCCACTTTCACAACACAGGCCTGGACAGATATGCAATCTGCCCAGTAAGGAATTCAATGACCACACACACCCTCCCCGACAAAAATCTCAAACCTCCCTGAGGTGGAAGATAATGACAGCCAGGTACTGGGTCTCCACAGACCTTTCCTTGGCTGGCCCTTAGGATGGTCATCCTCTAGCCTTCTTCCTACCACAGATCTTTGCCAACTATGAACTTAAAGGCACACAGATGATGTTGCTGGCAAGCTAATCCTGTCTGAGCCAGGCTCCTGGTCCTTTTGAGGAGGGCACTGCTTTTGCTGCCTGAAGTGGCAACAGCTACTGTGCTAGGGTTGTGATTGACAGAAGGAATCAACTTCCTGTTCAGTTCACTCTTCCCAGTCAAGTTTAAATGAAGGGAGAGAAAGAGGGAGAGAAAAGGGGGGAGGGGAGGGAAAGAATGGACAGAAAGAAAAGCAACAGATCCCAGGATGCCACAAGAAAGATGGGCTAAGAGCAGGTAAGAACAGCAGTGTGGATGGAGCATGGTAGCTGGACAGGGGACACCAAAGATCCTCAGTGAGACCCCTCCAGAAGAAAACCAGATCCAGGGTTTCCCAAGGGTCCCAGGGCATCTGAACCTAACTCACCTCTGATCTCTCCCGGTGTGTGCTCACTGATTCCACATTCAAGTAGATAGACTCCACACGGCACCCTGAAGGTGAAGGATGGAGAAGACAACTTCTGTTAAAGAGATCATCCTCATCTGCAGCCCTATGGCCCCTAGGAGACCCCAAGGACAGGACCCGGCACAGGCCGCCACTCACCATACGCCACAGGTGTCAGTTTCAGGACAGTGTGAAGGGGACATTTCAGGTATGGCATCTCTTCTGAAATGAGACGTGTGTTATGATAGGTAAGAGACTCAAAGCAAAGGGAGATAACTCAGAGGCATCCCTGGGCTCACTGTGAGAGCCTCACGCCTAGCCTAGAGAACCTTGGCCACATGGAGGCTTGACGAAGCCCACTACGCTTCACACTCCTCAATAAGGAGCAAGTACAGACCCCTCAGAAGGCTGTGAAGCAGGACCACATTGATACAAAGCAGAGTGAAAAAAGATGGGTCCTCTGCCACTTGTACTCAAAGGCCCATTTCCTTAACTCCTTTGTAGGCACGGCCAGCCCTCAATACCTGCACTCTTGTCAAGGAAGTAGGCTAGTAGGCAGCGTAGGACAGCCTGGTGACAGATGACCAATACATTCTCCTGGCGCTCTAGTTCCATGATCACGGGCTCTAGGCGCTGGACAAGGTCCTGGTAGGACTGAGCAAAGAGATGAGACAGCACGTTAGGAGAAGACAGGCAGGGAAGAGCCCTGCAATCCCTTGCAGCCTTCATCAGAGACCAGCTCACAGGCCATGCCCCCCCCCCCACACACACAAGCACATGTCCATCCTTCTAAATGTTCAGCTCTGCATTTGATGAAATACTTCTAGGGAACACGAGAAAAGCCTGCAATCCTATCTATCTGAATTCCTTCCTCCACTTCCTCCTCTTCCTTTTGAGTGTTGGAGAGAGCTCAGACTCTACCACGGACTGTTACTCAGGCCATTAAAAGAAATAAAAGTCCTGACACATGTCACAACATGGGAGGACTGCAAAAATTTGTATGTCAAGTGGAAGACAGTAAGCCTCACTGCCTACATATACCCTTCTGTAGGCCATCTAAAACAGGCAACTCTAGAGACAAGGAAATGTGGTTGCCAGGGCTAGGAGCTAGGAGACGCTAGGCTGACTGCTAACAGGTCTGCAGTTTTGTCAGCCAGGTATGGTGGTGCACATCTGTAACGCCAGCCCTGGGGAGGCAAAGGCAGCTCTGAGCCACACAATGAGCACAAGGCTGCAACATAAAAGGTCCTCTTTATGCTGAATCTTCTGTGCTTTGCATTTGTCTCCTCCCAAATGGAGTCCTAGTGATCTGGCCAGAGTGATGCCAGAGGACAGCATGGCGGCCCACCAGGAATGGGAACTATGACAAAGGCTCAGAAGGATACCCACTAGGTGTCAACACAGCCGCCTGGCTGAGCTCCCAGAGTACCGCATGGCTCAGCATACTCTATTCCAACTGGAGAGCAGCTGCCAGTTCAGCCATTCCCTCTACCAAAATCAGCCTAGCCCTAGTGCAAGCCACCCAATACGACAGACAGCCTCACAGCTAGCCTGTCTACCATGTCACCTGCCAGCCAGGTGAAAGCTTTGGTCTGGAGCGAACCACCAGCGATCCTCCTTGCTCTTTCCCATGTCAACACACATCATTAGAGACAGACACATAAGCTTCTCGTTGTTCTATGTGGGGATACTTCCCCTGGGGCTTTTTACAAGGTTCCCTTTAGTGAGATTTAATATCAAAGCCGTAGTAGAGATGAGCTTACACAACTGGTGAAGATGTGGGGTGGGCTGTAGAGGGTATGTAGGGACTCCCTGGTCCTGCTGGGGATCCGAAGGCCTTCCCTCAGCTCCTGACCATTATAAACAAAGACCAGCAAATAAGAGAATAGGACCTATGCTCACCTCGCCTGTGGGATATCGGTAGTAGTATTTATCCTGCTCACGCAGTGCGTACTCCTCAGGGTAGGTGTCTCTGATCTCCTCATAGGTTAGTTCCTCACACACACCCTGTCAGGAAGACCAATATCACTCTAGGGAACTCGACCACAGGGCCACCACAAATAAGAGGAGTCTAAAGAAGCCACCAGGATTCCAGAGGACCCACGAGGGAACTCTCCACTCCCTGCCAGGCCTACCCACAGCCACATGGGCCCGGGACTCACAGCATCAATCTCATTGAGCGCCTTCCACTGCTCGTAGGGAAGCTTCAGGGCCTCTGCGGTCTGGATGGTGCTCTTCAGCTGGCTCGTCCACACACGGAGGTCCTTCAGATTCTGTTCCTCCACGAACTTGCTCAGGGCATTGGCGAACTAAGGAAAGGCGGGAGACAGAGGTCACCCAACCCTAGCTCCTTCCATAGGCTATATTATGTTGTAACTTGGCAGCCGCCAAGGCCATCCAAACTTCTGATGCCACTTAAACCTTAATAGAGTCTAAAGGGCCTGATTCTTACCTCTCCTTTCAAGTCCACACCAGTATACATACAAACACATGCAAATACACACACACCATAGTAAGGCAAAAACAGCAAGAAATACACAACCCCCTACGCTCCCAAGGACCCTCCACTCTACCACAAGGTGGGAACCAGTCACCCTCTGGCATCCAGTCAGCCCCTAGCCCATGTCTTCTTCTCTCCTCTACCTTCTTGCCTCTGCCGGACAGGCCTGAGTCACCTCCAATCTTGCCCTGCAAGTTGTACTCGTTCTCGCCATGCCGGCACAGGTAGATGGTACGGGGCTGCACGTGGATGTTCATCAGGTAGTACACGATGCGGCTCTGGATGTGGTCCTGCACTCTGTTCACCAAGAACCTCCGGCCCACGTCAATCACTTTGATGAGTGACAAGTCCCTGCAAAGAAACAGCATTGAGGAGCACCGTTCAGGCCTCCCCAGCTCCTCAGACAGCACCCCGGGCCTAGCCAGCTTCTAGAACATTTCCTTCCTGGGGGCCCTATAACAGTGACGGATGTGAGTCTTCTCCTGGAGTCAGAGAGTACGCAAGTCAACAATTCCCTCAGCCTGGCTGGTCAAGCAGGAGAGATGGCTCATTCAGTAATATACAAGCATAAAGCTCAGGCAGGGCACAGCATGGTCTGGAGAAGCAGAGATGGGTGGTCCCCCGGAGCTCACTGGCCAGTCAGCCACGTCAAAAATCAGTGAGCTGCAGGGTCAGTGAGAGACTGTCTCCACAAGCAAGGTGGGGGACTAGTGTGAAGGCTCGGAATGAAAGTGTTTGCCACCAAGTCTGATGGCCTGGCTTTGATCCCCTGGCCTCACAAGGTGGAGGAAGAGAAAAGGGGCTCCCAAAAGTTGGCCTCCTGCCTACACATGTCTGTTGAGCATATGTATTCAAGCACAGGAACAGGCAGACACAAAGCACAAACACAAGCAAGTAAATAAATGTAAAAATGTTGTGGGGGGGAATCTCTACCAGGGAGAGATAAAGTGCACACCTTTAATCCCCACACTGAGGAGGCAGAGGCAGTCGGAGCTGTGAATCTACATAACTAATTCCAGCCTAGCCAGGGCTATACTGAGACCTGGCCAAAACAAACAAAAATCCTAGTAAATATTTTCTTAAGGTAAAGAGTAATTGAGAAAGACATTTTGATACATTTATACATTATTTCAAGACTTGTTTTTATTATTTTTAAGTGTGTGTGTGTGTGTGTGTGTGTGTGTGTGTGTGTGTGTGTGTGTCCACACGCATGCCAGCATGTGAACACATCAAGTGCAGGAACCTGTGGAGGTCAGAGGTATACAATGCCCCAGCAGCTCGATTTACAATTAGTTGTGAGCTGCCAGGTGTGGTTGCTGGGAACTGAACTCCCATCATCTGGAAATGCAGTATATGCTCTTAAGTGCTGAGCCATCCTTCACTTGAACCTACCCATTCACTACTATCTCCCTTTAACTGCCCCCGAATCCCCCTCCTAATTTCATGTGTTTTATTATTAATAACCCCTTGAGACCAATTAGTGCAGCCCTTTATGCGTGGATGTGAGCAGTCATGTCCCCAAAGGAGAAGGATGCTTTCTCCATCAGCAGCCATCAATTGCCGATTCACCCCCAACAACGGGTGGGCTCATTTTCAAAGGGTTTATACACATATTTTGGAGCTGTTTTGTGGAAACATTCAGAAGACATTTTGAGTCCTCATGGGGATAATTCGGGGTGGCATCCTCTGAGAATCACCTGTCACACTTATCAGGGTCCAGAGGCTGGTAGCTGGCTTCATAGCAATTGATTCTCTTCATGAAGTCGTCCATGGCTTCTGCCGAGTTGCAGTCTTTGTAATCCGGGCTGGAGATTTTCACTTCCTGTAACAGCACAAAGAGCAGCTGATGAATCACACCAGAAGGCTTTCTGCTTAGATTAAGCAGGATTTGGGCTTTCAAATGGGGAAAGCCCAGAAAGGCTTGGAATAAAGATTATCCTACCCAGCATCTAAGAGGGGAAAAAAAGAACGGGACAGGGAAGTTTGACTCATGATTACACAGGGAGGATGCTCACGCAGGGCAGACACAGGAAACCCATCAGGACCCTATAAGGAACACATCTGAACCATACACCAAGGCAGGTCAGCCCAACGGCTGAGTCAGCCTGGCCATCAGCCCAGCAGAACCCCACAGAAGCTCACCCAAGTGCGGGCCTTTGCTTACACATCAAGGGCTGCTTAGAAACGCCCCTGCTCTTGGGTAGGGTTTCTCCATCTTCTCCAGCAGATGTGCCGGTCTGGGCGAAGACATCTAGCTAGACCCAGTGCCTACAGCTCTCAGAGCTACCCTTCTGGGAGGAGGAGTCTCCTATAACTGGACAATTCTGCCAAGAAACCCAGGTAGATTTTTAGGGAAGCTCAGATTGATTTGGGTCTTTCAAGGCAGAGGCTCACCATCTAGCCCTGGCTGGGCTGAGACTTGCTATGTAGACCCGGATGGCCTCAACCGTGACTAAAACCTCCTTCACCTCTCTCTGCTCAATAAGTGCTGGAATCATTAGGCAGGCACCATCATGCCTGCCCTCAGAATTTTGGTAATCTTATGCTCCACAGCCAGAAGGCAGACAGGAAGATGGAAGGCCCGGAGATGCATGGCAGATGAGACGCAACTTTTTTTTTTTCTTTTGTTTCGTTTGCCTGCTTTGAGGTAGGCTCTCATGTGTCCCCCAGGCTTTCCTTAAACCAATACATAGCCAAGGATGATCTTGAATTTCTGATCCTCATGCCTCCACCTCCCAAGTGCATTTACTACCACACCCAATGTATGCAGTGCAGGGATTGAGCCCACAGCTTCGTGCATGCCAGACAGGCACATCACAAGCATGGTTGGTTGTCCCAGAGCCCCAGTGTACTTAATGCTGCAGAACTGCTCACTGAAAACAGATGTAAACATCAGTGGTACATTATGTGAATTGTACCATAAAAAATATTGGTCACAAATCCCAGGGCCTAATCTGCAAAGCTCTGAACACAGGATCAAGGCTAAGAGCTAACTATATGAGTGAATGGAAAGCTACTGCCAGACAAACTCCTCATTAAGCATGGGCATGACCATTCAACGGGGAAGAGGATGGATCTCACCGTGCTTCATCATCAAGTGGAACGGGGAAAATAAAAATCAAAGAAACAGCAAAGCCCTGTGTGAGCACAGCACTTCTGTTCCCTTGCTCTGAGCCTCCGCCTTTGGACCCATCCACTCTTCCTAAAGTATGGGCTTGTTGCTTAGAAATGATTTGCAAATATCCCCACAGTCTTGGAGGAAAAGGCCAATGAACGAAGCTACACCTTTAAATACCCTTTAAGGGTGTATTTTGGGCCAGGTGTAGTAGTGCACACCTGTAATTCCAGCACTCAGGGAGCAGAGGAGGGAGCAGGGTGCCTTGAGTTCAAGGACAGCCTGGGTTACACAGTGAGACCTTGTCCCCCAATAATAAACAAGCAAACATGTTTGTGCGTGCAACACCGCCTGCACCCCCTACCTACGAAAAGCTGATATCCGTTATGAACATGTCCTGTTCCAAAATGACTAAACTGGAAACCAGGAGTGATGTTCACACCCATCATCCCAGGACCAGCGCAGGAGCCTTGCCTCAAATTCAAGGTCAGCCTGGCTATACGGTGTTCCGGGACAGTCTGGGCTATAGTGTGAGAATCCTGCCTCAAAAACAGAACAACAACAAAGCTGAAAAGATAATGATCTGAAAACACGAGAAGCTGCAGGCTGGTGAGATGGCTCAGTAGAGCAAGAGGTTTGCCACACCCAATGATCTGAACTCGCATGTTGGAAGGAACTGACTCCACGTGCTATCTTCTCACTGTGACACATGTGCCCACCCTACTTCACACACATACCCACACACACACTGACTCATGAAAACGTCTTTATAATACTCATTTCTGTGTGTCACCTATAGTTACCAAGTAATAAAATAAAGGCTTAATCAAATAAGGTTGCTGTTGACCTTGACTTATCTTGAGCCTTGAAGGCTTTGGTTTACATAAAAGCATTCTTACCTACCAGGGAGCTGAAAAGCAAAAATGAATGGTTGGATGGCCTCCCGTGTACAAAGAGATGGGCTGCCAATCATCCCTGCGCTCTCCAGCACCACACAGCCTTCACGCTTCTGTCGCCGGGTGGGATTACATCCTATCTGTCTCCAAGATCTACCATGTCCCAACCAAGACTGTACACCGCCGTTTGTCCTTAAAGACTCCGGAAAGGACCTGGATATCACTTAAGAGCATGTCTAGGTCACAGGCATGTGGTAAATTAATATCCTCATGTACTCCTGCAGTCCCTGGAATCCACCTGAAGATGTTCAACCACACATGAGGCATCTGACCTGGGCTGCCATCAGGACTGCAAATGACCTCACAGTATAAGTAGCCGTATACAAATAGGGCTTCCCAATCATCTTACCATGATGTTGGAGGCCACAACTGTAGGGTCATCACATACAGACTCAATAAAAAACACCTGGAGGAAGGAAACAAGGCAGAAGTGTAAAAACAACCCACGAGAGGGCAACTTTGATGTTACTGTGATACAAGGAAGGAAACCAGCAGAAAAAAGATGGGACTGGAAATATGTAAAGCAAGCTAAAATCAGACAGACACTACATGCTTCCTCATATATGCAAAATCTAGATTTAAATGTGAGGGGGGTATTACAGCACAGGAGGGAGAGGATGGGGAATGAATTAATGGAATACACGGATCACAAAAGTGGACTCACAGAGACTATTTGAGGAGCGGATAAGGACCAGTAAGTCAGGGAAAGGGAAGGCCAGACAAGATAGGAGGGCAAATAGGAGCAAAATACAATGATACACTTGCATGAAGATGTGCCAATAAAACCCCCTTTTTATACTTTAGAACTAGAAGCACTTGTCCCTATTTGCTAATCAAGTATTGATAATATAACCCCCCCCCCCCCCAAAAAAAAAAAGGAACTGGAAAAGTATTACTCTATAAAACACCAACTTTCCATGGCCACAGTCTTCCCCCTCCCAAGGAAGGCATGCTCAATAGTCCCCAGGCATCTTGCCACAAGGAAAACCATGTTTTAAGGCAGCAAAATGTGGTCAACTAACCATAAGTGGAGGCTCACACTTGCAATCCCAACACTTTGCAGGCTAAGGCAGAGGGATTGCTGCAAGTCTGAAACCAGCCTGGGCTACATAGTGAGTTCCAACCAAGCTGGGCTGCAGAGTGAGGCCCTGACTCAACAACTGGAGACACCAAGAGGCTGACACCAGAGCTAGGCAATCAGTTACTCCCAAGGCATTTCCCTCTCTGAACTTGCTGGTAGAGGCAGGTTTGGCTCACCTTGAAGTCATTTTCTTTGGCAAAATTAAGGATCATGTGTCTCCTCTCTCTTGTAGTATTGGTGGCATCAAAAACCTGAGAAGGGGGAAGAAGGCTCAGAGAAACTGGTAATAGTATGTACCCAAACCACCAGGAATTCAGTCTGTTGTTTCCAGAAATAAGCCCTGAATCCCTCCTTCCAGAGTGTGCCCTGTCCCCTAACCTCTCCAGGGTGGCCCCAGGCTCCCCTCCTCTCCCTCCACCTACAGTGCTTAGGCACAGCAGGGAAACAGGGGAACTAGCATGCAGTAAAATACAATGACCAAGGAATAGCCCCTGGCTCTGGTGGCTGGCAGCAACAAAGAGGAGGTGGTGCCCAGATGCCCAGTGCACAGGTGGGTGACAAGGCTGTGTCCCAGCGTCCATCCCAAGATATATTCCTGAATCACGAGCTGCTTTGGGCCACTTGTTCCCTCAACCCTTAAGGCAGTGCATTTGTCCCTGTTCTTACTGCGAATGAAGACAGATGTGCCTTGTGTCCCCAGACTTACTGCAATCTGTCCTCCTTCCTTTGTCAGGTAACTTTTGACGTCTCTCAGGGCAGCTAAGGCACACTGTCTGCAAACACACAAGAGGGAAAGTGTGAGATGACAGGCATGCGTTAACCATGCATGGTCTTCCTTTTTAAGTTTTTAATCTACTGTTGTCTTTCTTTTGTGGTACTGGGAATTGAAACCAAGGCCTCGAACGCACTGAGCAAATGCTTTACCACTAAACAGCACAGTTCCCGCCCCTTTTAATTTGAGACAGGGTCTCACTAAGTTCTCCAGGCTGGCCTTGAACCTACTCTGTAGCTGAGGCTGGCCTAGAACTTTCAGTCTTCCTGTCTTAGCTTCCAGGAGTCAGGGAATATGGAAACAGTGCACCAAGCACAACTTAAAAATTAAACCAGGCAAGCTTTTTAAGAACTGATGCCAAGCAAGGGCAGGGGATACAGCTCACTTGGGGTGCCTAACATGCATAAAGCCGTAGGTTCGGTCCTCAGCACTATATACAACTAGGGATTGTGCACTGTCTACACCCCTCATACTTGGGGTTGGAGGGGATGGAAGACACAGGATGAGAGGTTCAACCTCAGCTACATAGAAAGTTCAAAGCCAGCCTCAGCTACATAAGACCCTATCTCAAAAACAAAAAAATAAAAATAAAACCACCTTGTGCTAGGCAGACAGGCTAGCAAATGCCCATCTAGTATCTGCATTAACGAAGCTAAGGCAGAAGACAGATCTGAAAGTGAGGCCAACCAGAGCTGTATAAGATAGCACAGGGTTATAGAACAAGACCCTAACTTAAAACACAACAAAACGGCCAGGCGGTGGTGGCACATGCCTTTAATACCAGTAGAGGCGGGCAGATCTCTGTGAGTTTGAGGCCAACCTGATCTACAAACTGAGTTCCAGGCCAGCTAGGGTTACACAGAGAAACCTCATCTCAAACAAAACAAACTAACAACAACAAAAAAAACCTAATAACTAATACTAATAAAATGATAATGGCCACCAGAGCACACCTGGCGAGCCTCCTTGGAACTGTTTGCAAATGCGAACTGATGATTTCCAATGAAAAGGACTTTGCTCACTCCTGGTGTGTGGCTGCTGTTGAACTGTCTCAGGTGGCTCAGTTTGTACTTCTGGGAGCAGATCAAAGCAGCCAGTCACAGAGAGGCCAAGAGACTTGTCTAATACTAGGCTCGGTCTGATGGCCACCAGCAAAGAGCCAGCGGGCAGGCTGGCCTTTTCTTCCTCTTACAGAACCTGGCTTCCAAACAAAGGAAGCCACAGGATGGGAAGATAGCTCAGCCCAAAGTAAAGTGTTTGCCTTGCAAGTACAGCAACCTGAGCTGGAGTCTCAGAACCTACATGGAAGAGGAGGAGGAAGAGAAGAAAGAAGAAAAGGAGGAGGAAAAGGAAGAAAGGAGGGAGAGGAGGAGGAGAGGAGGAAGAAGAAGAGGCGGAATCAAAGGAGGTGGAAGAAGAGGAGGAAGAGGGAGAAGAAAAAGAAGAGAAGCAGCAGCAGCAGCAGCAGCAGCAGCAGCAGCAGCAGCTGGATTTGGTGATATTCACTTGTAATTAATGCCAGCCCCAGGGAGTTGGAGACAGGCAGAACCCCAGCAGCAAGCCCACCTAACCTACTTGTTAAGTTCCAGAGCAGTGACAGACCCTACCTCTAAAAGAAGGCCCACAGAGTGGGTTCAGTTTTGGTAGAACACCTGCCACATGCATGAGGACATGAGTTTGCATCTCTAGCACTCACCAAAATGCCAGGCATTGGGGTTTTAGAGACAGGCAGATCCCCAGATCTCACAGGCAACCAATCTAGTCCAGGTTCATCAACAGAGCCTGTCTAAGACTGGAGAGATGGCTGAGCAGGTAAGAGCACTCGTTGCTCTTCCAGAACCTGGGCCTGATTCCCTGGTAGATCACAATCCCCTATAACTCCAGTACCAGGGGATCCAATGCCCCCTTCTGGCCTCCCTAGGCACCAGGCACTAACATACATGCAAGCCAAAAAACAAAAACAACAAACAAAAAACTCCATACACATAAGGTAACTTTTTAAAGAGTCACTGTCCCAAAAAATAAAGCAGGGAAGCAACAGAGGAACATACCTGGTGTCCTCAGGCTTCCACACACTCGTACTCACGCCTACTCACATTCACCTACAACTGCAGTGTCCAAGGAACACGCAAGGTTCTTCTCAGGCCTCCGCACAAGTGTAGATACCCACGCACACACACATAAAACCAAGGGACCTCAGCTTACTTTCGGACTCTCATGGCTTCCTCATTGTCAGGGCGGAAGAAGTTGTAAGAGCTGTACTGCTTCACGGCCTCACGTCGATACTCTCCCACATTGAACACTGGACAGGAAAGGAAAGGACAGCCCTGGATGAGCCATCAGGAACAATAGGCTTTCCAACAAATGCCTATCTGAACAAGGAATCACATGTCTTCCCAGGCCAGGCTTGTCAACCCCAGGTCACAGTCTGGGAAACAGGGTCCAGACCAAAGGACAGCACCCGTCACTCTTGCTATACCTTGAAGTTGTCTTCTAGGAACCAGATCCCAACCCGGGGCCTCCCAATGTCATCAACCAGAAACAGACTGTGAGGAACAGCCAGAGTCTAGCAAATAAAAAGTTACAATGTAGGAGTAAGGTTGTCACTCGGTGGTAAAGAGTGATAGATAGGATAGAGTTAGCTAAGAGCTAAGAGTTAGTTAAGAGCTCTTGCTGCTCTTGCAGAGGACCAGAGCTCAATTTCCAGCATCCACGTGCGGTTCACAGTCATCTCTAACTCCAGATCCAAGGGATCTGACTCCCTCTTCTGGCAATCGAGGGCATGAGGAGCACGTGTGGTAACTGCCTAGCGCCAAGCACCAGTAAAGGGATGCTAATTCCTGTCCTCAAGACACTTCCCATTTAACTGGTAAGACAGGGAAAAGGTGTATAAAAAGGTCACCAATACCATGCAGCATGCTGAGGATAGCCACTAAAGGAAGGCTACAGTTATGCGCGGTGATGGGATTTTCAGAGAAAAAAGATACGTGGATAATGAGGTCACCGCAGGGGGGCTTGATGAAAATGAAGGTTAGGTAAGGCAACTGGGAGGTAAGGTCAGACTCCATAACCCAGGACAGTTGCTGTGAGTGGCCCTGCCTGAGGTTACTGCTATTAGCCTCCTGACCCGGCTTACCTTTTGTTGGAACACCTATCCAGTTGAGGTAGCGAGTCAGCTTCTTGGAGATGTAAGTTTTACCCCGGGCTGGGAGGCCCACCATCACAATCACCGTCGGGGAGTTGGTCAGCTTCGGCCCACAGGCTGGAAAGACCAAGAAAGGGGCCATCAATCAAAGAGCAAAACTCAATGGCCTGAGTACTAGGCCTGAGGAGAGATTTTGGAGTATAGGACCAAAATTGGGCATTGTGGCCCATGTCAGTAATCCCAGTCCTTAGCAGGCAGAGACAGGAGGACTGAGTACTCAAGATGACCCTGTGCTACATAGCTGAGTTCCAAGCCAGCTTGGGCTGCAGAGACAGTTACTTCCAGGCCAGCCTGGGTAACAATGGGAAACTGTCTCAAAGCAACAAAAAAGGATGACGCTAAAGTTATGATGTCATTCCACATCCCAAAGCCCCTGCCATCTAATGACCCATTGGGATTACACACGTCACCCCATCTTCACCTAATGACCACACTCCTTGACCTTGTACTTCAGTCTCACTTTCCAAGTAGTGACCATGGCAGTTTCAAACGCAAAAGCACCATCAGATATGGAGGAACTGAGCCCCAGACAAGGATTCTAGTTTCTGGCAAAATAGTGGAAGAACATTTCATGGGAGTACAAAGACGGGGTTCTAATGCCAGGGAGGGTAAAATTAGCACTAGAGAAAGATGATTCCCCGATTCAATATGTAAACTGAACAAACAGGCAGGAAACAGACATAGGTGAGCCAGAAAACCAAGAGACATGACATTTTCCAAGCTCCACAGAGACATTCTTGAAAAAAAAAAAAAAAAAAAACTTAAGTAGTAAGAGCTTATCGTGTAAAAGTAGGTCAAGGGCCCAGAATGCTGGGTCCCTGGCTGGGCACCAGGCCGCTGCCTCTCATGCCCTTCCTGACCGCCCCCCTGCATCCCTCAATTCTGCTGCCAGGATCTGATGGATGCCTGGTTCAAAGGGACGCCTGAGTCTGCCAAAGTAATAGCCAGCCAGAGGGTCCTAAGTAAGCTAAGGCCCAGGCAGGCTTCCCAGAGACACTCTTGCTTGTGATGAATGAGTGCCCCATATATCCTTAGAAGCACACTGACACAAACACCAGGGACAGAGGTTTTCAGAAAGCAGCCAAAGGACTCCTGCTAGACAAACTAAAGTTCCAACATTTCCTTGGCTGTCTCTTTGCCACTGAGACTCTCAGGCGACTCCCGCATCCTGACGACAAGCCAAAGAGGCTGCCTGCCAACTCAGGCCCAGCTGGCCTTCTCCTGTCCCAGACACAAGGCTGCACAGCCTGCAGGAAAAGAGATGAGGGTCGTACCAGCAACCTAGCCAGATGTCAGCTTTAGATGGAGGCTTATGGGACATCTAAGCATAGGTGGCTCACCCAACATGGGTAGTCTGCTCCTGAACCTGCAGGCGAGGGTCTGAGCAGAAGCATGCATGACAAGCAGAGGTGTGCGTTCTCTTTGATGAAGAGGACCTGGGTGAGAAGTGTGAGGCCATCTAGACAAGAGAATTCAGAAGCCAAAGACAGCCCTGCGGGACATTCCCCAGGAATGCATTCCTGAGGCCCTGGAAAGAACAGGTTCCTAGAAGACAGAAGCTTCCATCCCTCCAGCCTCCTTCCCCCTACTGAGCCATTGCTACTGAAAGCATCCAGAGATGCCTGGAGACAGGCACCCATACTCCCATGTGTGCATGGACTGTTTCTGTTGGAACTGTGTCAGGGATGCAGAGGCAGAGGCTGACTGAGTTATCAGGTCAGGGATTATGTCGATCTACTAATCATAAGAATAAATCTCCTCTGGCAGTAGACTCTTTGGAAGGGGGAAAAATACCGTAGACTCAGCAGAATTCTGCTAGATTCCAAGCGCACATAAACCTAGGACCACTCCCTTAGTTGACAAAGCAAAAGCCATTCATTCTTCCCATCTGCTCAAAGCCGAGGAGCTCAGAGCAGCTGCAAACCATGGGTAGCTTCCCCTCACCCAGACTTCCCAGCATGGGAGGATGCACAAATCCTTCCAGATAACTGAGTTCAACACAAGATTTTTTTTTAAGACAAACACAATGGCTCCTTTCCTTTTATATATTGAGCCTTTCTGGATGGAGCCACCTCAGTCTACTTCCATCAAGCAAGGGCAAAACTGAACTGTACAGAAGACCTACTTTGATCTCATAGGTAAACTACCACACTAAGATCTCTCTGAAAATGGGCTTAACCTGCCTGGCCCTTGGAACATTATAAATGCCAGCAACAGAAGGCAATGCACGCCACGTGGCTGTCCGCTAGATGAAAGCGTTTCTCCCAGCGTCATCAGATGGGCCTACAGCACACTCTCCAAGTCTGATGGAATAATATAAAGAGAGCTTGCCTCAGTAGAGTGGACTTGGGGACGTGGGGAGCAGGGAGAACACATCTAACAGATCCAAAAGCCCTCTTTCATAGTTACAGTGTACATGCATTGCTTACCATGTATCTTTCATCTCCCTAATCTAATTAACTTGATGCCCAATGAATGGCCTTCACAACCCCATATGTCAGCCACACACGGTAACGGGGTATCTAAGTGGCTGCCTAATAACTTTGAGAAGAAATAGCAGTGCTCAGCAGGTAGCGCCTAAAGTCCAGGACAGGATTCAATGCCAGGCCTCACCAACCCTTGGATCTTGGACATGTTCATCTCTTGGTATCTTCCTTTCCTTTTCTCTACAACAGTAGACTGCTTAAGACACTGATTGTGATAATGACCTGGCACATAAGTCACCTGATATGAATGTTCTAAACATGCCTGCTTGGGCATCAACAAGTTAGAATTCTGTAGGATTTTTGAGTACCATACCCAACTTCCTTCACACCCAGTCTATTCTAAATCCTAACGAAGACAAATTGGTGTCTTACTCCCATGTATTCAGGAAAAATAAAAAGTCGAAGGCTGGCAAGATGGCTCTGTGAGTGAAGGTGCTTGCCTCACAAGCCTGCAAACTTAAGTCCAAATTAGAACCCACTCAAGGATAGGAGAAAACCAACTCCACAGAGCTCTAACCTCCTTGTGTTCTCCATGGTATGTCAAACTTCTCCCATAATAATAAGTAAAATTTTTTGGTAGCTGCCACTTAAGGCAACTCTGCACCAGCCAGTTTCCACGAAGGTCAGGATCTTTGTACCTGCTGTCTACTCTTTTCCAAACCTTCCATCATGCTGCGCAGAGCTGGGATGGCTTACAGCCCAGGTACATCAAATATGCAAAATCATAACCTACTTGAAACTCTGAGGTAACTGGAGTTCCAAGTGCATGACAACACCCAACTAAGTGGCAGGCTGTAGATTTTTAGTGCAGTAACAAGAGAGCCAGCTCTTGGTAGAGAACTGAAGATCAGTTAGGCTCATTTGCAAATACAGTAAAAGTCTCCCTAAATGGTGGCTTAAACTGATGGACGTGTCCAGTTTTCCAAGAAGCATTTATCTCAATGTTAGTAAAGAAACCTGACTCTCAATTACTATGCTTCACAGGCAAACATATCATCCAGTGTAGTTTTTTTTTTTTTTTTTTTGGGGGGGGGGTGTTTGCTTTTAATTTTGAGACAAGCTATGGAGATCAAGCTGGCCTTGAACTTAAGAGATATGCCAGCCTAAACCTCACTCTTTAGTGCTAGGATTAAAAGTGGCCACCACTACTTCTGGCCTTTGGGATTTGTTTGTTGTTTGTGATTATCCCTTTAGTTTTATCTGGATAATTTTCTCCATGCCCTCTAGTGATAAGCCTTCAGAGTTGGCTGCCAATCTCTGATGAAGAGACCACATGCAAAGACGCTAAGAGGGCTGTCTGGAGCTGTATGTGGCACAGTTGGGAGCATTCTTGCCCGCAGTCACAAAGCCCTGGGTTCAATGTCCAGCCCAAGTCATCTAGACATGGTGGGTGCACACATTTAATCCCAGCATTTGGAAACAGAAGGCAGTAGGCCCAGAAGTTCATGGTCATCTCCACAGCATAGTGAGTTCAAGTCTGATCATGTCTGAAAAAAGTATATATATATATATATATATATAAAATTTAGATGAATAAAAATCTACAAAATAGGATAGGTGTGGTAGCATATATATATATACATACATACATATATGTATGTGGGCCACCCAGAACCACAGAGAGACATTGTTCCTCCCCCCCACCCCCAAAAAAAAGAAAGAAAAGAAAACTCACAAGATTCCCGGTGTCAGTACCCCATTGTCTTACTCCATTGCAGTAAGAAACAAATTGGGTACAGGGGAGATATCACTTAAACGGATATGCACTAAAAAAAAAAAAAAAAAAACCTGGCTGCAGATAATGTATGTCTGGGGCTACACCCCAGCATCACATACAAGATTCCAAAAGTGGGTGAGCAGGCCATCTTAATCTGTCAGCTTTAGGTACATACACCTTAAGCTCTGAATGGTTCTGGCAGCAAATCTCAGCTCCGTGACGGACGTGCCAGCTCATGGAATCTAATGATCGGGTTCTGAAGCCTGGAGGAGGGGCACACAGCTGCTCTGTGATGTCCCTCAATATTACTACTGAGCCAGCTGAACTTAGGGTCCTTGCAAAAGCTGCCATGGTTCCTGCAGACCCAAACAAGGGAGGCAAGTATTTGTGCAACCAGTCGCCTTTACACATACATAAAAACCAGTTCTTACCTTGTATGACCAATTTCAGTTAAAATAAACAAACAAACAAACAAAAAACCCTGTAATTTTCCTGATTAAGAAGTCCAAAAGGGGCAGGCAGTCTAAAATTGGCTTTGACCAACTTTCCTTGTTCTGTTGTTATTGTTTGTTTATTTATTTTTTGGACAGGGTCTCACTGCGTCGTCCAGGTTCGTGATTCTCTTACCTCTGCCTTCTCAGCTGCCCGGCTACAGTGTGATGAGATTATAAATGTGCCACCAGGCTTGGCTTTTCCCTGGGGCATTTTTGTAAAGGCGTCCCCAGTGTTTAAACGTGTCTGACAGGGGTTGGGGAAGACCTGCCAAGCCCTCTCCCCTGACTTCCTTGTCCAAAAAATAAAAGAAGCCATAGGGACAGAATTCCACCTAAGCCGTCAGATAAGGAGAGGTCTCTCACACTGCACCACAGAGAGGCTGGGGTCCGGTCAGCAGTGACTCAGACCTACAAGAGACCTGTCATGTCCTGTGACGGCCATCCTGAGAAACGTGGCAGCGGAGAAGCCTACTGTGCAACCGGGTGCCCCGGGATGACAGGAAACCACCTCCCGGGTTTGCCGGTGGATTCCACGGTTACATCTAAAGCTACAAACCTGGTCCGAGCAAACGTGCTCGCTGGTCAGCTCACTGCTGTTTAACACCACCGGCTCCTGGGCACGCTGCCGGGAAGACAGCAATTCCATCAGTCCTTCCCAGAGGCTAGGGATGGAACTGAAGGAAACCTTCCCAAATCGTTTACCAACGGCAACAGGTGGGGCACAAAGGCAAACTGCCAGCAAATTCCGTCCGGGTAAACGGCTGCGCCTGTGAAGCACCACCAGCGTGCAGTCACAAACCCGTAAACCATCCCTAAAGCCAAGAGCCTGCAGTCACCGGAGGGAGGGTGAAGAGGGAAACCCATAGAGGTGCAGAGAGATCCGAGGGAGGGAGAGGGGGAGACTGTGAACCCGAGGAGACTCAAAGAAAAAGGGCTTTGGCGTTGGCAGCCGCGCCCCTGCTGTAGTGGGCCCGGCGTGCCTGGAGCCGGGCGCCGCCGGGTCTCTCCGGGCTCTGGGAGGCGCTGTCTCGGCGATCTCAGGCGGGGCCGGGCACGCCGGAGATTTCCGGAGCCACAGCGCCCCTGCAGCCCATGCGGGGAGACACAGCCCGCCGCCACCCCCGCCTCGCCCTGCCGGCCGGCACGAGTGCGCTTCCCGCAGAGGGGAGCCGGCACAAAGCCGCCGCGCCGCGCACACAATGGCCGTGCCCCGCACGCGGCGCCGTCCGCAGCCAAGCCCCCCGCGCAGCTGCACTCACATCTGGGCAACGAGGGTCGGTGGTCGACGGGCACCCAGATCTTCTGCACCCGGCTCTGAGTCAGCTCCAAAGGCATCTTCGTGGCTGCGCTCGGCTACCCGCCACCCCGGGGAGGAGAGACTCGGACTTGGGGGGGAAGAGCAGCGGCAGATGCCCCCGGAACAAAGGACAGGAAGGGTGCGTCCGCCTGCACGCGGCTGGGCGCTCCCTTGCGCTGCTTTGGAAAAAAAAAAAAAAAATGTGCTTTGTGCGAAGTCTCGGAGGGTCGCCTGAGCGGAGACACGAGACGGAGGAGATCGGCGCGGACTGGCGGCTGCGTGCTCTGCTGGCTGGGTCGGCTCGGTTCAGAAGCTAGCTCGGGGATGCTCCAGCGCAGTGACAGGCACGCTCCCGCCAACCAGCAGCGCCACTTGCTCGTCTTCTGTTCTATCGGGATGCCACACGCACTGCCCAGCCTTTTAAGATCTGACCGGTAGCGCGGCGCGTCAGCTTCGGGGCGGGCCACATTCTTTGCGTCCCAGCCCCCTTTCACGTGGAGAGAAGGGTGGGCAAGGCCAGGAGACAGCGTGCTGCCGCCCTCTGCGGGCAGGCGAGGGCAGCGCTTTCTGCTCCTGCAGCTCAGTCCGGCTCTTTCATCCTCTTTTCCTTCCCTAAACCTATTCCTTACCGGCGTCGGGCGCGTAGTCCCCCATAATTCTAGTTGCTTTCCTCAGCTGTGCTCGGAAGGGAGCAGACCTGATAACTTGCAATGCGATCGGTTGACAGCCCTTCCCCCTCCCCCCCTCCCCCACAGCCGGCTCTGTGTAAAAGCATCTTCCCAATTCAGCCTTTCAAGCAGTGGGGCCCCAGCACCGTGCATCAATCAGTCACTTGCTTTTGGAGCTGGCACAGTACAAGTGAAGACGCAGGGTCAGAGCTGCGTCCTGGTGACACCTGTACTTCATCACCCACTCCGTCCCCTGCCACTGCTGGCACTGCCATCTTCGGGCACCGGCACATATTTTTCCTGAATCCCTGGAAACCAGTGCTTGGGCTGAATGCTGGCTACCCCTCACCCAGTCCTGCGGGGCTTGGCGCTTGGAGGGAGTAGAGAAGTAAAGGAACTTCAATAGAAAAGGAACTTCGGGGTGGAGGGGAGCCGTTGTAGCTTCATTTTCCCTTTCAACATGGACCATATCTCATAGACCCGTCTCTCTGCAAGCAGAGACTTAAAAGTAGAGCCCATTCCCACCTCCGTCACCGAACTATAACCCCGGACGTAACTATTGAGGGGCGGCCAGATCCTAAATTCATGTCACTTCTCCCCCCAACCCCCACCCCACACATCCTGCCACTTTTTGTTTGATGTGAGCGTGTCCTTGCTTCTTTTCCCGATTTTCGCGCTTTGCACAGGCTGGCGCTAACATGACAGGCATGCAGTGAACTGCCACAAGCCTAGGGACAACCTAGGGATCTCTGGGGCGAGGACCGCTGCCTGGGCGACCTTGGAGGCAGGATACTTGAAATGTGACTTTAGTGAGTGAAGTCTCAGCGCAGAAGCGCTGCCCTGCCCTGCCTGGAGGCGAGCTGCACACGTCGCGTCGAAGCTGGGCTGTGATTGGAGGCGCCCGCGGAACCCCACACTGCAGTGGAAAAGTCTGCGCAGAGGCTGCCACACGTCGCTCACGTCCTGCATGCTCCGCTGGGAGGGCGCCGGCTCCCCGGCGGCGGCGGCGGGCGCAGCTGCTCTGCTCCCAACCCAGCCGGCCCCGCCTGGGGCCTCCGCCTTCTCCAGCCCGGCTAGCCCAGAAGAGCTGGAGCTCAGAGAGTCGCCCACCTGGCTAGGAGCCCCTGGAAACCTCCGGGCTCTGACCCCCATTCCTGCACCCTACTCTCCCTCACCACCCTCCTCAGAACCTGCCCCAACCCCAGGACAGGTTTGCTGACCGCCTGGTTTCTGGGCTCGGGGCAGCTGTTCAGAAACCCGGTGCATTGCATTTGAACTTGTTTTTCTGCAAATGCCAGAGGTGACACCCTAGAATGCCCAAGGGAGAGTTCCGCTCCACTCCTGAAATATGAGTGGACTGACTCCACAAGGAAAACATCCAGTATTCGTGTCTCCAGGAAGGTTCCCCTCACTGGTGTGTGCAGGGTGACAGACAGGTGGGGGCGGCTGGAGTGTAAGGGTGCATCCTGCCAGGAGACACCCCCACCCTTTCTGGCTTCCCAGCAACCACGGTGCACCTGAACGCTTGTTAAGTTTCTACTAGGTTTTCTGTTTTGCTTTGTCTGAGTCAGGGGTTTCCTATGTAGCCCAGGCGGGCCTCAAGCGTGCTCTTTTCTCAGCCTGGTACCCCAGGCTCCCAGCTGCCCGCTTGAGATTTTGCACACACCTAAGAGCCAGGCGAGTGGCCACATGTCATTCCTTCACCTCAAAGCTCAGAAACAGGTTCCCGGGAGCAGTTCAGGGGGAACGCGGTGGGAATGATACCAATGGAGACCAGTTTTTATCTTTTATCACATGTTTAAATCTCTTGATTTAAGGTCAGTTCTCCAGGCAGGAGGCCACTGAGCTTTCTCAGATGGGGCGCTTTCCCTGCCGGAGTGTCAACAGGGTAGTGGGCCTCCAGAACAAAGACTAAGTCTCCAATCACTTCTGCTAACAGATAGGCAAGGGGAAATGAACTTAAGCCCTCAGGGTTCCAGATAGCTAGGCACAAAGGGAATGTGGGGCATACAGCTGAATTCCTACTTTGTGTGTGTGTGGGGGGGGGGGTTGTCTTTTGAAGCTGTCAGCTTGCAGCCACAGGTAAATGAGAAGGTTAAATGGGTTTAATGCCACACTGCTTAGAAACAACTCGGTTGCAACAACATCCAAAACGCAGCTCCTTAGGTTTTGCTGTTTAGACTTCCTCCCGACTCCTTCCCTAGTTCTGCTACTGCACCCTTACCTTCACCTCAGATGAGGCCCCCTAGGATACCCAGGTCCCCAAGGTGGGTATTATGAACTCAGACTTTTAGAAGACACTGCCAAGAATCTGAGCATTCTTTAGGGCGATGGTCTTACTGCCAGGCGACTCCCATTGGTAGGGCTAGTTGACAATTTCCCATAGATTCTGAGTTACAATCTGTTAAAGCCAAAAGAAAGTACTGAACAATCTAGTCCACATTCCACATCCCTCTACCCCTTATCTGCAGGGGGGAGTAAAGGGAAGATTGGAGATTAGAAAGGTCAAGGAATCAATCGAAGACCAAGGAAGGAAGCAGTTAGGGAGAAAGTTTGCTTGTGGGTGATATGTTTTGTTTTAGTAATGGGGTCTCACAAACTCAGGCTGGCCTTGAACTCCTTATTTGGTCAAGAGCTTACAAACATGAACCATCATGCCTGGCTTATATGGTGCTGAGGACTGAACACGGGGTTTCACAAATTCTAGGCAACATCCCCACCCTGTGTGAGTGTGTGTGTGTTGGGAGGGGGTGTATGGTATGTGTATGTGTGTGTGTATGTGTCCATGTGTGTGTGTGTTAAGGTGATCACATACTTGACACAAGCAGCAGATAGCTGTCCCCTCCCAGGTCCGTCAATTATACACCCACCCCAACCCAGCATAGGACCCTAAGCAATGGAAGATCGGACTGTTATTCGGTCATTTCACCTGGGACAGTTAAGCTGTTTAGTAGGAAAGAGAAAGGCCCCATTGTGTAAATAAACATTAGCACGGCAATTAGCTAAAATGACGCCCTCATATTCACAACCCAGCAAACACCTGCTAGAGTACCCGTTGGGTGAATTCATTGAGCTGGGTCTAGCCTTAGCAAAAAGGTCATGGAAGTGTTTTCCCTCCATAACCTTTGTTCTCTGGCCAGTGTCACCTAACCCTGACCAGTGCTGCCAGGATGTACTTATCAGCATCAGCAATAAGCAACTCCATCTCCTTGCTCTTCCAGCAGCTGCTTAAATGCTGAAACCACACCGGTGCCTACACCTCCTCCCCAGGGAAAACGGGACAGAGGGAACAAGCTGTGGCAGGCTGCGAGCAATCTCATGCTGCTAATTAGACCCAAAGTGTCATTATTTGCTCTCTGTGAAGATCCCACATAGGAAAGGGTAAAGAAAGACACCAAGTAATCAGCAGAACTAAACCTTTGTGATGACCGTCACAACCCATCATCCAAAGGTGACTTTTATTAATAAAATACTTGCAACTTGTATATGAATGGAAATTGAGACTTGACCCTAGCTGCCCAGATGACATAGAAAGTTCCCAAAACCAGTTCATAGATTATAGGTTTATTTATATTTCTTCAAAATGTAGACATTGCCAGGTATGAGAGACCACTACTGGCAGCCCAGAACTCAAGTAGGTGGTACTAGGAGGACCAGAAAGTTTTCCTAGCAGCACTTGGTGGCACAGGTCTGCAATCCTAGCACTTGGGATGTAGAGGAAAGTGGATCTCTGTGAGTTCGAGGCCAGCCTGGTCAGTTCCAGGAAAGCCAGGTGTAGCAAGATCCTGGCTCAAAACAAAAACCAACAAACAAGAAAAGAAAAGAAAACGAAAATTAAAGTCTCCTTCCGCTATACAGAAGACCAGAATGGGCTATATGAGGGTCTACGGCGAAGTGGGGGTGGGGAGGGAGATGGGGCGTATACACTAAGATCTCATCCTAGAGAGAGAGAGGTGGGTGGCACTGAGGATTCATCTTTTCATGAACCTAAAACTGCACTCACACAAGGAAAATCCATTTGTTTTTTAAAAAAAGGAATTCCTTATTTTTCTGCATGTCATTACTTATTTCTCCCATCGGAGTGAAATGTCTCCCAGTCAGACAGTGAAGAAGGTCCGCCAAGGTCACATGCTGGCTCCACATGAATCAACTCAGACTGGGCAATTTACAGGGTTAGGATGCATCTCAGTGGCTGAACACTTGCCTAACCTGTGTGTGTGTGTGTGTGTGTATAAAGGGGAAAATCGAGTCATAAGACCCTTCAACAAATTTCTTTGCCCAGTCAATCTTGTCTTGTTTTTATTGTTATGGGGGGAGGGAGGACTGGGTTGTGGTTGGGGGGGTGTTTGTTTTTTGTTATTTTGAGAATTCTGTTGTGTTGTTGTTTGTAACAGGATCTCACTCTGTAGTAAGACCCAGGCTGATCCTCCTGCCTCAGTTTACCAAGTATTGTTGGAATTATAAGAGCCTCTAAGTCTGGCTTTTGTTGGGTTGTTATTTATATTTATTTTGCTTAGGTGGTGGTTTTTATTTTTTTGTTTTGTTTTGTTTTTCTAAAAGTTTTTAGATTTAGTTATTTCATCCATATGGGTTGCCTGGATGTCTATATGCATGCATGTATGTGCACCATGTTTGTTCCTGGTGCCCTTGAAGGTTAGAAGAACACTCTGGATCCCTGCAACTAGAGTTAGAGATGGTTCTGGGCCACCCTGTGACTTCTGAAAATTGAGCCTAGGTCCTCTGCAAGAACAACAAGTGCTCCTAACCTTTAGGCCAACTCTCCAGCCTAAATTTTTTGATTCTGTGAGACTGTAACTGACTAGTAGCCCAACTGAGCATGAAACTCTCAGCTCTCCTGTTTCGACTTCCTGGGTGCTGGGTGGCAGGTCTGTGCTGCCGCATGCTGCTCTCTGCCATACTGCCCTCCGCTCACTTACTCGGTGTTTTAGAAAAAGCCTCATATTATAAACTGCGTGATCCCTGAACTCGCTATACTCCCTGAGGATTACACTGAACTCTCATTTTTTTTAAATTCTCGTTTTATTTTACTTTTTTTTTTCACTTTACATCCCGATCATTGCCCCCTCTCTCGTGTTTTTTTTTAACCTTTATGTGTATGGGTATTTTGCCAGCGTGTATGTCTGTGCACCATATATGTTCAATGCCCACAGAGTCAACAGAGGATGACAGATCCCCTGTAATTAGAGTTATGGATGGCTGGTAGCCACATTCGGGAAAACTAGAAATCGATGCCAGGTCCTCTGAAAGGGCAGCCAGTGCTCCTAACCACTGAGCCATCTCTCCAGCCCTGCAACAGAACTCTTGGCTGTACCACCTCTACCTACTATGTATGAGGATTACAGGCATGTGCCTCCATGTCTAGCTTATATGGTGCTGGGGACTGAACCCAACATGTCAAGCACAATCAACACTCTACCAACGGAGCTGCACCCCCAGGCCTCGGGTAATGCCTTACATTTTGAAATTAGTTCATGAGACACAACACAGATAGGCATTGAATTCAAGATCCTGCCTCAGCCTCCTGAGTTGTTGGGATTATAGGTGCGTCCTTCCATGCCAGGCAGGGCCAAGTCTTTTATTTTTTTTTTAAATGACACTTTGCTCAGGTCCATGGGACTAAAGCGTTCTGTGGGTGTTTTATGTAACGCGTCACACATCACTCTACTCTGAGAAGGCTTTTAAGTCCTCTGTCAACTTCTTCACCCCATCAAGACACAGAGTATTCTTGTTGATAAAGGTTGGAGGGGCGTGGTGGGGCATGCCTTTAAAGCCTTTAAGTACCCAGGAGGCAGAGGCACTTAGATCTCTGAGTTCAAAGCCAGTCTGGTCTACAAAGCAAGTTCCAGAAGAGCCACGGCTACACAGAGAAACCCTGTCTTTGAGAAACCAAAACAAAACAAAACAAAAAAGTGTTATACTACGCCTTCAGAAATCCTGCTTTTTTGTATATGTATACGCAAAGTCCAATATTGCATAGTTCAGTTAGTAGTGCTAGACCAATGTCAGTTTCATCTTGATAGTTTACCAGAGGAAGTTGAGCAAAAAGGTCATGGTGATATTCCATGTGCTATTTTGCAAATTCTTTTGAGTCTACAGTTATTTCAAAACAAAGAGATAATTTTTGGTTGTTTGTTTTGTTGACAGGAATTCATCATGTAGGCCTGGGTGGCCAGTATTCACTATGTAGACCAGGCTGACCTGGAGCTCTAACCTACCTCTGCCTCCTGAGTGCTGGGATCCAAGGTATGCACTACCATGCCTGGCTAACAGCTACAATTTTTTTTTAATGTTTATAAATGAGTGATAACTCAGTTTGTTCAAATCCTGGGAATTTGCACTTAGTGTAGATTCTGAAGCTGAGGGCCTGGGCTTGACAAAATGATAGTGATGAGCTTGGGTGGTGCCAGGGGCAGTGGCACACATCTGTAATGTCAGCACCCAAGTGTGAAAGCAAGAGGACCAGGAGTTGAAGGTTATTCATCTTGGGCCACACAGATCCTGCCTCATGTCAAAATTCATGTGACACTATGATAGTGATTGCATGTATTGACCTCAGCATGGCTTTTGTAAATGACATTTACGTACATGTACGGATAGATGAAATTCGCATTGATGTCTATGCTACTGGGGAAACCCAGGCATTGTGTAACAGTTTCTGCCAAGATTAAAACATTCTTGATGTTTTAATCAATGAACTGGGGAGTTCATTAAGCAGGGGCTTCAAGAACTCCCTGAAGCTGATCAGATTCACTCCACCCCTGACTCCACAGCTCATCCCCAGTAAGCAGAGCCTAGCTGCAATGAAGACTCTTAGACAGACAAGCTGAGTTGCAAAACAGATTCGGAGAGGAGAAAAGCAGCCTGGAAGAAGCAGAAGCCAGTCAGACTTCCTGCAAGAGATTTACACTACCTGGAAATGGACACTCTCCAACCTGTTGAGTTGCCTGCAGGCTCTCAACAGCATGCTCCAGGTTCCCAGCTTTGTGAGTTGTCACCCAAGCTGGGAAAGGCTCTGAGGATGCAGCTGTCTCTGAGTTGTTTCTGTTGCTGTAACCCTTCTGCCATAGTCCTGTAAGTAACCCCAATATAACTCATTGGTTCACCAAGTTGAACTTTGATAGGTGGTAACCGTACATTGATTTGCCTTGGGGAAGTTCTCTATCTGGTGTGAGTAGAAGTGTATACTATGTATCCCCAGGAAAAGTTTGGTCACCCAACACCAGGATAAGAGCAGAGGGTGGGCATTAATTGAGGGGGATGATGGTTGACTGTATCTAAGTTTGAGGTAGATCTTTGGAGATAATCAGTATCTCTATAGCCTTCACCTCTAAGAACAAGATTAAAAAAGTGGGACCCTAGGAGATGCATGCTAGAACATGGCTCACCAGTGGGCAATGGAGGCTGGGGGTTGTGGCTCAGCTGGTAGAGTGCTTATCTAGCATGCACAAAGCCAGCGCCATATAAAGCAGATGTTGTGCGCATGCCTGTAATCTCGGCACTGGGGAGATGAGGGCAGGAGGATCAGGAATTCAAGGCCATCCTTACCTACACAGTAAGTCTGAAGCTACTCTGGGATACAGGAGACCCTGCTGTGAAAAGACAACACTGATATATGAGCATGATGGTGAATGTCTGTAACCCCAGCACTCAGGGGTCTGAGGCAAGGAGAATAATCAATTCAAAGCCAGAATGAACTGCACTGCCAGACTCTGGGGGAAAAAAAATGTCCAGGCACAGGCACACACCTGTAATTCCAGTACTTGGAGAATACAGCATCATGAGGTCAGTGACTGGTTTAAATAAGAATGGCCCAAAAGGCTCATATGTTTGAATGCTTAGTCATCAGAGAGTGGTACTGCTTGAGAAGGATTAGGAGATACAGCCTTACTGGAGGAAGTGTGTCATTGGGGGTGGGCTTTGTGGTTCCAAAAGACCAAATCCAGCCCAGTGGCACTCTCTCCTTGCTGCCTGTGGATGCAGAGATAGAACTCTCAGCTTCTTCTCCAGCACCGTATCTGATTGCATGGCTCCTTACTTCCCACCATGATGATAACGGACTAAACTCTGAAACTGTAAGCCATCCCCAGTAAATGCTTTCTCTTCTAAGAGTTGCTGTGGCCATGGTCTCCTCACAGTAATGGAACACTAACCAAGACAATGACTACAGAGTGGATTTGAGGCCACACTGCACTACCCTAGACCCTGTCTCAAAAACAATAACAACAAAAACTTCCTGCAACAAAAAGCAATTTTAGGCAGGTATGATGGCTTATTATGCTTGTAGTCTCATAATTTGAGAGGCAGAGGCAGGAGGATCATTGTGAGTTTCTGGCCAGCCCAAGCTACAATGGGACTCTGTCTTCAAAAAGAAGAGAAAAAGGAAAGAAAGAAGGAGGAGGAAGAAGGAGATTACAATGAAAAGGGGGAAGCAATTCCAGAGACCCTCTAAATCTCATAGGCTGAGATAGTCTGCTATTATAATTCAGCCTTAGCCCATCCCCAAAGCTTGCCCAACAGGAATGGAAAGGCAGAGAAGAAACTATGGTGCCAGGCTGGTAAAACGGCTCAGCCAGCAGGCAAAAGCACTGGCCCTGAATCTATGCTGGAAGAAGAGAACTGACTCTGACTCCACACCCACGAATACACACACATATAAAACTCTTCGTGCATGAGTGCACAGACTCAGGGATATGGGTAGTCAAAGTCTGCCTGCCCTAGACAGAACCCAGGCCTGGGGAGAGCACGAACTGCAAAACAGCCCATCTTCTGCTGAGTATGGAAAAGTGAGCCCCGGCGCTGTTCACGGGCATCAGCATTGAGAAAGTAGGGGAGGGCGCCGTGTTGCAAGGCTTGCCTGTGCCTGTGGTGCAAACACGTGCTGTGCTGTGGAGCAACTCCCAGCTGACAAACAGGGCTGGCCAGCGTCCTTCCCCTCCCCTTCCCCTTGTACAATTCTTGACTTCTCTCAGTGGAAAACAGCCTAAAAATAGAGCTGGATCTTGAAAAAAAAAAAAAATGAATGCGGGTTTTGGAAAGCAATGCTAACTAGATGTGGAAGACCTGCTCCAGCTGGGCTGTGTTAATGTGTACTGTTCAGATTAGAGAATGGGACAGTCTGGAATAGCCAGAGATAAGAAAGAGCCTGTTTGATTCTGCATGATGCCTTTTAAGGAGAGTGTAAAGAAATCAAGGTATCTCCAGAGAAGAGCTATCAGGTTGTTCCCTGAAAGAAGCAGATAAAAAACTAGATGAAAGACAGAGAACATGTAGCTCAGTTGGTAGAGTGCTTGTCTAGCATGCACAAGGCCCTGGTGTTCATTCCAAGCTCTGCAGAAGCTGGGCATGATGGTACATGCTTGTAATCAGAGCACTGGGGATGTGGGTGCAAGAGGATCAGAACTTCAATGTCTTCTTTAGCTCCATAACAAGCTTGGTAACTCACAACTATAATCTTATCACTTAGAAGGATCTCCATCAGTTTGGGATCAGCCTGGGCTGCATAGTGAGTTCCAGGTTAGCCTGGGCTGCAGAGTGATACCCTATCTCAACACATCACTTCCCCAAAAGAATAAGATTATAGCTAAAATAGTATCCACTTACAAAGTTACAAGGACTTTTCTTTTGCATGTGGAGGTCAGAGAGCAATGTTTGGAAGTGCGCTTTCTCCTTCCACCACAGATTTCAGGGGCTGGTCTGAGGCCATCAGTCCTGGGAGGCAAAAGCTTTTACCTGCTGACTCATATTACCAGCCCCAGGGAGCTGCCTCAGTGACCAGACATAAGGTTCTAGCTGGAAGGTGTAAAGAGAGGTTTCCTTTGGGGATGAGCAGCAGTGGGCTAGAGAGATATCAAGCATTTACCCTATTACGCTCCCCACAGCACCCAGATCACAAATACGACATCTGGAAATCAAAGCAGCGGGTCTCTAAGCAGCCCTGCAAATGAGGGAATCTATGATTTCTTGGGTGGCCCACACCCTTATCCTACATCAAGCTCTCACCAGTTTTATGACCAACACAAGAGAAGACTCTGCTTTCAAGGATTCTTTTCTGTCTTTGAGTCTGTGAGTACAATCCAGAGTGAGTCTGAGCATATAAAACTGCTGACTGACCATGTAGTGGCTGCGTAGATCACTTTGCATCTCTGCAACAAAAGCTGACAGAAACAACATAAAGGGAGAAGGACTTATTTTGACTCATGGTTCCAGAGATTTTAGGCTACGATCGGCTAGAGCTTTTGGATTGCTCCTAAAATGAGACAGAGCATTATGAGTAGAAGGATGTTGGAATAGGACTGTTTCCCCATGACAGACTGAAAGGAGACAAACAGAGACATGGAGAGATCAGAACTAGAGCTACAGTGGGGATTGGGAACAAGATATACCCTTCCAGGACATTCCCTGTTGATTTTTCCTCCTAGCAGACTCCACCTCCTAATTTCCATCACATCCCTCTAATGGATTCTGAATCTATTATTGGATTTATTCCATTGATGATATCAGAGCCCTCAGGATCCAATCGTCTGGAAAACGTCTTTAACACAGGAGCCTTAGTGAAAAACTGTAGATTCAGACACAACAATAACACAATTGACTACCTTGATAGTCAAGGGAATAGAAGCCCTTCCTTTGACAATCCCCTTGAAGCCATCCTTGCTAGTAGGAATTCACAGAGAGAGATTTGAGGTTCACACCCCAAGCAGAAATAGTACATTTTTTTACTTCTAATTTTTAAAATGTATTTGTTTTAGTGTTTTGAGACAAAATCTCATATAGGTTGGCCTTGAACACCAGATTGTCTTGCCTCCACCTTCTGAGTGCCAGGATTATAGTCCTTGAAAAAGCTGTTTTTCTGTGGCCAAAATAAGATAACGTGACAAAAGCAAGTTAAGTGAGAAAGGTTTATTCTGGCTCATGGTCCATGAGTACATAGTCTGTCATGCAGAGAAGTCACAGCAGCACTTTGACGAAACTGATCACATTCCGTTCACATCCAGGAAGAAAGAGCAGCAAGTTCAGAAGCTCTGCTCAATTTGTTTCCTCCACTTACATAACAGTGCAAGGGCTCATCCCAAGAATGGAGTCACCACAGTGGCTATCAAGGTGAGACCCACAGACATGTCCAAAGGTCCACCTCCGGGGTGATTTTATGTTCTGTCAAGTAGGCAGTTAACACTAACCACCATAGATTATTTTCAATCACACACAACAAAAAAGAAGAGGTGAGATGTGCTCAGTGATGTAGCACTTACCTAGTACATACACAACCCTTGATTTGATCCCAAGAGGTGGGAGGGAGGAAGGGAAGGAGTGATCGAGGCTGGGAGAGAGATGTTTCCTATTTGCACATTCATATTCAAAGCACCACTACACAGCTCTTACATATGAATAGGAAGAAGGCAGAAGGAGCTCGTATTCACTGAAAAATGAATAAACAAGTAAGGTGTGATATATGGAGATAGTAGGATATTGCTCAGCCCACAAAAGGATAGAGCTTAGAGAAGGCTCCAGAACATTATGCTAAGCAAAACAGGCCCATCCCAAGTGTGTGAGATTCCACTTGTCTGAGCTACTTAAGGAGGCAAAAGGTAGAGATGAATGATGGATGCCAAGATCTGAGAGAGGACGGAAAAATGAGGGGAGAGTTTCAGTCTTGCAAGATGAGAACATTCTAGAGCTCTCTTGCACAATGAAGCAAATATACTTATGCCCAAATATACTTATGACCTGAACACTTGCAAATATTAAATGGGACAATTCTGTGTCATTTGTTTTCATCACAATACAAAGATTCTGAAATTGCTTTTTAGCATGAATACCAATACTCTTTTAACATACCAAGGGTGTGAGACACAGAAGAGAGGAAAAACAGTTCTACAAGAAGACATGACTCTTCCTGTAAACCTGTGGTCCTGGATAAAAAACCCCACATCTGCTGAAATGTGTTTTTCTTTGATAAATACTGAACAATGGTGGGAAATTAGAGAGTTCAGCAAAGTCTACCTGTGAGATAAGTGTTCTGGACCAAACTCATTTCCTGCTTTTTATCTGTGTTCTTTGTTTTTGTCTGGTTTCACTTTTGGTTTTAGTTTTGGTTTTTGGTTTTGGTTTTGGTTTTAGTTTTATGAGACTGGATTTTACTATGTAGTTATCCTGGAACTCAGTACATATATCAGACTGGCATTGAACTCTCCACAATCTTTTTCAGTCTTCAAAATCCAAGTGGTAGGATTTCAGGTGTGAGCTACCTTGTTCAGTCTTCTCCTTGATTTGTGTTCTGAAGTGTTTAGAGGCAGAGAGATAGGTATATGGGTGGTTAGATGGCTAGACAGAAAGACAGACATTAATTACAAAGTAAGAGTAGCATGCTAACGTTTGTAGACTCTGGGTAATGGCTATCGGAAATGCTTTGCCCTATTTTGCAATATTTCAGTGAACCTGAAGTATTACAAAATAGGAAATTAAAACTTGAGAATGTTAAAGTTCATGTGGAACACAAAATGTCAACATCTCTGAACGTTCCCCTCAGAAGACTCTTCCCCGCCTTTAGATACCATTGATCTGATCAGAATTTTTATGTCTTAAATGATCAATGAACAGAGACACCTATAGTCTCAGTCATACAGCTGTAATATCAGTACACAGTAGGTTGGGGCATGAAGATTACTATGAGTTTGTGCTAGTTATTTTTAACTGTCAAATTGATAGAACTTAGATTCATCTGGGAAGAAAGTCTTAGGATTTTCTTCTAGATCAGGCTTGCCCATTGGTATGTCTCAGGGGACTGTCTGATTATTAATTGATACAGGAAGATGCAGCCCTTTGTGGGTGACACCAATCCATACGCAAAGGATCCAGAACAATGTAAGACAAGAGCAATCCAGCTGAGAGCAAGCAAGGATCCATTCATTTATTCTCCCTCTGCTCTCTTACTGTGGATATGATGCTTTAATTCTTGACTTAGGATAATTAACTGTAACCTAAAATATAGGTCAAATAAGCCCTTCCTTATTTAAATTGCTTTTTGTCCAGATATTTTATTGCAACAACAGAAATGCAAGTAGAACAGAGTTAAAGTTCAGCCTGGGCTAAATAGTTAAGTTCCAAGCTAGCCATGTCTACATCAAAACAAACAGGTATTTCAGCTGTTAATGCTTTAATGCATACACAAAGCCCCAGGAATCCATTTCCTGCACTTCACAGTGCAGTTCTCAGGGGCTGAGGATGAATAATCATCAGGAGGTCAAGGTTAATCTGGGTTACATGAGACCCTGTTTCAAAAAAAAAAAAAAAAGAGGCATGGTGGTGCACACCTTTAATCCCACCACTTGAGAAGCAGAGGCAGGTGGATCTCTGTGAGTTCAAGGCCAGCTTGGTCTATGTAGCAAGTCCAGGACAGCCAGAGATGCACAGAGAAACCCTATCTCAAAAAATAAAAACAAAACAAACAAACAAACAAAAAAACACACACCAAAAACAAACAAACAAAAGATAGAACAGAACAAATCAAAACAAATAAGTCTATAGCTCAATGTTAGAGCATCTGGCTGACTGGCAAGCCCAAGGCCCTGGGATTCAATTCATAACACTAAAAACAAAATGTGACAGATAATAATTAATATATTTAATTGGTCTTGCATTTGCTGGCAACAATAATTAAAAGACCTTCGATGAGTGAAACCCGTGACATCTACTTCCACCACAGTGGCAGAGGATTTGCCACTCACCATTCACTGAATATTTTGTAGCACCATCTAAGCTGGGGTGGCATATACCACAGTGCTCCTGGCTGTCAGGAGGAGCAGAAAAAGACAACTCTTCCCAAATTCATGCAACACTTTCACATTCGTCTTCCTGGCCAGGCTGTCACAGCCCACACCTATGTGCAAATAAAGGGACAAAATTTGCCCCCTAGCTACCTCACTGCTCAGAATTCTTCTACTGGGAAAGAGGAAAAAAAAATGGATTCTGGGTGAATGCTAGCAGTCTCTTCCAGTATCACTGTCCTATAAGAAAGTATTTAACAAACACACACACACAAAAACAAAACAAAACAAAAACCTGTTTTTAAGGCCCACTCTGTTAGATCACAAGTCAATGTGTTAGCCCACTCCCAGCTGCTTAGGCACCTGATATGTCATCATTGGCCACTGCCCACAGGGGCCCCAGGATAAAAAGACCCCTGCCTCTTCACTCTCTTGCTCTCTCCCCTTCTCTCCCTCCCTCCCTCTCTTTCTTTCTCTGCTTCCCTCTCTCCATCTTCATCCAATAGACTTTTTCATATTATAGCTGCTGTATATATATGACATCATTTTAAAATACTAACACACTAAATGAGATGGAGGGCACACCAGACCTTGTTAAAATGGCAAAGAACTTGATACTAGATCGTGGGCTTAGGGGAAAATCTTATGCTATTACTCTGCTAAAGACAGAGCAATAAATGTTGGGCTCAGACCCAGGACAAGCGGATGAGGTACCTTTTTAACCAAAGTGGATCTGGCTCCCAGCTTCTCCCAGCATCCCTCAGTCCCTACGTGCTATAGAGTGTGGCTGACATAGCCTTACCCTCTACCCTAAACATTCCAGCCCAGAGGTGCGGGTGTGGGGGGGTTGTTTCCCTTCCCCAGAGGATCTTCACCCACCAAGAGCTGCTCCCAATAAAACTGCATTTATAAACTTTAACTTGGCTTCAATTGGCTCATTTCATTAGGTGGAAGAATGCTACTGACAAATTGCTATACCCTTAGATCACTGTCTCACTCAGCTCTCGTCAGAGAAGCTTCTTACAGTGCATGGGAACTAACACAGAAACCTACAACTGGAAAATGCGAAGAGACTGGGAAATTTTGGAATACTCAGTCCTAAATGGGATGTCTTCATCAGAGCCCTCCCCTCAGGGTTCATGGACCTGTGTAGAAAAGAAGACGGAAGAGCCAGAGGTGATGAATGACTCCACTCCAAAGAAGCCATGTCTTCCAGACACAACAGGGCCAACAAACATATGAACTCACAAAGACTGTGACAGCTTGCACAAAGTCTGCACAGGTCTAGACTGACAGGGTCCCGGGACCGGGAAGGGGGTGGATTCCCACCCCTAACCAAGAAACTATATACAATTGATTCCCACTGGCAAAGGAAAAATCAGTTTCCTCCGATGGAGTTTTGCTCGGTATATGAGGCATACTTTAGGGCAGGAGTAGTTGGCCAACATAAAATAAACTCAGTGACGTGGGCAGTGGTGGTGTACTCCTTTAATCCCAGTGCTTGGGAGGCAGAGGCAGGTGGATCTGCTCTACAGAATAAATTCTAGGACAGCTTTTTATTTGGTTGTTTTTGGGAACTAAAACTGAGTTGACCTTCCATGAGAAGACTAGACATATTGTTAGGGTACTAAGTTCCTTGGGAGTTTCCAGAGAAATTCCCCTCTGCTAGACCCACTGGAAGTCCCCAGGAGGAAGAGTAGGTATAGCCAGGAAGGACATAATCTCCTAAGCCAAGGGGTTGTCTGAGCATGTCTGACATATATGTGTGTGTGTACATATATGTCTCTGTGTATGTACATATATATATATATGTATGCACACACACACACAGGGTCTCTGCAATTCCACATTCTGACACATCCTGCACACATTGCTATCAGCAGCATAGAAGGAAGGCCATTCATTTTGTCCCATACTTCCCTTGAGTCTGCCAGTGTTTGGTTGAGGATTATGGAGACAGATGCCTATGGGTCCGTAAGAATCCACAGCATACTGACTGCACCTGCTATGAAGCAAGTGGGGTCTCTGGAGACTTGGGAAAGACATAGCACCAGCTCTACCCTCTGCCCTCCTACCCTGGCCTCGGACTTCTGACCTGGCGTCAGACTTCACTCCCATTTGGGCATGATCCAGCTGAGTCAGACTGACATCCCTCCCCCACACCAAGGCTCTCACTTTTGGCCTGTGGCAGCAAAAACAACAGAAGAACAAGCCCCCCCCCCCCCCCCAGCCGGACGAAGTCTTGCCTCACTCAATCAAAGGCTGAGTTTCTGGGCTCCACACTGGCAATGGCTGCTCTGCCTACCCACAGTGCTTCCAAGTGAAACACAGAGCCACGGCATAGTGTCCCAGTCTGTGAGAAACTGGGGAGGCAAAGGTCTGGCCTTTAGGAGACTGCTAGTTATCCTTGCAGAAGCACTAAGCCAGACAGACAGCTGTACCAGCATGAGATACAAAGCTTGTTTCTGACCGTTAGATGCCCTTCCTTTCTTCAACAGGAGCCTCAACCCCTGTCTATCTGCTCTTACACTGCAGATGTTGGGAGCCTTACTCCTTTCTGTAACCAGGCCTCAGTCAGGACCGATGGAGAGGTGTGCATGTACACATGTATGGGTGCTGGGAGTGGGGGAAAGTAGAGATGAGACGAGAGAGAAAGGAGTGAGGACTGGCTGGTCTCTGGCCAGAGAGACACCTTGAGCCAAAAGCAAGATGTGAGGAAGTCAGAAGCTAGAAACCGGGACTGTTTTTGCTTATTTGTTTGCTTGGTTGGTTTGTTCGTTTGTTCAAGAAAAGGGTCTCTCTATTAAAACCTGGCTGGCCTAGAATTTGTGGCAATCCCCCTGCCTCTGCTTCCCTAGTGCTGGTATTATAGGTGAACCAGCATACTTAGCGGGGACTCCAATACTCATCTTCCATTTTGCTGCGATTCTTATATTGTTATGGGAGAATATACAAGCATAACATTAATTGTTATAATGTCTTTAAACACACAGCCCAGTGGGGTTGAATATAGTCACATTTTTCTGCTACAAGCACCTCCACCACCTATCTCTGGGACTTTTCCCATTTCCCAATTGAAACTGTGTCCCCTGTGCAACTCTACAACCCCACCCCCTGCCTTGACCCCTGCCCCTTCCAGCCCTGCTGTGATGGTTAAGCTCATTATCAGTTTGACTGGCTTTGGAATCACCATGGAGACTGCTGTGAGGATGCTTCCCTGTTAAAGGTTTAACAGGGGACAGAAACCATCCTGAGTGTGAGTGGCTCCATCTCTAGGGTCCTGAGCTGAATAAAAGAAGCAAAGCTAGCCAATAACTAGCATCCATCTCTCTCTCTCTCTCTCTCTCTCTCTCTCTGCTTTCTGGCTCACACACCTTCAGCTATGGCCTTTAATCCTCCAACAGTGAGCCAGAATAAACCCTTTTGCTCATATTGCTTTGATAGTTATCACATCATTGAGAAAGAGCAACTAGTAACACCTAGGAATTCAGGTCTGGCCTCCTGCCTCCTTCCCAAGGGCCCGGATCAAAGACAAACATAGCATTCCCCACCACGCCAATGCAATGGTTTTTAAAAGTTCAGTAATGAAAATGGTTTGAATGTTAAGAAGCTGAATCCCCACCCCCACCCCCAGTTCTAGCGATGGAACCCAGGGCCTCCAGAAAGCATCCCCCAGAATTCTTTGCCAGCTGAATTACATATCCTGTTCTCAAGATGGCCACATGCCTGGCTGTCACTCCAGTCACGTAGCAGTCATCTCAGGACTTATAAAGCTAGAACTAACACTGGGGTTGAGCCCTATGCCCCTGAAGCAGATACCTTTGGATTGGCCCTGAGCTTCAATGGAGAGAATTCTGAGCCTCTCTGTTCTGGTAGCCTGCATTGTGTGTGTGTGTGTGTGTGTGTGTGTGTGTGTGTGTGTGTGTGTGTTTACACCTTTCAGAGCTGACTTTCTGATAATCCTACCTCTACTTCCTCAGTGGTGACAAGTGTGTGTCACTATGCCCATTTCATGGAGTTCTTGGTATTGAACAGGAGCCTTCATGTATGCTAGGCAAGCACTCTACCAACTGAGCTACATTACCAGCCCTACTGACTTGCTTTCTACACACTCAGAAAACACTGTCTCTCTCAGCGGCTTTTGCTCCTTTGTCTGCCTCTGCAGGGTGCAGACAGCATGTCTGGGGATGGGTTCTTTCTCTTGTCCCTCTTGTGTCCTCACAGCAGCTCCTTAATTGTCCCCATGATTGGTAACATTTCTCTCTGGGTACTTACTAGGGAATTTCCAGCAATCCCTTGCCCTTAGTTCCATCTCTTATAGACATGAGTCTTTCAGCATAGAACAAATCTAACTGATGCACATCAGAAAGTTGGGTTGTCTTTCTTTCTTTCTTTTTTTTTTTTAAAGAAAAGATCAGGCTGGCCCTGACCTTCTACAGATCTTTCTGTCAACACTCCAAATTGCTAAGTTATTAGGTATATTTTTTTACATCCTTAAAATAAGATGATGCCGACGGCACTGCAATTCCCTACACTTGAGTTGAGTTCCTGAATTAAATCCTTAGTTCCCTCTCCACTGCAACCATTGCTGGCACCTCTAGGCCCGTGGGATGTCGGAATAGCATCAGGAAGTAGCTAAAATTATTACAATGAAGAAGGGGTCAACATGGCCTATGGATGCAGCATGGCTGAGAAAGTCATGCACAAATGTAATCCTGAACTTGGGAGGCTGAGGGAGGAGGTCTGCTATAAGCTCCAGACCAGCCTGAGCCATAGGGTGAAATCCTGTCTAAGCCTGATCTACAATATAAAACCCATATCTGGCACTGATATCGGGTCAAGGAACCAGCGGCTCAACAGGTCACAGGCCCCAGAGGCAAACCAACTACTGTTGTTCCAGTAAATGAGCATAGTATTAAACTGACTCCTAGTTAGGTATCCTTATACTCATAGATCAGTGTATCTCTCGATGCTCATCACAGAAGCTCCTTTCTGTAGCAGATTAACACAGACACATGACTTGTCAAGGTTAAGAGAATAAGAGACTGTAGACTGCTGAGCCTTGAAAGGACATCTAAGTCACCCACCCCCTCCCAAGGTTTGGGGATAATTGCAGAAGAGGGTTCAGAAGGACTGTGTGTGCTAGAGGCAGTGGGTGACTACGAGGAAACAGTGTTGCAGGACAAGATACAAATCCACAGTGGTTGAGACAGCTTGCATAAGACTTGCACAACCTCAAGCCAGACCAAATCGCAGCATAGAGAAGAAATATGGGCAGGAAATCCCACCCCTAAAGAGCTATTTGGTAATTGGTAGCTGCAGGGAGAGGGAAAGTCTGCTTCCTTAAAGAGTAAGGCTCCCACTAGGTCAACCATATTCCAGTGGAAGGCTACTCATGCAGGAGAGCATGGGCAGCGCCACATGTACTCAGTGTATTTGGGAGAAAAACAAAAGAGGACACACACAGTTGGATGAGTAGAGAGGTAAGGATGGATCTGAGAGGAGTAAGGGAGGGTGAATATGATCAAAATACATTGTGTGCATGAAATTATCAAAGAACTAATGAAGAATGAAAAAACAAACTTGCTAAACTAGAAAGAAAGGAGAGAGAGAGGAAGAGAAAGAGAGAAGGCTGGGGAATTAAATGTCTCCATTTCCCAGGAATTATCACCATATGAAGAGCAGCTTGTATTTCTCTCCTGTCTAGAAATGTACATTACACCTGGGAACCAGAGAGATGCAGCTGGTATGTGCATAAAACACACCAAGATGTTGTGCCCAGGCTGTCGCTAAATTACTAATTCTTCTGCAGGGCATACACCTTCATGCCCCGCTCTGCTTCTTTCTAGCCATTTCTTTGTTATCATTTGGTATTATCCTGGTTTGTTGTTTTGGAAGAAATTGAGACAGACACTCACTTTGTAGCACGGACTGGCCTCAAACTCAACAGCAATCCTTCCTGCTTGAGGCTTCCAAGTGTTAGGATCACAGGCCTGAGCCACCATATCCAGCTTCAGGCTCTTTCTCTTGTCTCCGTCAGCAGGACACCCAAGATCTTAGGTTGGAAAACAAACCCAACAAGGCCAACGCCTTGGCTGGCAAGCCGCAGATATCTCTAGGCCAATGGGCCTGGGAGATGAGCCAGGCTGTGGAATCCCTCACCCAGCAGAACTTGAGCTGCATGCCTCATGTACCCTGCCTGCCTGGTGTGATGTCCTCCGCCAGGTGCAGCCAGCATTGTAAGGCAGAGGGGAAATGGAACTTGTTTATTGTTTACTAGTGGTGATTTTTCTAAGAACGCTGAGGCTGGATTAAGAAACAAGTTAAGGGAAGATAAGGTGGGTCAGCCAAGTGTTAGTTTCTTCTTGTAAACAGGCCTATGTCAGTACAAGAATCTGACTAGAGATATGTTAGACCAGCATGAGCCACATGAAGCCTCACTTTTCAAATGAGACTATTAGGATCGCAGGGGTCTCCAGAAAAAAATGGGAGCTTTGGAGAAAGGTCAACCTGGTCAAGTCTGAGATTAACTTTTTTGGTAACTTCCTTTAAGTCACCCAATCTTAGCGCCCAGGTTTCTTTTTATAAATTATCTATTATTTTGCTGTCTCTACATTGATTGTTTTATTTAAATAAGGCCTCCCTTTGAAGCTCAGGCTAGATTTGAACTCACAATCATTCCACCTTAGATTCCCAGATGTCCACTCAGACCTTAAGTCTGAAAGCCTATCCTAGCCTCATGTTTGCCACCACTTTCCCGATGGCCTCTCCAGTCTGTCTCTGTGCACAAAGTCTAAGCCAGGAAAAGACCATTTTTGGTCGTCTCCTCTCCTTCCCTTCCCTGGAAACTACCATTGGCTCCCTATTGCCTCCAAGACCGATGTGAAACTTCAGTGCTCATCAAATGGCCTCCACAAGGGAAGCTCGGGCCTGCTCTCCTCTCCTCCCTCTCCCTGTTTTATTTCACCTTATTCTGAGACAGAATCTCCCAGTGTAATCCCCACTGAGGATGCTTCTCTACCTAAGTACTCGGGGAAGGCTCCCTGGGGGACGTACTGTGAGGTGAGTTGGGAAAGAGAGCAAGTGGAAGCATGGCAGGAGCAGGATAGAGGGGATGTACCCAACAAACAACAAAGGTCGTATCAGGGTACGTGAGAATAGCTGCAGTGGGTGAGGATTGGTGGACAGGAAGCGTCTCAGTGAGACTGAAGAGGTCAGGAAGGTACGGGAGCTGGCCTGTTTCAGGGAGAGATAGATGTGCCCCAGCATCCTACTCACATCATGGGGCTCTATTGATCAGTTGCTCCATTCCCAACACCTTTGCCCTTTCTCTCTCTTTCTTTCTTTCTTTCTTTCTTTCTTTCTTTCTTTCTTTCTTTCTTTCTTCCTTCCTTCCTTCCTTCCTCTTTCTTTCCTTCTTTCCTTCTTTCTTTCTTTCTTTCTTTCTTTCTTTCTTTCTTTCTTTCTTTCTTATATGGCCTCACTATCCCAGACTGGCTTTAAACTCATTATGATGACTGTGGTAGTTTGAAAAACAATGCCCCCCATAGGTTCCTATATGTGAATGCTTAGGCACTAGGGAGTGGCACTATTTGAAGAAGGATTAGGAGGATTAGGCCTTGTTGGAGGAAGTGTGTCACTGGGGGTGGGCTTTGAAGTTTCAAAAGCCCGTGCCAGGCCCAGAGTCTATCTCTCTGTCTGTCTCTGTCTCTCTCTTTCTCTGCTTGTGGATCAGGATGTAACTCTCTCAGCTACTGCTCCAACTCCATGTGTACCACCATGCTGGCTGCCATGATGATAATGAACTAAATCAATTAAATTCTTTTTAAAATAAACAAATAAGAGCTGCTTTGGTCATGGTGTCTCCTCATAGCAATGGAACAGCGACTAGGACAATGGCCTTACATTTTGATCCTCCTGCCTTCACTTTCCAAGTGCTGAGGTCATACACATGTTTATTCAGTGCTGGGGATGAAATTCACAGCTATGTACTAGACAGATATCAAGTGAGTTCCATCTCCTCCAGTCCCCATCTCAGGTTTTTTGGATGAATGTTTTCATCCTGTTTCCCACAGGTCACAAGGAGACTTTAAGAAACAAACAAACAAACAAAAAACCCTGCCTATGTTTTGATATCTAAAGAGGTGATGTAACCTCTCTGATCCCTGTACTTTTTTTGCTCCAAGTCAGTGTGCTGGAAATTGGGTTTCTCGGGGCTCGACCAAATGAATCCATTCCCATGGATTCCTGGTTCTCTTGAGGAAGCTGAGGAACCTGTTGGTGGAGGAACTATCAGGTGACAGGGCATGCCACCGGGGCATTCTGGTGTTTACTGGGGAATTCCTTCGTCTGAATGATGTAAAACACAGAAAGGGAGAATCGAATTTCCTACATTCCGGATGTGCCAAACTAGATAAGCCAGGGATCTTCGGGGGATGAAAGTAATGACTGAGATTTTCTTAGTGCTTTGTCAGGCCTGCCAGAATTCTTCTAGCCCTGTGCGGAAGCCACACGGAGATTAGACAGTTTATCAGTAAAATCCCTTGGAACTTCACAAGTTTCTCATTATCTTAAGGGTCATCGGGGAGTCAGTGTGCCTTTCCAGGCCAGAAAGACGGTAGAGGAGAAAGGCCTGAGGCCCTGTGGTAGGTCAGAGGTATGAATGAAGGGAAGATCTCCTCAAAGCTAACTCCAACTACTACCAGTCCCCCTCCCCATACACACACTTTGTTTTTGTTTTAATGGGAGAACAGTGTCTCATGTAGCCAAGTTGTCCTCAGACTCATTATGAGGATGAAGATGGCCCTAAACTTCTGGTCTTACTGCCTCCATATCCTGACTCTGGGATACAGTCCTCAGCCACTTTGCCTACTTTACCTGCTGGGAAAAGAACCCAAAGCTTCATACTTGTGAACTATATCTCCAGCCCTGGTTTTGTTGACATTTTTGTTTTTTATTTGTGGATCTTACTATGTCACGCTGGTTGGCCTGGAACTTGCCAAACTGGCCTTATAGAGGTCCATCTACCTCTGCCTCCCAAATGCTGGGAATAAAGTCATGCCCACACTGGCTTTGACTTCAATGTGAAACCAAACCTGTCTCTACTTCCTAACTGCTGAGATTACTCAGCTGGGAGTACCAGCCCTGGAGCAGCCAGTATCCTGCTCTATTCTTCTACACCTTATTACTGGGAAACAGGTCTCTAACTGAAAGTGGAGATAGAATGGCGGCTGGCAAGCCTAGGGAACCCTCTGTCTCCATTCTTCACATCACTGAAGGTACTAATGGACTCAAGACTCACTGATTGTTTTTGCAGATTTTAGAGCTTTGAACTCTGGCCCTCATGCTTGTGCCCACAGAGCCATCTGCCAGCTCCACCTGCCTTTTTTTTTTTTTTAAAAAAAGGTACAGATTTGGGAAGGTCAACACCCCAATCTCAAGATACCCCTTCACAAGCTCCACACCCAAAAGATTATCACCTCTGGGACCCACCCCTTCAAGGGGTGGGCCATCCCTAAACCCCAGATTTGATTGGCTCAGGCTGTATTAACATACCGTTGCTGCTCCTCTGAGACATTTTTGACTCTGAGAAGAATAAGGTCCATCAGATCTTTTGGGTTTTACATATTTAAAGATAGTTAATAATTGTATCCATAAATGGTCTAAATACTGTAATCAAAAGACATAAATTTAAACAAGACATGGTGGTGCAAGTCTGTAATCCTAGCAGTCAGAACCTTACACAGAAGGAATGGTGCATTCAAGGCCAGCCTGTGCTACATTCGGGGTTCCTAATTACAGCCTAATTACATTACAAAAAAGACTCTATCTCCAAACAAACCCAAAAGACCATAGTTTTAATAACAAGTCTAACTATATAAAGCATACTTTAGGTGTGAAGACAAAGTGAAAAAGATGAAGGAAAAAAAAAAAAACACATAACACTAAACAACAGAAAAAGAAGCTGCTACATAAATAGGAAAGAGAACGCCAGAAGACTATCTGCGAGTCCAAAAAGGGACACTTTGTGATAAATGGCCATTTGGAACTTCATCTCTGTTACTGTGATAAAACACTCAGACCAAAAGCAGCTACGGGGAGAAAAGGATTTACTTGGCTTGGACTTCCAGGTGACAGCCCATCACTGAGAAACGGAAACCATGGAGAAGACTGCCTGATGGCTGGCCCACAAGCTCATGCTCAGCTACCTTTCTTACAGCACAGGATCACCAGCCTAGGAAATGGTGCTGCCCACAGTGGGCTGGGCCCTCTTCTCTTAATTAACTCAAGACAATTTCCCACAGACATTTCCCACAAGTTGGTCTGATCAATGTCTCAATTGAGACCCCTTTCTCAGATGACTGTAGGCTGTGTCAAGTTGATAGTTAAGGCATCAGAAGAGCTAACAAGTCACTAGCATAAGGAATTGAAATTTTCTTTATTCTATTTCAGATGTATTATCATTTCTGTTTTGGTTTTACTGAGCTATGTTTGATGTTTACATTGACTCTCTAAGGAGTAGCACCCTCCCCCTCTTTGTCAATTCCCCTGACAGGGCTCAGCTTGGACACTCTTACCAGTTAACCTTCTTAAACCTCCCTTTGAGGGATCAGAACTGGAGGCTATGGGCTCCTGAAAACCTGAATTCCATGCCAGCAATCACTTGGTAAAAGAAAATAATCAACTCCCTCAAGCTCTCTCGTTTCCATATGAGCACACATTAGTGTGTGCATGCCTATACACACATATACACAGGTACACACACACACACACACACACACACACACACACAATTAATTAACATACACAGAACAGTCATCAAATGATGTGTGCTCATTTGCTGTGTAACAGTCTCCCCTAAGATCAAAATAATGAGCTCTTTAAGCAGGATGTAAACAACTAAGAAACCTCTGAAACTGTCCAGATTCACTAGACCCACCATGCCAGAGCAAGCAGAGCCCAGCAGCAAAGGAGACACGCAGACAAAAGCTGTATAGACTACTCGTAGACTGGACCTGCTGCCTGGAAGAAGCAGAATCCAGCCCAGCGGCCTGGAGATTTAGACCAACCAAGGCACCTGGAGAGGACATTCTCCAGCCTCTTGAGTTGCTTGCGGGCTGGGCAGTGTGCTTCAGGTTTCTCAGCCTTTGTGAGCTCCCTCCCCCAGGCTGGGGGGTGGGGGGACTCTGGTGATGAGGTTGTCCTTTAGTAATTTCTGCTTTTCTAAGTCGCCCCTCAGCCATACTCCTGTAATAATACAATTCCTGGCTCACCACGCTGGACTAGGGTGGTATCCGTATTTTTGATCTGTCATGGGTCCCCTTTCTGGGATGGGTAGACTAGGGGAAAGTTTAGTCACTCAACACTCTTCTGTCACTGATCAGTGGTTAGCTAAGTCACTTAAGCATTCAGTGTCTCAGTATCATTTGAAAAGATGTGACCCTTGCTTCTCGGATTTGAAGAAACAGTGCTTACACATATTCCAAATGTTGGTGTCTTAGAAAGCAAGTGGGCTTTCTACTATCTTCTCACAGGCTCTATTATTATTATTATTTATAACTTTTTATCCCAGTTGTAGTCCCCTCCCCCATTTCCTCCAAGTCCCACCCTCCCTATCTCTTTGTCCCCTATCCCTCTTCCCTAGTCCACTGATAAGGGAAGTCTTCCTCCCCTACTGTCTGACCCTAGCATACTGGGTGCCATCAGGGCTGCCTGGATCCTCGTCCTCTGTGGACTGCCTAGGTTGGCCCCACCAGGGAGAAGTGATCAAGGAGCAGGCAACCGAGTTCATGTCAGACTATCTCTTCTCCTCTCACTAGGGAACCACCTGGAGACTGAGCTGTGTATGGGCTACATCTGAGCAGGGGTGTAGGTCCTCTCTATGTATTGTCTTTGATTGATGCATCAGTCTCTGCAGTCCCACTGGGCCCTGCTTTTTTTGTTGGTCTTCTTGTGTGGCTCTGATCCCCTCCTGGTCCTTTTATATCCCCCTTCTTCCATAAGACTCCCTATGCACAGGCTCTTGATGATCCTGCAGCAAGGAGGGAGAGCAAGTCAATCATGACAGCCCAGCACAGACAGGTAAGGGAAAAAGTCATTGTGTTCCTCATTTCCTCATGCCCACCTTCTTCTCCTCCCTACAGCAGAGTTCGATTCCTTTTGGCTACACCAGACCCTTCCCCTCTGCTGAAGTGGGCTACGGAAGCCATCTGGAGCACGATGCAAAGCAGCACTGGGAAATACATGACACGTCCTTGATGGAAACAGTCCCAGCAAATGCACTGATGATTCCACTGAGTGAGTAAGCAGGGACTTCCTTGCAGTCTCAAATACAGGACCACGGTGTTCCAGCAGACATCACAGCATCTGTCCCCGACACCAGTGGTTTTCGGGTTTCCCTCCATGACTCACACATGGCAAAAGAGGCAAAGGCACCCAACTCACGCTTTCTGAGTCAGCCTTCCAACTACAGAACTCTGGCCTCCAGCCAGACCTAAGGAACAAGAATTTGCAGTTGGAATCATCGACAAATGATTCCCAAGCATCCCACTGCAGGAAGCGCTGGCTTGCTCTCCACTATCTCATTCCTGCTTTGTACAGGAGCCTCTAATCTTTGCTAGCAATAAATTACTACCTCCGTGAAGATGCTTTGTTATGCATGTGTATGGTACTGCCCTGAGGGACTGTGTGTATGAGAAACCTCACATTTGAAAAAGAACAAACTTAGAAAGATGAATTAAGGATAATGCTGGCACATTCATTTCCATAATGTCAGAACTCAGGGACTGTGGCAAATAAATTATGAGTTTTAGGACAGCTGGGGTTACGTATCTAATTGCATGCCATCCAGGGGTACATAGAGAGATACTGTGTCAAAAACAAACAAGCAAAAAACAAAACAAAAAAGCCAGCAGGCTGTGGTGGCACATGCCTTTAATCCCAGCACTTGGGAGGCAGAGGCAAGACAGATCCCTAAGTTTGAGGCCAGCCTGGTCTACAGAGCAAGTTCTAGACAGCCAGGGCTACACAGAGAAACCCTATCTCAAAAAACCAAAAGCAATAAATAAATAACATAAAACAACAACAACAAAAAGGTACTGTGACAGCCTGCATGTAACTCTAGCTCTGGAGGAGCTGCTGCACACACACACACACACACACACACACACACACACACACACACTCACACAGAGAGAGAGAGAGATTGCAGGATATTTGATCACACTGTAAACCCTGATATTGTGTTATTTGTTGGAAAAACCTGTTTTTAGTTGTGGTGGGACTCAGCATACACATTTAATCCAAGAGTTTGCTGCTTGAATATTGTAAACAAGATTAAATAAAGTCAACCATAGGTCAAGAGGCAGAGCAAGCAACCAACTGACAGGAAGTGAAGTTTATTAGAAAAAAATCATAGAGAGTAGGATGATGGATAGAGAGATGTTCAGGAAGAAGGGAGGGACATTCTGTTTGAGGGAGGTTTGAGATAGTGTGGGAGAAGGTGGCATGGCTTCTGGGACATCGGATGAGGAGGAAGATCAACTGAGTGCTTTCTCTGCCTATCTGAGCTAGCAGGCTCTAACCCCAGCAACTGGCTCCCAGACTTTATTGGTAAAATCAGACCATTGAGATTTTGTTACAAACAACAGACACACACATAAAAGGTTTTTGTTGTTTCTTTGTTTTTAGACAGGGTCTTTCTATGTAGCCCTGGCTGTCCTAGAACTCAAATGTAGACCAGGCTGACCTTAAACTGGAGAGATCTGCAAGCTACTGTATCCTGAGTGCTGGGATCAAAGGAATATGCCACAATGCCCAGCTAAAAAAGAAAAAATAAACATACAAGAAAAAAAATGCTGAGGCAGGAGCACTGATAAGAGTTTGAAATATGAGTCCTCTGTCAGATAGAGGGTTGGTGATGATTCTTTCCCAATCTGTAGGCAGTCGCTTTGTTTTGATGACGGTGTCCTTTGCTTTACAGAAGCTTTTCAATTTCATGAGGTCCCATTTATTGATTGTTGCTCTTAGAGCCTGTGCTGTTGGTGTTCTGTTCAGGAAGTTTTCTCCTGTACCAATGAGTTCTAGGGTATTCCCCACTTTTTTTTCTAGCCGATTTAATGTGTCTGGTTTTATGTTGAGGTCTTTGATCCACTTGGACTTCAGTTTTGTGCAGGGTGATAAGTATGGATCTATTTTCATTTTTCTACATGTAGACATCCAGTTGGACCAGCACCATTTGTTAAAGATGCTATCTTTTTTCCATTGTATGGTTTTGGCATCTTTGTCAAAAATCAGGTGTCCGTAAGTGTGTGGGTTTATTTCTGGGTCTTCTGTTTATATATATTGGACTCATATCCAATATATATAAAGAACTAAACAAGCTGAAAAGCAACAAACCAAGTAATCCACTTAAAAAATGGGGAACAGAGCTAAAGAGAGAATTCTCTGCAGAGGAATATCGAATGGCAGAGAAGCACTTAAAGAAATGCTCAACCTCATTAGCCATTAGGGAAATGCAAATCAAAACAACCCTGAGATTTCACCTTACACCCATCAGAATGGCCAAGATGAAAATCTCAAGGGACAACACATGCTGGAGAGGTTGTGGAGAAAGGGGAACCCTTCTCCACTGCTGGTGGGAATGTAAACTGGTACAACCACTCTGGAAATCAATCTGGCGCTTTCTCAGACAACTAGGAATAGCGCTTCCTCAAGATCCAGCCATACCACTCCTAGGCATATACCCAAAAGAGGCGCAACTACACAACAAGGACATTTGTTCAACCATGTTTGTAGCAGCTTTATTTGTAATAGCCAGAAGCTGGAAACAACCCAGATGCCCCTCAACTGAAGAATGGATGCAGAAACTGTGGTACATCTATACAATGGAGTATTACTCTGCAATGAAAAATAAGGAAATCATGAAATTTGCAGGTAAATGGTGGGACCTGGAAAGGATCATCCTGAGTGAGTTGACCCAGAAGCAAAAAGACACTCATGGTATATACTCACTCATATAAACATACAATATAGAATAAACCCACTAAAAGCTGTACATCTAAACAAACTAAGCAAAAGAGAGGACCCTAACTAAAATGTTCAATCCCCATCCTGAAAGGCAAAGAGGATGGACATCAGAAGAAAACGAAAATAGGAAACAACCTCGGAACCCGCTACAGAGGGCCTCTGAAAGCCAGAAGAAAACAGGAAACAACCTTGAAACCTGCCACAGAGGGCCTCTGAAAGCTTCTGCAGTATAGACTGTCAAAGCAGATGCTGAGCCTGATGGCCAACTGATGGGCAGAGTGAATGGAATTTTATGTAAGAAGTGGGAAATAGTAAGAGCTGGAGGGAACGGGAACTCCACAAGCAGAGCAACAGAACAAGATAATTTGAACGCAGGGAACTTCCCAGAGACTCATATTCCAACCAAGGACTATTCGTGGAGATGACCTGGAACCCCTGCACAGGTGTAGCCCATGGCAGTTCAGTGTCCAAGTGGGTTACATAGTAATGGGAAGAGGGACTGCCTCTGACATAATCTGATTGGCCTGCTCGTTGATCACTTCCCCCCGAGGGGGGAGCAGCCTTACCAGGCCACAGTAGAGGACAATGCAGCCACTTTTGATGAGAACTGATAGACTAAGATCAGAAAGAAGAGGAGAACCTCCCCTATCAGTGGACTTGGGGAGTGGCATGCATGCAGAAAGGGGAGGGAGGGTGGGATCGGCAGGGGAGGAGGGAGGGGCTTATGGGGGGATACAAAATGAATAAAGTGTAATTAATAAAAAAAAAAAAAAGAAAAAAAAAGAGTTTGAAATAGTGAACTCCAAACTAGTCTGTGCTACATGAGACCTGTCTCAAAAACCCATCCGCCCCACCAGACAAACAAAAACACAACAAAGGAACAGGAGGGAAAGCACTTCGAAGGTGGCTAGCTTTAGCTGCTTTATGATAGACCACCAAGCAGTCTAATAAACAGCACATGAGAAAGTGACAAGGGAGTTACAGCCATTTTCTAATTGCCTTAGGGAATGCCACACATGGTCTTGAGACTAAGTATCTATTTCTGGAGCTCTGGTAAACAAGACTCTTTCCTTAAGAGCAAAAGCAAATAGCAAAGTGCAGTCACCTTTCTTTAATCCTAGCATTCCTAGCTGAAGCAGGAAGATCACAGGGACTGTGAGATTGTCTGGAATCACAGTGCAAGGCTACCTTGGGAGACACAGAAAGACCCTGTCGAAAACACAACAACAAAACTTTCAATCTCAACATTCTAGAACTGGAACCTGAAAGAGACTGGGAAAGCCTTAAGGAAACACACATTCAAGGGGGGGCGGGCTGGAGAGATGGCTCAGAGGTTAAGAACACTGGCTGTTCATCCAGAGGTCCTGAGTTCAATTCCCACATGGTGTCTCATAACCATCTATAGTGCCCTCTTCTGGTGCACAGGCATACAAACAAGCAGAATGCTGTATAAGTAATGAATGAATAAATCTTTTTAAAAAATGTAAACATACACTTTGGAGGCGGGCAGGGACAGTCCCTCTTCTTTTGGTCGCTGATCCTCCTATCAGTTCTGTAGACAGAGCTCAGCATCTGAGGTTTTTCTTAAACATGAACTTGAGAGGTGCCAAATGTTCTAGGTGACTTTTTTTTGTTTGTTTGTTTGTTTGTTTTTTGAGACAAGGTCTCACTATATAACTCTGGCTGGCCTGGAGCTCACTTTATAGACCAGAATGCCTTAAAATCATAGATATCCACCTGTATCTGCCTCCCTAGTGCTAAGATTAAAGGTAGGTATGTGTCACTACACGTAGCTGTTTGTTTCTAAAACAGGGTCTCATCCCCCTCTGGCTGGCCTCAACACCTGAACACCAGATCGGCAGAGTGCTGAGGTTATAAGCATGTATCACCACTCCCAGGGCATGTAGTGCTAGTGATGTAGCCCAGGGCTTCATGCATTCAAGTATTCCTCTAGCTGAGCTACATCCCCAACAGGGTTCCATACAATCTGTAAGCCTTTCTGCAGATCCCAGCAGTTCCCTCTTCCTTTCTCCTCACCACAACTCCAACCAACCAGTCAGCAGTTTCACCCACCTCACCCCCATTAAAATCAAGCCTCTCAAGCAAGGAAGGTCTACTTTTTATTCAATGATGGCATCAGCCTCCTACACTTCAAATGACTCATTTAGCTGCCTAGACCCTGCCACTCACTAAGATTCTGTTCTACTTGTAACCATGAAGAACCATTACACTCTTACAGGCCCAAGAGTAAGAATGAAGATGATCTCCCCAAGGCCCATCGAATGCCCAACAGGTCAACATTATTTCTGGGGCTCTAAAACAAAACAAAACAATACTCAGTGCAGAGAAGCAACCAGGTATGAATGCTGCCTCACGTAGAGAGAATATCTTATATATTATATGGATGCATTGCATGTCAATTAAAAAAACCTATGGTCTATAAGAAAGGGTAGAATAGAAGGTGGCAGAAAGGATTATGGGATAGAGCCAGGCACAGAAAGATTCATCTGGGAAGATGTGAGGAAGACAGATGCATGGTACCTGAGCAGAGGGAATGTGGCAGAATATAGATAAATATAAATGTATTGTTTAAAGTTATGAGCTAGTCAGAGAAGAGCCTAGCTATATGGCCTAGGTATTTGTAAATGTATTTTGAGTTTCATGAGTCATTATTCCTGGAGCTTGAGGCCAAGAGGAAAAACATGACACCCCCCGCCCCGGCAGGCTCAGGTAAATCCTTCTAAGCAAAAGACAAACAAACAAACAAACAAACACCACCAAACAAACAAAACTTTGGTATTTTTAGAATGGGTTCTTAGTTGTTTAAAACTCTGAGATATATGAGACTCTGTCTCAAAAACAAAGACAAAGAAGGAAACCTTTATCTAAAACATTTTGCACCTGTAAAGGTTCATACTTCATTCTGTACCTCAGGCTGGCCTGGAATTCCCACCCTGTAGCCCAGAGAGTCCTCAACTCATGGCAATTGTCCTGTTTCTGCCTTTTGAGATAAGGAGTGTTAGGAACCACAGGGATAACAGGAGCAGGACCGAGCCTGTTTATGTATATGTGTATGTTTTCTTTTTAAGACAAGGTCTCATATGGCCCAGGCTGCTCTCTAACTTGCTATGAAGCTAAGACTGGCCTTCAACTCCTGATCTTCCTGACTACATGCTAAGATTACACATGCATGCCATTATCTCTTCAAGTCTGAAATACCACAACTTAGGGACCACAGGGATGAATCTAACTAGCATCTCTCCCCTGACTTCTTAGGGCACTGGATTTGGTTATCTTCCAACTCGGGTCAAAGTCATTCCTTCAGTCCCGTCTCTTCCAGATCTAATCAGCTGTGTGCAGGGGAGGCTTTAGAAGTCTAGGGGGAAGTGGAAACAATGAACAGCTGTTGATATCATGATCCCATTGTGTTTATTAAACCCACAGTCAGGATCATTCAGTAAGTGTAAGGGCAATGGATCTGAGAAAGCACCACAAAGAGAAGGCTGTTGGTGAGGTAGACATGGGGCATCCTTTCCCAGAGATGGGCATCAGTTTTCCACAGGTACATGAATCAGCAACACAGGTGATTTCTGTCCAAAGTGATAAATCAACGCAGAAACCCTCCCGGAAATAACACTTTTTGAAAGATCGTTTATCTATAAAGATACTTATTCTATGAAAACACAAAGATTTGGAGTATGGAAGGTGAAAACTGAGTCTTGGCCACTCATGATACCTAGCTCAGCCAGGTTCCAGGACAGAACCCTATACCTTTTCTGTAACAGACCTCAAATTTGCCTCCTGTAAGTTTATGTCCCCCGAGACAAAAACAAGGCCAGTGTAATCTTCTGTTTACACAGGCTTCCAAAAGGATGAAAGTCATGTGCCTCCCCTAGCCTGCCCTGAGTAAAGCATCCCCAATGTTTACAAGGAAGCCTCACATGACATTCCCAACTCTCACCAGCTCAACTCTTCCTGTCCCCTTAAGTGTTGTGAGTAATCACTGACGCAATGCATGGACCAAGGCTTAGGGGCAGCTTCGGAGGTTCCCAGAGCTGACGCCCTAAGCCGAAGGATAGCTTTGGCCTCGTTGTTGCTAGACCAAAGGGGCCGTCTCCCCACAGTGGCTTCCGTGGGTTATTTACACAAACGTCCTGCAGAACATAGCGTCCGTGATCGGGGTGGGGGGAGGGGGGTTGGCACGCCCTGCTGCCAAGCAATTGTACTACTGTAGAAGATTAAAAACATTCTGTGCTCTTAGGCAATCGCCCAAGTTCAAGATTTCAAAATTTAAAAAGGAAAGGGGAAAATAGATTTTTTTTTTTTTTTAGAAAGACCTCTCCTGGTAACTGTTTTCTTCTTGTGGAGTTTGCACGCCCACCCCGGCCGCACCCAGCTCCGGGACACCTCTGCAGTTATTTACAAAGCGCAGCCACTCCCTGGGCTTCTCGGAAAATTCGCTTTGCCAGGAAAGAGACCCAGCCAGCCAGCAGCAGCGGGAAGCCCGGGGGCTGCAGACTCTCCATCCATCCCCGCAGCGCGCGTACTCGTGCACCAGACAGCTGGGAAGCACCGAGGCGCACGTGAACTCAGCGTGCGGCCCTGCCCCGGAGGGGAGGAGCATGCGCTGACCAGCTCGTGGGCCAAGCGCCGGAGCCAATCCAGGTGGACGCGCCTCTAGGCCACGCCCCTTCGCTGCCAGCAGCTAGGAGTCCCGGGCTGACCTCTCCAGGATGCTGGGGCTGGTGCTGTTCTCTGCGTAGGCTGCGCATAGGTACCGGCGCTTTTCTGGACGCGAATACATTGGGGGATGTGGTCCTTGTCTCTTCGTATGGGATCTCTGAGGTTCCTCCCCTACCACAGGCTAGGGCGTCTAATTCTCCTGGGTCCTCTTCCTCTGGTAACCATTTCAGGACATAAGCCTACATTCTTCATTGCCCCTGCCCCGTATCTACTCTCAGAAAGCATAGGCAAATAAAAATGCTCCAAGTGTTGACTTTCAATCTACAGAGATGTTTATTTCTTTATTTTGTTTTTGCCTGCTGAATTACTTTGGAATTGACAGGCCTTTAATCCCACCACTCTAGAGGCAGAAGCAGGTGGATTTCAAGGAATGTGAAGCCACCCTGATCTACATAGGAGGGCTCCAGGCAAGCCAGAGTTAGGTAGTGAGACCGTATTTCAAAATGAGTGAGTGAGTGAATGAAACTGAGTGAAATTAGGTTTTGGAAGACAACTGTGAGCCAAGCACTTGGGAGGTGGAGGATGAAGATCAGAAGTTCGGGGTCATAGTATAGTGATTAGAAGGCAGGCTAGGCTACATGAGATTTCATCTCAGAAACCATTTTTTTTTAAATTAGGTTTTTAAAAAATGTTATTTTTAATGAACATACAAAATAACGGGTTTCATCGTAATATTTTCATACGTATATGTCATTGTACCTTGCTATTATTATTTTCACTGGAGTGAGATGGGGGAGCAAGATAGGATCTTGCTATGGTGGATGAGGCTGGCCTCAAAACCAGGCTCCCCTGCTTTAGCCTCCGTGGTGCTGGATTATAGATGTGCACCAAAATAAAATACAACAAAATAAAATAAAATGCTTTTTTGTTTTAAAAAGTAGTCTATGCTCTTTGAGCAATGGTGGAAAGAACATCAAATATTCGTGGTGGTATTTCCTTCTCAAATTGCCTATCTGTGCAGATCGTTTATAAGGCCCCAGGAGCTCTGGTATTTGACCTCACTGATTGCCCTTTACAAAATGCCATTGCTTGTGGGAGTCAAATCAGATATTAGCATTAAAATTTTTATTGTCCTAATTAAAATAGCCGGAAGCTGTTCATGGTGGCCAGTCTGGCTTTGAACATATAAGTTATCCTCCTGCCTCAAACTCCCAAGATCTGGGATTACATGAATTAGCCACCATGAGATAGGCAAGTTTGAAAGGAAATACCTTGGAATACCTTGAAAGGAATATTTGTTGTTCACCTACAATCTTTGTTTGGAAGACATCTATAGTAGATGCTGGATGCAGTCTCATAGGCTTGAACCTACAGCTAACCACAGTTAGCGAGATCCAGCAGTTCCACAGAAATGCATGCCATTGGCCAGCAAAAGCTGGATTCACCTGGAAACTGGTATGTAGCCCAGTCAGGCTTTGAAATCACAGAAATCCTCCTGCCTCATCTTCTTGAGTGCTGAAATTACAAGCATGGGCTACCCTACCCAGATCACACAGCATGGTTTTTAATTCTTTGAGTATTTCATATGATGGTCATTCTGAACATTTCCACTTTCAGCTCCTCCAAACATGTAGGGTGGCGTGGAACTTGTGACGCTCTTCTGCTTCTGCATCTTCAGCATATCTTACTGGCAAGCACCATCCAAACTGGGGAGGTGTTTGTTTGCTTGTTTCTGTTTTTAACTTTTATTTATGTGTGGGGGAATGGGGCATGTGCCTAAAAGAGGCACACAGAGAGGTCAGAGGACAACTTTGTGGAGTCCTTTCTCTCCTACTATGTCTGTGTCTGGGATCCAACTCAGCTCATCAGGCTTAGCACCAAGTGCCTTTTTCCCACAGATCTGCACCACCGGCCTACAGCCTGGGTTTTAAAAAGGTCTTGTCAGTCATTGGTTATTTCTGACAGAAGCCAGGAAGAAATATACTGCCACAGAACTTAAAAGGGACTATCTCCTTGCTCAGTAAAATTACTCATTTCCTAATGCTAAGATGAAGCAGCGCTATGCTATGCTTATGGGCATTCACTCTGAAGTGAGTGCTTGGGATTTTTATAAGGTTAGAGAATAAATTGGTTTCCTGTAAAGCAGTAGAAGCCTCATGACCTATTGCTCAGTCAAACCAATTAATGAAAAAACTTTCATATAGACCAGCTCTAACAAACACATGATCTCGGGTAGAAATGGATTCGTTCTGACACTCACCAGTGACATCTAATCTACAGAAAATAACATAGCAGCTGGGCATGGTGGCACATGCCTGTAATCCCAGCACTCGGGGAGGCAGAGGCAGGGTACCTCTGTGAGTTCACAGCGATCCACACAGAAACCTTGTCTAGAAAAATGACAACAAAACAAACAAGCAAACAAAGAAACTGACCTAACAAGTAGACTCCTGGTACAATGCACACTGACTTGTGTTTAAGAGGATTGTTTTGCCATTGCTGATGTTTGAAGCAGGTTCTCACTGGGTAGCTCTGGATGGCCTGGAACTCCCTATGTAGGCCAGACTGGTCTTGGACTCCTACAGATCGGTCTTTAAAGACACATGATGCCATGCCCAGCCACTATTATAAGGGAATCATGGGGGAACAAATAGATAAAAATCCTCTTTTGACCTTGTTATTTACTTCTCTATCTGTTTGTGTGTGTTCAGTTGCATGTACCAAGGCCAAAGAAGGACATCAGGTGTCCTGCTTTGTCACTCTCTACCTACTTCCCTTAGAAAGGGCGGTCTTTGAACATGGAGGTCTGCTAGCAGCCGATCTCTTGTGTCTGTCCTCCACGGAGTTACGAGAGCCCACAACCACACTCCGCTCTTTATGGGGGTGCTGCAGATTCTAGAAAAGCCCCCTGTGCTTGTGTGGTGTGCACGCTCACCCACCAGACCATCTCCCCTGTCACTATTCTGATTTCCTTCTATGAAGTCTGTCTAGAGGGAAAGGACTTTTTTTTTAAATCTTCTGTCATTTTGATCCTACAACCCAAAGCCAGAAATCTAAGTTAGACTCTTCCTTTTCGTTGTTCAAACACGAAGGTTTCAAAATCCATTTCTCTAGGATGAAGCCATCTAGGTGGACCATGTGGGTTAGCTGGGTGGAAGCTGCAGTTTCTTGCTTCTAGCTTGCTTAGGAATGAAAGTTTGATGAAACTTACAGTTTCTGGGAGGAGGGGAAATCATGAGAATGAGTTGGTCACTCAGTTTGGAGGTGAACTTGACCAGCTGGTGCCTGGGTTGAGCTGGTGCAGAAATCCCAACTTTGGGCTGTATCCTTCTTACAGTAGAGCCTTTCACAATTTATGCAGATGCAGGAAAGGACTGGCAATCGGAGATGGACTACTACATACTCGGAAGTACTCAGTAAACTGGAACCCTTCTAACTGCTTTTCTCCTTGCTTGCAAAATGGCATTTGTAGTACATGTAAGTGTGCCATGCTTTCTGAAGACTTGTCTAAAACTCTGCAATGTGTAGCAATGGTCCTCAGCCCCTAGCCTGGAGAGTAGGTTCTTCTCTTTCCTTTTTCTTCAGCACCTGACAACACTGGACCCCATGGAGAATGCCAGTTTTTTATTTTGTTTCCTTAAAGATCTTTTTTTTTTTTGTGGGGTTGGGGTGGGAGGTTATGCTTTTTGAGAACCAGGACCTCACAGGAGTTAGACAACACCAGAGCTCATCTCCAGCACTCCTGCTGGCTTTTTCTTTTCAAGACACAATCTCACTGTGTGGTCCTAGAAGTGATGATTCTCCTGTCTCAGCCTCCCAACTGACGAATGCTGAGAAGCTCTAAATTCTGGGATTAGAAGCCCATTTTCTTCTTGTTTGTTAAGATAGGATTTCAAAACTGTAGTCTTGGTGGCCTGAAAACTCGCTGTATTGCCCAACCTGGCCTCAAACTCATAGAAAACTTCCTGCTGTTGGAGGTACCCTGCTGGTTGAGGTTGCAGTTCTTGCCATTAAGAGCTTGTCGCTAAAGGCAGAACTCCCTTCCCTCAGCAGGGTCCCCTGCTCTCTGCCTGACTTCATCTGGAGAGTGTCTTTAGACACAGACTCCCCTAGCCTCTGACACAGCTCCCTGCTAGCTCTCCCCTCCCTGTGCCTATATGTTAATTAGGTTCTGACATTCTGTCCTTACGATACAATCATCTTGGAAGTGCCTAGTTCCAACCAATTACGTACACCTATTCCTGGAGCCCCACCCATCCTCTCCTAGAGGCATATAATCTTTGTTTCCTGTAATTAAAGTTGAACTAGCCATCAGCTGTTCCCAGGGTGTGTGATCCCTGTAAGGTTCTCACCCGCCATTCCTGGCACACTTCTCATCTCCTGCTTCTCCTGACTTTGTGGGCTGCTGAGAGGCAGCCCCAGGCAGGAAGAGAATCAACACCTGCCTGAAACCTCTTGAGTACTACAATTACAGGTCTGAGCTATCATGCTTTTGCTGTTTGTTTTTGTTTTTGACATAGAATCTTGAATACCCAAGGCTAGCTTTGAGTTCACAATGGTTGAGAATGACCTTGAACTCTTCATCTTCCTAGCTCTTTCCAAGTGCTAGGCTTACAGGCATGTACCACCATATCCAGCTGGTTTCTTCTTAAAGAGGAGCTTGTGAGGGGCTGGAGAGATGACTCAGAGGTTTAAGAGCACTGGCTGCTCTTCCAGAGGTTCTGAGTTCAACTTTCAGCAACCACATGGTGGCTCACAACCATCTATAATGAGATCTGGTGCCTTCTTCTGATGTGCAGGTATACATGCAGACAAAACATTGTACACATAATAAATAAATAAATTTTAAAAAACAAAAACAAATAAGGCGCTTGGGACCTAGTGCGGTAGTCAGTGGTTAAAGCACTCACTGCATATGCAAGAGGAGGATTGTTCAGACGTGCAGCACCCATATGGATCTGTGGTGCGCATGGTAGTATGTCTATAATTCCAGGCTTAAAAGGCTGACACAAAAGATTCCCAAAGCAAATTGGCCACTGTGGCTAGCATTACCAGAGAGCTCTGGGTATAACTGAGAGACCCTGCCTCAATGAGCATGGTGAGGTGAACAAGGAAGATTCCTGACATCACCCTTAGGCCTCCACAGGCATGCTTGCAGACATGCATACTCGCCTGCACACACGTGCACCAACACATATGAAAACATGCATATATATGCATATACGTATGTACACACACCCCACACATTCATACATGAAAAGAATAAAAAGACAACAACCACAAAAGGAGTCTACAGGGCAACTGACTCAAAGCCTTCTCTCTAGAAGTCTATTTGCTAAATCTCAGTCCCTTTGAGCCACAAGCTGAAATTGAATTGCTGCTCAGGCAGGTTATACTGACCTCGTGTGGGCTAGTCAAAAGCATCTATCAAAGACCAGACCTCAGGGCTGCTCAGGGAGGTGCAGCTGACCTCAGACAGGTGACTCAAGGCAGCCCCAAAGATGTCCTCAGAGAGCAGGTGCCTGTTTGTCATGAAGACTTCACTCAGCACGCTGCAGTCTGCCACCTCAACTCCAGTGCAGCTGCCAAAGAAAACAGTCAGTGTGCCCAGCATCTCCACAGCTCAGGAAGAAGGCAGCTGCGGGAGGCACTGGGTGATTCACTCTCGCCCACATCAGATCCATTGACAAGTGCTGCCATCTCTGGCCTAAGCCACCATCTGCTTACCTGCATTGTGCCCGAAACTCCCACCTGATTGAACCGCTGCTTCACCCTCTGACTCCACGTTTCCTTCTCAAAAAAGTATCTACAGCCTGAATCATCAAGTGAATCCTGCTGTCTTAGATGCTGCTCTATTGCTATGGTGAGACACCATGACCAAGGCAACTCTTACAAGGAAAGAAAACGTTTAGCTGGGAGCTTGCTTACAGTTTCAGAAAGGCATGGCGCTGGAGAAGTAGCTAGGAGCTTTACATCATGACCCACAGGCAGTAGGCAGAGAGAGAGAGACAGACGGACAGACCCTGGGCCTGAGGTGGGCTTTTGAAACTTCAAAGCCAACCCCTAAGTACATGCTTCCTCCAACAAGGCCACACTTCCCAAACCTACTCAGTTTATCTACTGGAGACTAAGCATGCAAATTTATGAGTTTATGGAGGCCATTTTCATTTCAACCACTACACATGCTTTCATTAAAACCATGCAAGGCCTTCACATCTCCCTGTGCACAAAAGACGAAGGTTTCACTGCAATTGTGGAGAACCTCTGTGAGCTGCCTACTGCCCTCTGAGGCCACCTCTGCTTTGCTCCCATACCCACTCTGCAGCAATGTACCTCACCAGTGCTCAGCTGCCCACTCCAGCTGCAAAGCCTTTGCCTTCCCTATGGGGCACATAGGCTGGGTGACCTGGGAAAACAGACATGGAGCGAGAATGAGGTAGGAGATATGTCTAAACCCCAAAAATCCCAAACTTGAGACCAAAAATCCCATCCCGAGATAGGCAGGAGAAGGATGTAACCCTCCCTGCTTCCACACCTGCATGCCCAAGCACACAGCCTGGCGACCCCCAGCCCCACAATTCTCAAGGTAGTCACAGGTAGTCAGATAGCCAAGCACCAACCAAAGAGGTAAACCCACCCTGAAAATCCCTTCCCACTTCCCAAGGTTCAAATAGCGCTAGTTCACCCCGGAATAAAGACATGTATAAGCTGTTTCACTAAATGTCATCTGAGAGTTGCTGTTTCATTAAAGTCCTCGGAGGTCTTCACCTTGCCCCAAGCACCCTCAGCTGGTCCCGGATCCTTCAGGTCCCACGGGGTCCAGACTCTGCTTCCGGCTCAGTGTCCGGCAGCCCTGCACACCCTCGAGGATGGAGCAGAACTCGGAACCACACTTCCTCATTTATAACACCCCCTAGTCTTTAGCACGACCCTGTCCTTCCCTCCATTTCTCTGTCCACATGTCACCCAGCAGCCCTCCTCACATTGCTCCCTCTTCCTGCTTTATGTTTCTCTCTAGTACTTACACCTGTTGCACACACTCAGCATTCACTTTCTTATCTGTTTTTCTTTCTTTTTTTCTGGGGGTCTTGCCTCCACTCCAACTATGTCTCATTGCCAGCCCAACAGGTATGAGTTTTGTCTGCTTGTATGTCACTGTTGCATGCTCAGCATTTACCACAAATTCAGTATACCAGTCAACTTTCCATCTCTGTGACAAAATGCATTGGTCAGTCAACTTATGAGCGTATTATAAATTCGTTTTAAACATGTTTATGTATATGAATGTGTGTGTGAATGTATGAATGCCATATGTATATGGAGGCCAGAAGGGGGTGTGATATCTCTCCTGTAGCTGGAGTTACAGGTAGTTGTGAGCTACCTGAAATGGATACGGGGAATGAAACTCTGGTCTTCTGGAAGAGCAAAAAGTGCTCTGAACTGCTCCCTTTTCTCTAACCCTTACCCCACATCCATATCTGCCCCCCCCATATTATACCTTCATAAGGAGAAATGGCTTATTTTGGTTTCAGATCATAAGTACTTGCTTTCTTGCTTGTAATGACACAATCAAAGCCTCATGACTCACCTCATGGTGGCCAGAAAGCAAAGACAAGTGGCAGAAGAAGCTGAGGTTCTAATATCCCCTCTAAGTGTGTGACCTCAGTGACTTAACTTCCTGCCATTAAGACCCACACCTTTGTACCACATTTCACTAGCACCACAAGGGGGTGGGACCAAGCCTTCAAAATATGGGCATTGGGAGGACATTTACTTTGGGCCACCAGAAGTCTCCACAGTACCTAAGCCATACCCAGAACTTTAGCTGCAAGGGAGTTAAGAAGAGTTACACTCCTAACCTCTGCAGATAAGCTGGAGCAAAATGATGGTCTGTAGATCAATGTGTTCTTGGAGTCAAAAGCTTTGCAGTAGGCTGGGGAGCTTTCTTAAAAGCTTTGCCGTAGGATCAGGAGTACAGAGTGTGCACAGCCCTTCCAGAGGATCCATGTTCAATGCTCAATGCCCACATCAAGGTGCTTACTGCTGCCTGTAACTCCAGCTCCAGGGATCTAATGCTCTCTTGTGGCCTCCTGATGTACCTTTAATCATATGCACATACCCCCACATAGACACATAAATTTTTTTTTAAAGCCTAGTGTGGTGGCACTCTCATAATCCCAGCACATGGAAGGCAGAGGCAGGAAGAGTTTTTTGAGTTAGAGGCCAGCCTAGTGTACATAGCTAATGAGTTCCAGGTCAGCCAAGGTGACACAGTGAGACCCTATCTCAAAACAATAATTTAAGAGCCTATAATGTCATCTCATTGGTGAAGAGCATCAGCTTCCCATAAGGGAGCTAACAGCTATCGGTAACTCTGGTCTCTGGGGGACCAATGTCCTTTACTGACCTCCACAGGCAATGCACTCATGTGGTGCACAGGCATAAAAATAAAATGTTTAAAATTTAAATTTCAGGGGCTGCAGAGGTGGCTCTGTGAGTAAGAACACTGGCTGATCTTTCAGAGGACCCAGGTTTGGGTCCCAGAACTCACACAGCAGCTCACAATTGTAACTCCAGTTCCAGGAGACTCTGACATCTCAGCTGGGGTCTTTGGACTCTCCTTGCACATGGTGCACAGATGTATATGTAGGAAAAACACCCATAAAATAAAAATAAATAGTATCTTAATAAAAATTTTTAAGCCATATTGCTGGGCATGAGTCTTTAAGATCCCAGCACTTGGAGGGCAAAGGCAGGCAAGTTTCTGTGAGTTCAAGGTCAGCCGGGTCTACACAGTGAGTTCCAGAACAGACAGGGCTATGTAGGGAGACCCTGTTTAGCAAGACTGAGGGCCTGGACTCTATCCCCAGTACCACTGAGAGATGGGGAAGGAGGAAGGGAAGGAGGGAGGGAGAGGAGGAGGGAAAGGAAAAGGAAAGAAAAGTTCCTCAGTAAAACTGGGTATGGCGACACATGTCTCTGACTTCAGCACTTGGGGAGGTGGAGGCAGGAGGGTCAGCAATTTAGGCCAGCCTTGGCTACATATTGAGCTTGTGACCAACCTGGGCTACATATGACCCTACCTTAAATAAAACAAAACAAAATTAATTCTAAAAGTGCAACTAAGCTGAAAGCATCAGGAGTGCAGTTTTGCCCTTTGGCTAGTAATGCTTCAGCACCCACTGATCTAAGCTGGCATCCGGCTCCCAGCAGGCACAGATCTCAGCACAAAGGGCAGCCTTGCCCTAGAACCTATCTGTATCCTTCTCAAGCCCATGTCAGACCTTCACTTTCTCTCTTCTGGTTTCAAAGTCCACACTTCCTTTGAGTTATCTCCCCAACTTCCGCTTTGCCTCCCACTAACTGATTAGCCCTTTGTATCGGTGCAATTGGATGAACCCCTAGGATGGCTGAAGTGGCCTCAGAGAGTGAAGTTTCAGAATCCAAAGCCCCATACCAGTGCTACCGTGGGACAGAGCATTTAGTAGCTCAATGTCCCCGTCCGTCAGCAGCACCCAAGCCTCTGGAAAAATCCTCCTAGGGACAGGGGAACAAGACAATCATCCTGACAACAACAGAGATGGAGGTTGTTTGCTGAGCCATCCCTAAGGATGCCTTCTAAAGCTCTGGGAGTGGGCAAGACAGCCCTAAACCCAGCTACTCTTCTGAGATACTTTGACTGTCTCTGCTAAGGCTTGGTGCCACACCCTGAAGGCAAGCCTCCTCAGTCCCCAAGACATAGGCCACTGGGGGTTGTACACACAGTTATGGGGCAACAGGAAGAGGGACAGTGCTCAACAGACCAGAGACTCGGACCCTTCTCACTGTTGCCCCCTCCCCAGTCCATTTTTAGGGAAAGAAGGAGTCAGCTTCTTGGGTTTTGAGATAGGGTGTCATGCAGCCCAGGTTAGTCTCAAATTCTCTATGTGGTATCTGGGAATGGTGTTGCACCCCTTTAATCTCAGAATTTGGGAGGCAGATTTCTGTTAGTTCAAAGCCAGGCTCATCCACAGAGTGAGCTCCTGGACAGCAGGGGCTACATAGAAAGACTGTCTCAAATGGAAATAAATAAATAAATAAATAAATAAATAGCCGCATGCGGCTGAGGATCACCATGAATTACTCCTGCACCCCTCCCTGAAGTGCTGGGATAAATGTGCACCACCACTTTCAGATCAAACCCTGAATTTTGTCCACACTACACAAGCACTCTAACAACTGAGCTGCATTCTCACAGGAAACCTTAAGCAATCAATCTCTTTGCAGGACATGAAATGGGGAGCAGTTTTATCTTTTTTCTCATTTTTTGTAGATTTCAAGTTGCCTGCCATTGGACATATACAGAAAATACAAAGGCCCCTAACTTTTTCCTTAGGCAACAATAAAAATGCATAGTCATTCTCTCCCTAGACTGCAGAAGGGACTTGTAAAGACTTTAGACTGTTCGAAGCTTATCAAACGGTGCTTTGTCCTGAAGCCACCTGAAGCAGTAACAGACCTGTACTTTGGACAGCCTGTCCTGAGAGACAGAGTTGCAGGCAGGCTCGGTGAAGGGAAAAAGTATATTCACAATACAAATTTCAGTGCTCAAGTCAAAGCCGAAGGAATACAAAGACCAGAGTCCAGGCTTTTCATATGTCACTTGCCTGAGACATATGAGTTCACAGACGCTGAGAGATACCCAGCACAGTCTTTGGAGGACAAAAGTGCAAACAGAATCTCTCTCCATCCCCCACCCACCTCAAGTAGCTCAGCCAGACTGTGAACTCTCCTATAGCCAAGGATAACCTTGAACTCCTGATCCTCATGCTTTTGGTTTCCAAGTGTTGGGGTTTACAGATGTGCACCAGCACGCTTGGTACTGTGGAGCAAGCTCAGGGCTTTGTGCGTGCTAGACATGCTAAACAACTGAGCTACGTTTCCCACCAAGTCCCTCCCTTCTCTTCTTACATTCAATTCAGCCGTAAAGACCAAATACTTGGTGTATGCATGTGCCAAGCACCCAAGCAGCTGGAAGACACTACCCTCAGAATCAGAGCCGAGGGAACATTAGCTCACCCCCTTCTTTGACAGACAGGTAGTGGATTCCAGTGACCTTAGCAGCTTGCTTGAGTTCACAGTGCCTGATGCAGTGACCCGTCCGATCTTGTTTCCTAGCTCCCTGGTCACCCCACTGCCTCTTCATCCTAAGACACTCCCTGAACCATCTCACAGGAGCATGATGACTGAGGCATATTTACAGACTGGCTGGTCTATGAATATGACCATTGGCCCATGGAGTAAGAGGCTCCCACGTGTGGTCACTCAGGAGCCCTTCTGTCAGAGGGCTGGGATGGCAGAAGTTCCTCAGACCACATAGCTCTTGCAGCATGCTGGACAAGAGAAGAGTATTCACCTGCCTACTGCTCTTCTGGTATGACATCTGTGATTATTTGTGATTCCTCTTCCTGCTGCTGCTGTTCTTGTTATTTTGGCAGTGTCTCCTATATTCCAGGCTGGTCTTCAACTTGCTATGGAGTCAAGGATAACATTGAACTACTGGCTGGCTAGTGGTGGTGCAGGTGTTTAATCCCAGCACTCGAAAGACAGAGGTAGGCAGATATCTGTGAGTTCTAGGCTGGTCTGGTCTACAGAACGAGCTCCAGCACAGCTGGGGCTACACAGAGAAACCCTGTCTTAAAAACCGCTCTCCACCCCAAAACAAAACAAAACATGGAACTTCTGATTCTCCTGCTTCCACTTCCTGAGTACTGGTATTTGAGGCACTGGTTTATGTGGTCTGGGGATTGAACCGAGGCTTTTGTACATGCTAGATGAGCACCATACAAACTGAACTACATCCCCAGTTCCGTGATACATATGTGCAAGTCGGAGGACACATTGCAGGAGCCAGTTCTCTTCATGTGGATCAACATCAAGTTGTCAGGTTTGGTGGCAAGTAGTATTACCCACTGAACCATCTCACCATCCCCTATAAATGCTGATAAGGCCAGGAAGATACAGTGAGGGATGTCTGCAGCAGATATTGAGGCAGTGGAGAGGCCGTGAGTGTCTGTGGGAAGTGCTGGGATGCAGAGGAGGAAAGGACACTGCCCAAGGATAGTCCCAGTGGCTTGTGACAGTGACGGGAAGACTCAAATCACAGCAGCTTAGAAATTTTAGAGGCCCACAATTCTGCGGGGCTTATGAATAGTTGGTATTTTAACTCTCTCCAAAAAGAAAAACTACCCGAGGGAGTTCCAAGATCTAGGTGTATCCAACCTGTGGCCCACAGCCCACATACAGCCAGGAATATATGAATGTGGCTGAACACAGAACCATAAACTGTGGTTCTGTGTAAAGCACTGTGAGATTTCTTTGTTTTCATACCTTGATTGTGTGGCTCTTAAGTGTGGACTTTGTAGATGACAGTATCATGTCAGGTCCTTCCACCAATTATGTCATTTCTTGCTCCCCTTCTCTGGGGGAAGCATGTCAAAGCTGGTGTCAGAAAGTCTCTGAAATTGGTTAGAGAGGTGCTAGAGGAATGGTTTCAAGCATGAGGACCTATGTTTGATAAAAAAAAAAAAAAAAAAAAAACATTAAAAAAATCAACAATCTCATGCTCATGGCTTGGCAGGATTAACATAGTAAAAATGGCCATCTTACCAAAAGCAATCTACAGATTTAATACAATTCTCATCAAATTACCAACACAATTCTTTACAGACCTTGAAAGAAAAATTCTCAACTTCATATGGAATAACAAGAAACCCAGAATTGCTAAAACAATCCTCTACAATAAAAGATCTTCTGGAGGCATCTCCATCCCTGAACTTAAGTTGTACTATAGAGCAACAGTAATAAAAACCGCATGGTACTGAAATAGAAACAGAATGGTGGATCAATGGAACTGAACAGAAGATCCAGAAACAAACCCACACACTTATGAACACTTGATCTTTGACAAAGATGCCAAAACCATCCAATGGAAAAAAGACAGCATCTACAACAAATGGTGCTGGTCCAACTGGATGTCTACATGTAGAAAAATGCAAATAGATCCATACTTATCACCCTGCACAAAACTAAAGTCCAAGTGGATCAAACACCTCAACATAAAACCAGACACATTATATTGTTTAGAAGAAAAAGTGGGGAAGACCCTAGAACTCATTGGCACAGGAGACAACTTCCTGAACAGAACACCAACAGCACAGGCTCTGAGAGCAACAATCAATAAATGGGACCTCATGAAACTGAAAAGCTTCTGTAAAGCAAGGGATACCGTCATCAAAACAAAATGAAAGCCTACAGATTGGGAAAGAATCTTCACCAACCCTTTATCTGACAGAGGGCTAATATCCAGTATATATAAAGAACTAAAGAAGCTGAAAAGCAACAAACCAAGTAATCCAATTAAAAAATGGGGAACAGAGCTAAACAGAGAATTCTCAATAGAGGAATATCAAATGGCAGAGAAACACTTAAAGAAATGTTCAACCTCATTAGCCATCAGGGAAATTCAAATCAAAACGGCCCTGAGATTTCACCTTACACCCATCAGAATGGCCAAGATCAAAACCTCAAGTGACAACACATGCTGGAGAGGTTGTAGAGAAAGGGGAACCCTCCTCCACTGCTGGTGGGAATGTAAACTTGTACAACCACTCTGGAAATCAATTGGGTGCTTTCTCAGACAACTAGGAATAGCGCTTCCTCAAGATCCAGCCATACCACTCCTAGGCATATACCCAAAAGAGGCTCAAGTACACAAAAAGGACATTTGCTCAACCATGTTTGTAGCAGCTTTATTTGTAATAGCCAGAAGCTGGAAACAACCCAGATGCCCCTCACCTGAAGAATGGATACAGAAATTGTGGTACACCTACACAATGGAATATTACTCAGCAATGAAAAATAAGGAAATCATGAAATTTGCAGGTAAATGGTGGGAACTGGAAAGGATCATCTTGAGTGAGCTGCCCCAAATGCAGAAAGACACACACAGTATATATTCACTCATATATACATATAATATAGGATAAACATAATAAAATCTATGCATCTAAAGAAACTAATCAAGAGGGAGGACCCTGACTAAAATGCTCAATCCCCATCCTGAAAGGCAAAGAGGATGGACATCAGAAGAAGAAGAAAACAGGACACAAGTTAAGAGCCTCCCACAGAGGGCCTCTGAAAGGCTCTGCCCTGCAGACTATCAAAGCAGATGCTGAGACTTATGGCCAACTGTTGGGCAGAGTGCATAGAATCTTATGAAAGAAGTGGGAAATAGTAAGAGCTGGAGAGGACAGGAACTCCACAAGAAGAGCAACAGAACCGGAAAATTTGAACACAGGGGTCTTCCCAGAGACTCATACTCCAACCAAGGACCATGCATGAGATAACCTAGAACCCCTGCACAGATGTAGCCCATGGCAGTTCAGTGTCCAAGTGGCTTCCATAGTATGGGAAGAGGGACTGCCTCTGACATAATCTGATTGGCTGCTCGTTGATCACCTCCCCCTGAGGGGAGAGCAGCCTTACCAGGCCACAGAAGATGACAATGCAGCCACTTTTGATGAGAACTGATAGACTAAGATCAGAAGGAAGGAGAGGGGGACCTCCCCTATCAGTGGACTTGGGGAAGGGCATGCGTGAAGAAGGGGGAGGGAAGGTGGGGTTCGGAGGGGAGGAGGGAGGGGTTTATGGGGGGTAGAAAGTGAATAAAGTGTAATTAATAAAAGTTAAAAAATCAACAAAAAGCTGCTGCTGCTGCTGCGTAATATGATCATAGCCCTGGGGAAGCAGAGACAGGCTTACTGGCCAACAAGACTAGCATACTCGGAGAGTTCTAGGCTAGTGAGACCATCTCAAAAATCAAGATGGTCAGAGCCTGAGGAAGGCCACTGAGCAGGTTCTATGGCCTCCACGCAAACATCTGCACACAAGTACACACACACACACACACACACACACACACACACACACACACACACTTAGGGCTCTCAATTCATGCCCAGAAAGCTCTTAGGCACCAAAGAGCTTTCTGAATGAAAGTTCTCTGAAAGTTCTCTGAATGTTCTCTGAATGTACCCTGGGAGGAGCCTGAAGTGGAGGGCAGCACCTGCCACTTCACTGGAGCCAGGATTAGGAGAATCAGTGGGTATTACAACTCCCTCCTTAAACGGTCTCTGGATATGCTCTTTGAACCAGATTGGGAAGACAGAAGAAGGGGTCCTGTATCAGGATGCACAGCCCCCAGCTCTTTTCACAGACAGACACACATCTCTAACAGATGCACAGGGCTCTGCCTTGTGATGCTCTTTCTCTACTTCTCTCGATATAAAGAACGTGACTGTTCCTGGAGGCTTGGTGCATCCCCTGACATAGATAGCACATCACACCACACCACACCACACCCCCACCCCCACCCCCACCCCCACCCCCACCCCCCCCCCCCCCCCCCCAGCCCCTCACCCCAGACCAGACCAGACCACACTTGGAAAGGCAGAATGCAGAGGTCTCTTCCCCAGCTCTATTCCTCAAATAATTGGCTGTGAGACTTTTAGCAAGGTACTTAACCTTTCTCAGCCCCTTTGCATTTATCTTTTTTTTAAGATTTATTTTATTTCTTGATTACATATACAGTGTTCTGTCTGCATACCAGCAGAGGGCACCAGATCTCATTATAGATGGTTGTGAGCCACCATGTGGTTGCTGGGAATTGAACTCAGGACCTTTGGAAGGGCAGCCAGTGCTCTTAACCTCTGAGCCATCTCTCCAGCCCTGCATTTATCTCTTAAATAGTCATACTAATTAATACCAGGCATTTCTGCAAGTGGACAGGAGGATCACGGACTCACACAAAGCCTTCAGTTAGATCCCAGCACTTGGAAAGAAGCTGGGAGAGGTTAGAGTTTTTGTGTGTTTGTTTCCTCCTTGGTTTTGTTTGCTCTGTATTTATTTGCTCTATATTTGATTTGGGGAAGATTTGGACTTGATTATATTTGTGGTTTTAAAAATCTACTTCTTTGCTTCTTTTTGTTTGGTTGGTTAGTTGGTTTTGGTTTTGAACTTTGTGAAACAGTGTGTTAATGGCCCAGGGTACAACAGGATATGCAGCTGAGCTCCTCGACCTCCTACGGCCTAGCTCTGCCTCTTGACTATTGGGCTACAGATGTGACACACAGGTCCAGCCTTTGATTTTGTTTAGGGGATGGTCACAGTTCTTTTTGTTGTTGTTGTTGTTGGTTCCTCTTCCTCCTTCTCCTCTTCTTTTTTGAGACAAGGTCTTTCTGGAGCCCTGGAGCTCTGGTTGTCCAGGAACTCACTATGTAGACCAGGCTGGTTTCCAACTCACAGAGACTTCCCTTCCTTTGTCTCCCTACATGCATCAACATGTCTTGTGAAGTTCTAATTTGTCTGAGAATTTACTTAGTGTGCTTGCCTGTGTGAGTTTATGTGCAGGAGCACACAGAGGCCAGGGGAGGGTGTCAGATCCACCCAGAACTCGAGTTACACTGTGGATGGTAGGAGCTGAACCTAAGTCCATTGCAAGAGGAATTAATGTTCTTAAATGACCCAGCCATCTCTCCAGCCCTTAACTCAACTCTAATTAATTAGTGTGTATGTGTACCTCTGCGTGTGTATCTTTCTGCGTGTATGTGTGTGTTCTGTGTGTAATGTGTATGTGTGGTATGAGTATGGAGAATAGAGGACAACATTCTGAAGTCATTTTTCTCTTTCCACCTATGTACATGGCTTCTGGAGATCAAACTCAGGCCCCCAGGCTTGTACGGCAAGGACCCCTACTCACTGAGCCATCTCCTTGGCCCTGGTGTTTGTTTGCTTGTTGTTTGTTGTTTGCTTGTTTGTTTTTTTGCCATTCCCTCAATCTCTCCTCTATCTTAATCCCTAAACTTCTTGAAGAAAAGACAAATTTTAGGTCAAAGGTTTTATGCGCGGGTTGATGTGGCCCACCCTCCACTGGAAGCCCCACCTGGCTACAGGAAGAGGAGACTTCAGGCTCCTGAACACCCCGCTGCCAGGACTCTCAGTTAGGGTCATCGCCTTAGACTCCCGGGAGCCTTCTGTGTCCCAGAGATGCCCCACACCTATTTCTCTTCTCTCTCCCAATCACCCCCCTCTCCCCACACCTGATCTCCACCCCTCTTACCCTCTCCCCTTCTCCTACCCAGTTCCTTCCCTTTATCTACTTCAGATGTCCATTTTATTTCCTCTTTGAGTGAGATTCAAGCATTGTTCCCTTGGACCTTCCTTGGCTTCTTTGGATCCATGGATTGTAGCATGATTATCCTGTATTTTATGGCTAATGTTCACTTTTAAGTGAGTACATACCATGTGTGTCTTTCTGGGTCTGGGTTACCTCACTCAGGATGATTTTTTTTCTAGTTCCACTAATTTGCCTGAAAATATCATGATGTCTTCATTTTTAATAGCTGAGTAGTATTCCATTGTGTAAATGTACCACATTTTCTTTATCCATTCTTCAGTTGAGAGACATCTAGGTTGTTTCCACTTTATGGTTGTTATGGATAAAGTTTCTATGAACATAGCTGAGTAAGTATTCTTGTGACATGGTATAGCATCTTTTGAGTATACGTCCAGCTTGGTCCTGAGGTATATCTATTTCCAATTTTCTAAGAAACCTCCAGATTGAGTTCTACAGTGGCTGTGTAAGTTTGCACTCTGGCCAGCAATGGAGGAGGGTTCCCCTTTCTTCACATCCTTGCCAGCATGTGCTGTCAATTGAGCTTTCCATCTTAGCCATTCTGATGGATATAAAATGGAATCCCAGAGTCATTTTGATTTGCATTTCCCTGATGACTAAGGATGTTGAACATTTATTTAAGTGCCTCTCAGACATTAGTCTTCTGTTGAGAATTCTCTCTTCAGCTCCGTACCCCATTTTTTAATTGTGTTATTTGGTGGGGTTTGTTTTAAAATAAGGGAGGTTGTTTTTATTTGTTTTATTTTGTTTGGGGAGAGTCTCTTATGCTGTAGCTTAGGCTGGCTTGAACCTTACTAATTGACACTCACTGGCCTCAAGCTCTTCAACAATCCTCCAGCCAGCTGATATCTCTTGTGTGGTGGAGACACAGGTGTGAGCTGCTGTGCCCAGTGTCTCTGTCCTGTTTCTGTGGCACTGGGGGTCTAGCCCCAGCCCCTGGCATACTAGTTGAACATTGTAACAGTGTGCTACTTCCCCAGCCCAGCATTACTCCTGGAACTTTCACCTGCTATTTGTTGTCCCTTCTGATGATGAAGCCATTCGAGAACACTTGAAATCCCACTGTTTGGAGGCAATTAGGCCTGAAAGGATCTTCAGTAATTTAGTCAAGAGCCCAGGCTCTAGACTAAGCCAAACCCTGTCATCTATGAGGCTCAGATACTTTTCTCCCCTCCCCCATTTCTCCTTCTCTGTGATGCTGAGGATTGGAACCCCAGAACCTTTTGCATGTGAGACAAGCACTCTCCTCCTGAGCTATATAACCACCTTCCCCATTCTGAAAGATGCAGTCATTAGGGTGTCAAGTTACTGCAGAAGTGCCACCTCAAAAAAAAAAAAAAGTGCCACCTCAACCTCCTTCCCTGTGTCTAGCTGACATGTTTCCTGTCCCCCTTTTTGTTCTCTCAAATCTCATGTTTCCTAACTTCTCCTTATTCAAGCCAACCTCAAAAACCAGTTTCTTCAGTCCTGCTTTCGTCAGCTCTGGGCCTGAAAAATCTTCCCCCACCACAGCCGCAGTCACCCTGGAGACCAGTCAGGTCTGGCATCCTGCTTCTCCTGACTGTCATTTCTTGCCTGAGCTTCAGAGAGTATGAAGCGGTATGGCCCTTCACCACTCACTCCACCCATATTACAGAAGGCCATTCCACTGGGGTCTGCATTAGAAAGGTGGGATGCCCAGCTATAAGTCCCTTACTACCCCCACAACACCAAACCCCTCGAGAAACCGTGTCTTCATCACAGCTAGCTAGACCACATCGCTCTCCATCCAGAGTCCAGTTTCTTTAGAGGGTATGGGGTAGGGAGCTTTTATCCTTTAAAAAAAAAAAAAAAAAAAAAAAAACAACTTGCTCTCTGCTCCAACTATTTATTTTGTTCATTTGATTTCTTTTTTAAACATTAAAGTTAGTATTAAAGAGAGTAGTGTTGCTTTTTTGTTTATCTGTTTGTTTGTTTGTTTGTTTAGAGACCGGGTCTCATATAATCAAGGCTGGGACGGTATTGTGCACATGGTTTTGATTTTATGAGAGAGGGTCTTGCTATATAACCCAGGCAGCGTTCATAAAGATTTGCCAGCCTCAGTGTCCTGAGTATTGGGATTATGGACATGTCTCAACACATACTTCGATTTGGGTCGAGAGTTCTGCTCTACTTCCTCCTCTTCCTTGGGGGTCTCAGGTAGCTCAGGCTGGCCTTGAACTTGCTATGTAGGCAAGGATGATCCTAGACCATGCTGCCACCTCCCTACTGTGGGGACTACAGGTGTGGACCACCACAATACATCTACAGGGGCCTTGTGTGTGATCTGCATGAACTCTGCCACAGATTCACAGCCCTGTGCCAACTTCTGACCTTCCCCTCTTGGCACTTGCTGGAAAGCATAGGAGGTGATCTCCAGGGAGGGAACCCTGTGTCTATCTGTTTACCTAGTATGTGTAAACTGTTGGCACACAGTTTCAAAGATGAATGGATGCCTTGGCACGCAATCGCTCAACTTTGACCTAATAAAATTCAGGAGATGTTACTGAGAGCTTTTTGCAGGTGAGGCATAAAACCAGGACCTATGGTTGATATCTGTGGTTCCAACAAATCCATGGTCCACCACAAGTCAAATCTACCCTGCACTGTAGCCAGGCAGTGTGACATGTGTGGACAGTGCCGTCAGGCTCCTATTTCCACAGCTGCTAATGTCATGGGAACAGAAATAGAAATAGGGTTGATCAGCTTCCTTTTTGCAGCCCAGCACCTGCCTGCATCCTCGACAAGAGGTCAGGACTCCAGTCAGACAGCCCCTCTGTCCTTCAGCATCTTGGGCTTGAGGCGGATACATAGCATTCTCACTAACCACTGGGGTTTTCCTAAATCCTACCCAATCTTTACGGAACTTCTCAGCTTGCCTGATACATGTTTCCTCCAGGCCCCTGACCCTGCTGCTCCTAGGTCTTATGATTGATTGTCAAGACATAAAAAACGGGGGGGGGGGGGAATATGGCTCAGCAGGTAAAGAGGCCTGCCACTTGAGCTAAATACCTGGAACCCACAGGAGAAGGAAAGCCGACTCCAAAAGTTGTCCTCTGGCCTGTGTATGCACTCATGCTCGTGCACACACATCACACACACATAGTAATAAGTAACTAAATATTAAGGGCACAGAAATATAGCAAAGATGGGCTTAGCAACTATCCCCTTCTGACCTCTGGCTCACTAAGAGGCCTCCTCCATCTAGTCCACCGAAGAAGCCTCCTCCACCTAATTGCACTCGGTTTGGGGTGGAAAAACAGCAAAGACATGTTTGTGTGTTTGTTTGTTATGTTTTTGGAGATGGGGTTTCTCTGTGTAGCCCTGGCTGTCGCGGAACTCACTCTGTAAACCAGCCTGGCCTCGAACTTATAGAAATACACCTCTTTCTGCCTCCCAAGTGCTGGAATTAAAGGCATGCACCACGACTGCCTGGCTTGTCATAATTTTTTAAAATTGTACCCTGAATAGTTAATATGTTCAAATGGCTCAAAATTCAAAAATACAGAGACTATGTATACACAAATGCTTCTCCTACCTCTGCCCTGGGTTAAAATGGGCTTGTGATCCCTTTCATAACTGACCATGTCCCCTGCAGGCAGGTTCAGAGCATGGCTAATCAGGACACCAGCATAAATCACACCCCAGCTCCCAGAAATTCCTACTTGCTGTGTTACTTTACTGATAAGAGTTTACAACCCAGCATCAGCGAGATGGCTCAGTGGGTAAAGACGCTTGCAGCTAAACTTGATGACCTGAGTACAATCCCCAGGCCTGGTATGGTGGAAGGAAAGACCTGCTTTCTGAAATGATTTCTACAGGCTTGCCATGGTGTGTGTGTATGTGTGTGTGTACGTACATTTTCTCACACATACACACACACAAATAAATAAATAAATAAACAAACAAACAAACAAATAAATAAATTTAAGTTTGCAACTTAACAAGCAAGAAAGTTCTGCCTCAGATTCAAAGCCCGCCAGAGTCTATGCCTTGGCTCAAATCAAAGCATCCCAAGATCCAGACAGTACGGCCTCCAAGTAGTTTCTCACAAACTGGGACCTTCAGAAAGTAACCATGGCATGGGAAAACGATACTTTCCTCACAGCTCGGCAATGTTTCTTCAGATTAAAACAAGAAACAAAAGTAGAGCCTAACTTGGTTGGCAGCTGTCAAATATAATCTTTACAATCTAATAATGCACTAAGGTAACTCTTGCTAGCTGGGGTTGACTGCGAGGTAGGGGGATTAGGAGTTCATGGCCAGCTTCTGAGGTGCATCCGGTGTGAAGCCAGCCCGAACTACATGCTATCCTGTCTTTATCCTCTCTTATTCTGAATCCCCGAGCATTCCATACCCACCTCCCAAATGCTAGCACCAAGAGCATGTGCCACCACAGCAAGCAACAGAGCAAAAACCTTGTTCAAAAATGGCTGGCTGTGGTGGCACTTACCTTTAACTCCAGTGCTTGGGAGGCAGAAGCAGGTAGATCTCTGTGAGTCTAGTCTACATATTGAGTTTCTGGTCAGCCAGGACTATATAGGGAGACCCTGTCTCAACCCAAGCCACTCCCTTAAAAAACCCTACTTGAACAGCCTAATTATTTCAGATCTTAATTAGTAAAGCCATTCCCTAAGCCCTGGGATGGCTAACAGACATCTTTGCCTGCTTTCAGTTTGCCCACCAGAGACCACAAGGTCAAAAGTGAGTATGTGGGGGGAAGGGGAGACAGAGAAAGACAGAGAGAGGGGTGAGATGAGGACTATGACACCTTCAAGAAAGACTTTCCAGGGACAAAGTTGCCACGTTATGCATGGGACAGCAGGACCCCGAGGCTGTGGGCTTAACCATCACCAGATGAGAGAAGTTATCAGCCCTGCTCTTTGATGCCTTTCTACATCTCCAGCAGCACAGCCCTCTTCACAGCCTGGAGCTAGAAACTGGTACCTTAACACTCTGTGCTTACGAGGGACAAAGGCCACTATAGCCTCCCAGCAACCACAGCAATAACCTCTCCATTTACCTGAATTATGAAAGAAGCGAAGCTTGGCAAGAGAGGTGGGTGGAGGAGCTGGGAGAGCCAGACTCCAGAGTCCCCGAACCTGGAGAGCCAGGCTTTCCTTTCTGTCTACCCACGAGTCCCAAGGTCCAGTGGGAGAGCCTTGGGCAGTTCTTGCTTGTCTTGAGACAAGGTCTCTTGTAGCCCGGGGCGGGGGGGGGGGGGGACCTCCCACTTACATTATAGTTTAGGAAGGCCTTAAACTTCTCACTTTCCTGACTTCATCCCTCCCCCACCCACCCAAGCACTGAGATTACAGGCACCTGCTACCTGCTGAGCTAGGGACTTCCATGATATTCCTCTCAACACACACACACACACACACACACACACACACACACACACACACACAGCAGAGGTCAGTTGGTCCCGGCGTGAGAGTCCCCCTGTCACTCTACAGGTCTGCCGTTCCCACTTCCATTCCAAGGCTTTGACCAGAGTATCACAGCTCAGAGTCCAGCCCAGCTCCAAGCAGTGGTGGCTTCAAGAGTCATGGGGCCTCCATAACCCTGCCTATAAAATGGGACCAAATACTCTGGCGACCCCCGCAGGGAGCCATGGGAATGGGAATCTACCGGCCGGCAGGGCCGAATGCCAAGGTGAATGAGCTCAGAGACTGCAGTGGCAGTGAGCGGAGGCTGCAAAGCCTCGACGACGGGCACTGCGTGTGGCTGCCCGGCCAGCCTCAGAGGGGCACCACTTTGCTTCTTTATACGGTCTGCCGGTCCTCCCCCAACCGGCTCTCTTCCTGTGCCCATTTTGCCGAGGAGGAAACTGAAACCGCGGGGTAAAAAAATGACTTCCCCGGGGTGGCAATGCGGAGGCAGCGCCAGCCTGGGATCTGCCTCGCAGGCGACGCGGCCTCCGCCTCTTCTGCGGTCGCCCTCCTAACGGCTCCAGGCTGCCGAGGTCCGGCAGCGAGAGCGGCCCAAGTTTCCCCAGAAAGAGCCCTTAGGGCTCCGGGTTCCGTCTGCATCCCAGGGCTGGGTGGCGACAGGAGTACCGCGGCTGGCGCTGCGCTCTCCGCCTCCCGGCACAGCTGGGGTTCCCGCATCCACGTGGTGTAGCCGCGGACACGGCTGAGGCTGCCGGGGACGGTGCACGGGGCTGGAGGGGCAGAGCGAGAGGGGCGTAACGGAGCGGGCGGGAGGAGGCAGCGCTGAAGCCCCGAGGGGACGGGGGTCTCCGCCCGCGGGGAGAACCCGGGACGCCCTACCTTTCCTGAAGGGCATCGCGCCGGGGACGCTGCGCGGGGGGCCGTCCCGCCACACCCCAGCAGGCGGACGTCCGAGCGGCAGCCCCGAGGCTCGGCTCGGGGTGGCCTGCGGGCGATGGGGCCGGCGAGGGAGGGGAAAGGGACATATTTGGTCACAGCCCTGGCACGTCACGGCGCGGAGGAGGCTCCGCCGCCGAGCAGGAAGCGCGGGAGTCGCGTCACCCGTGAGCTCCGGGCGCCTGAGGGCGGCGGCTGCGAGGCTGGGGTGGGCGACCTGGTCCCGCCCTGAGCCCAGAGCCCTGGAGGTGCTGCCCGCCTGGGCAGAGGCCAAGCATGGACGACAACTACCTGGAAGGGGGTGAAAATGAGCCCATCCATAAGCTCCTTCAGGCTGCGTGGTGAAGGAAGGCACTTGGAGGAATTTTATCTTTTTTTGCCTTAATGAAGTTGGGGCGTTCAAATGGCTGGTTGCCTCGTATAGACACTAAATAAAAGAAAGCTGTTCGGGCTAAGCTAGTTTAGCACCCTTTCTGCTCCAGGGTCCTGCCCCAGCACCTACACCTGACATAGCTGATCAAAGTGTTCCTCTGTAAGATCACAGGCATGAACGGTTTGTTTCTGCAGAGTCTGAAACAGTTCCTCACCCACAGTTTGATCATCTGTCAAGAAAAAGTGTCGCTTAGGGAAAGAGAAGAACGAGGAGGCAGCTTTACTCAGGACATTTTTGCCTCTGTGACAGTGAGGCTAATGCCTCTGATAGTTGACTGACCCAAACGTCCCAAGGCAGGATTCTCTTTTAAGTTAATTACGGCTTTCACCAACTAACCAAGCTGGGTATGGTGTCTTCAAGTATTTGAAGGCTGGAGGCAGGACCCCTGCCCCTTCTAGGGACAGTGACAAGGGGCTGGCTCTCCATGCAATGAACACACCAGCCAGCTCAGTGGGTAGAACTGGAATGAGTATGGGGAGGGTGTTTCTCTCTCTCTCTCTCTCTTCTTTCTTCTTAAAAATAATTTATTTTATGTGCATTACTGTGAAGGTACTTTTTTTTTTAATATTAGAATCTATGTCTTAGTCTGCTGTTTTGTGGATTCTGGTTCGAACACCACCTTTCATTTTGAAGGAAGACGATGCCACAGAGAAGGAGGTAATTGAGACGGCACCTCACTGCCCTGTTAGCTAAGTGAATCGGGGTTAAATTCTTATACTAATGCACCCTCCAAGTGTCCTGTCCTATTCTTTTCCAACTAAACCTATTACAATAAAAGCTGTGCACACCCAGAGGCTTTACTGTTTGTTGCTCTTACGTCCCCAAAATGTTCCTGCTGCCATTTTATTGCTTTTAAAAAAATTATTTATTTTATGTATGTGGGTGTTTGGTGTCATGTTATGTCTGTGCACCGTGAACGTACTTGGTGCCCTTGGAGGCCAGAAGAAAGTATCAGATCTGCCAGAACTAGAGTTATTGTTTTCTAGCATGTGGGTGCTGGGTATCGAAACTAGGACTGTTAGAAGAGCAGCAGCGCTCTTGACCACCGCGCCATCTCTCCAGTCCCCTTTTTATGCTTAGCTAAGGTGGCACCCCCAATATGTCTTCCGTCTTTACTTCTTGAACAAGGACCTTAAATAGAGCATGCTCAAGACTGGAACCCATAAGTGAGCATGCTCAGAAATGTGCTTGCCCTGACAGAGTGCTTTCCTGTAAGAGTGTGTAGACTACTCAGCCCCAGGTCCCCAGGCTTCCTTTGTTCATGGAGGGCCCTGCCTTAGAAAGGACTCCCAAGTGTTCATCTGCTACAGGTAAGGGATCCTTCCCGCCTTCTTGCTCTCTTGGGGCTTTGTTCTGCATTCCTGTTCGGGACCAGAGGGCTCCGCTCCCTAGTTGGCTCCCTTTGATATAGTCTAGATGTCCTGTGAAGAGCCTTGGATTACCGTAGTTATATCTATAAAGAAATGTTTAATTTTTTTTTTTTTTTTTTTTTTTTTTTTTTTTTTTTTTTACTGAATAGCAGAGCCAAATACTTTTAATTTGTTTTGTTTTCAAGACAGGGTTTCTCTGTGTAACAGTCATGGCTGTCCTGGACTTGCTCTGTAAACCAGGATAGCCTTTGATTTCACAGAAATCCACCTGCCTCTGCCTCCCAAGGGTTGAGATCAAGGTGCACCACGGCGTGGCTTTTAATTTTTTAAATTAAAGTATAATTACTGCATAACTTCCCCTCTTCCCTTTCCCCCCTTCAGTCCCTTCCATGCAACCCCCTCCCTCAGCCACAGACTCTTTTTCAGATGTTTTATTAATTTTTTAAGAATGTTATACATTTTGGTTGTTTTCTTTTCTCCTTAAACTCTTCACAGATTGTCTCCCAACCACCCACCTAACTTCATGTTCTTTCTCTCTTAAAGGAAACCAAAACAGAAACACACACACACACACACACACACACACACACACACACACACAC
>NW_026596149.1:16895561-16966456 GCF_907164565.1 Psammomys obesus
ACACACACACACACACACACACACACACACACACACACACACACCTCAAACAAACAACAAGAACAAAAAGCATGAAGTTCAATTTTGTTGGGGTCTGCCTAGGGTGTGCTTGGTATACGCAGTGTCATTCTTTTGATGAAAACAGAGTGTCCTTTTCCCAGCTGCTCTCCACCAATTGCAAATAGCTTCTTGGCTAGGGGTGGGGCTTTGTACTCATTTCTCCAGGCTGGGATTTTATTTAGCATGAGCATGTGAAGTCTTGTGTGTGCTGTCTGTTTCTGTGAGTGCATGTGTGCTTATCTGTCCTGTTGCGCTTCTTTGAAGTCATCTATCACCTCTGGCTTGTTTTGACTGGGGGGGGGGTGCTCTCACTATGTGCCCTCGGCTGGCCTGGAATCACTTTGTAGGTCACACTGGTTTCAAACCCACAGCAGTGCCCCACCAAGATCAGTTCATGCAAAGCTGGAACTTGAACCCAGGCTTTCATGCACTCTCATCCCCTAAAATATTCCTATATAGTCCCAATTGTCCATTCCCCTCTTAGGAATGGATCTATTACAGCAAGAGCAGGCTCCCAATCTCCCAAAGAAAAATGGCCATCTAGTAGGTAAACACTACAATGCCAGGCTAGGTTGTCATCTGACTTTAAACACATTGCCAGACACTTAGCCTAGTCATTCTCTGCAGCTTGTATGTTAGATGAGATAGTTTCTAATGCAGGATTGCCTGGAGCTAGTAATTCAGACACACCCAAGCCAAAAGGCCCTTCTTGGTATGCTGCCAAGAGCACTTCCATAGCTAAAGGCAAATGTCAAGCTGCTTGTGCACTATTTGACAGAATTTCTGTCCAGCTGGGATAACAGATCTGACTTTGGCTCTAGAATTAAGGAAAGAGAGGGCAACAACTGTTTATACATGGCACATCTGGAAAGAGGTGGATTTTCCTAGCTCCATCAGAAAGAAATTAATTAAGGAAAAGAGGTCCTTAGACTGCTCCAGGAAGTAAATAACCATGAAGTACCAGTTGGACACTGCAGGGGCATCAGAGGAGAGACTCAAAAATCATAAGAGAAGAGGCCTATGATTTGGGGACATTGAGGAAAAGGGGGTGGAAAGAATGTAAGCATAAAGGATGGGAAGAGCACTGTGAAATGCTGCCTTCAGGACACACCATGGCCGTTACACCCAGGAACAGCAGCTGTGGTTACCTGCACCAGACCCGCCCAAGGTCGAGCCGGCCCAAATCCCAGCACAGCGGGTGTAGATGAGACCATATTCAGGCCCCACTCTTTAGTGAAGAGCTACTGGCAGCCGAAAGTTGCTAGGGGAGGGAGGGTCATTCTCTCTGGGGGATGTGTCACTGGTAGGTTCCCAGGCTTCGGGGGTAGTCCTACAGCTATGCGAGGGCAGCCTTAGCTGGACTTGGTGGATTATCAGAAAAAGAAACGACATGAACTGGGAGGAGGACTGTAGAGGGGATGAAGGGGGACTCGGAGGATGGCTATAACACTAGATGTAATCATATTTCATTGTTCAAGAATAAAGAAAACTGTAAATAACTGGAGACCATGCCTCTAAGCATACAGCTTGGGCTGGAGAAATTCTCCAGCTGCCTTGGACGCACCTCTGTCTCTCTATAAGTTTGCTGCACCCCACACAGAGGAAGATAGAGTGGAGGCAAAAAGAGCAAGATAAGCTAGAAACGTTGGCCTGATTTGCTTATAGTTCAATTTTAGAGAAAGGACACACTGTGTAGCCAGTTTCTTGGAGTAATAAAGACTACACATTTAAAGAGGAGCAGAGTGAATCTCACACATCCAAACTGTTAGAACAGTAACATCAGCGAGGCCACCTGTGCCTGTGGTAAAGCCAATGCAAGCCAAAGGCGTGCTGCCTGGAAAGAACTTGACAAATGGTGTTTTTAGTCATGCCAGCTGTCCAAGGAAGATTTAACATATCTTCCTATCTATGGATTCTTTTTCTTTTTCAGAGGGGATCTCCAGCCTAGGCTAGCCTTGAACTCCCTATGTGACAGAGGGTAATCTTGAACCTCTGACCTTCTTGCCTCCACCTCCCAAGTGTTGGAATTATAGGTAGGTCCTATGTGTCCTATCATGCCTAGCTTACATCATGGTAGGGATCAAGCCCAGGGCCTTCTTCATGTATGTGTCAAGCGCTTTACCAATTGAGCCACCTCCCCAGCCCATGTGGGTAGATAGAGGCAGAACACACACACACAAAGAGTTAATGATGAACTTTAAAACACAGCAGACCCAGTTTTATTTCAAAGACTGTGTTGGATTTTCCAGATGCCAGGAGTAAAATGGAAGTGACATACAACATGGGACCTCAGTCATCCAGCAAAACTGAGAGAGCCAACTGTACACTTAAGGTTACAGTGGCCAATCTGTGCCAAAAAGCTCATGGAATCTGATTAAAATGTTTATTTCTTATTCTTGCCTGCATGAAAGCTGCCCCCAAAGAGAAACTCGAGCTCAGGCCCTCTAAAATGTCTTATGGAAGGTCCTTCCCCAGGGAACTAGATCTAAAGCACATGCTGATATGGAAACTGAGGCAGCAATAAAGCATAATAAACTTAGGCAGAGATGGCTCCCGGAGTAAAGGCACTTGCTGCCAAGCCTAACGACCTGAGTTCAACCCCAGGACCCACATTCCAGAAGGAGAAAACAAACTCCCAAAAGCTGTCCTCTGACTTTGGTTTCATCCCAAAACAAAAATATCATAAGAATATGTTTCCATTTTGATCCCAGGTGTGGAGATATGGGTCTGCTTTACAATAGGTGACTGTGGCTTGCCTTGTCCTCTAGTAGCAGTGTGATTTTACCAGCTGCAGATAGTTTCCTGGACTCTGTGAGGTTTGGAATTTTGGGAACTTTTCAGAGGTTGTATAAATACGAGGGCCCTGATAGGTGGCTGGTTGGTGGTTGGATGCGGTTGGTTGTGGTTTGTTAAGTAGTCTTATGCAAAAAAGAAACAAGGAAAAGAAGAAATTAGATATCCTGATGGCAAAGATCAAACGTGCTCCCAAGGATCTCAAGAGCCCTAATCAGCAGGAAGTAGTCTAAAAATAACAATGCCCTCTTTCCCCTTTTTTCTCTTCTATCTAGCATTAGGGGGTTAAAAGGATGGAAGAAAGAAGAGCACACAATGTAGAAAATGCCAGCTACAGGTAATGATTCTTTCTCTGCTCTTTTTTCCCCCCGTTTGCCTGTCTTTAACCCATTGCATTCAGTTATAGAGCTTTCTGAACAAAGGGGATGTTGCCTGCGCAGGTGGTGAGCTCTCACACCACTGTTGTAACATGGATTCCAGTCTGTCTCGAGAGTAGGGAGCTGACGTTTATGGGAAGAGATCCAGAGTCCGTGCTATGAGTCTGTTCCTCTGACCTTTACCCTTTGTGATTATGATGTGATGTGGATGTGGACACAGCCTCATGGACTTGGTTATCATTGAAGACAACTTCATCTAAGGCTAATTGATCCAGATAAAAAAGCATGTCAAGGGTCAGCAAGATAGCGCTGTGAGTAAACGCACCGGCTGCCAATCCTGACTACCCAGGTTGGATCTCTGCCACATAAAGATGTGGAACCTCCACAGGCATGGGCAACTCAAATCATAAAGTTCTAGGTGAGAAAAGGAGAGGACCGACTTCTCTGTGTGTACACACACACAATGTTTTTAAAAAGAGCATGTCAGACAGACTGTTCTGGGGTATCCACCAGAGATGAGTTCTTAGACATGGGTTTAAGCCAATAGAAAATCTTCATTAGCCAGCCAGTGACTACACTGGGTGTTCAGGATCCCCCTATAGTCCTAAGCCTTTCTCAGAGTGATCTTTTAATCACAAAAACTGTGTCCTTGGTTGACATTCTTCAGTTAACAAGAACAGAGAGCCAGAAGTGGAACTACAGAAGTAAAAATGCAAGGCTAGTACATTTAGAGACTTTCCCAGAACTATGGACTGTGATGGATTAGGTCTTTGTTTTCACTTTGGCAGGTGGTGCTGTCTATGTGCTGAGGCTTACAGCCTGAATGGTGCTTCTATCGTGGAGTCAGTTGTGCTAAGGCCTGGGGCCTGTTACACAGACTGCACATCAGGTGTGCCACCCTAGTTGCTGTGGTGGAGCCAGAGCAGGGGGCAGCTAAGATGTACTGTTTCTTCTAATTGGCACCTCTGACCCAGTGACCTCATTCATTCATAGGATACACTGCCAACTGCTACAGTGAAAGACATACCTTTGGTCTTTTATTCAGCTTCTTAGCCTACAGTTTCTTAGCCTACAGACTGATGATGGTAATTTCTATGCCAATGAGATGGCTGGGAACTGAGGCTCCAAACTAAAAACTGGTGGCTGGAAAGACTAAGACATTAGGGGTTTGGTACCCTCAAATAAGGCCCCTGGACCAGTGGGGAGAGCAGAGTTGGTCACCCATGATGAATCATTTAATCAACCATTGCTATGCATGGAAGCGTCCACTTAAACACCTTAGGATGGAATTCATTTTGCTTCTCATTTGGTAAGCCAAGAGGACGAAGAAACTCCTTGGCCCACCCACACTTGGCTATCCTTATACATCTCTGACTGGCCACTCCTGACTCCAACCTTTCATAAAAAAAGCTGTAATACAGGCCTGGTGGCACAGGCCTGTAATCCCAGCACTCTGATACTAATTAGGGAGGTAGAGGCAGGCAGATCTTTATGAGTTCAGGGCCAGCATGATCTACAGATCAAGTCCAGGACTGCCAAGGCTACACAGAGAAACCCTGTCTTGAAAAAACCAAAAGAACAAAAAACAAACAAAAAGAAAAAGAAAAGGTTGGATACCAAGTAAATGGCCATCTCCAGTTCTGTGAGTTATTCTAGTAATCAAACATGAAACGAAGGCCTAGGACAAGCCAGGCATGGTGGCACACATCTTTAATCCCACAACTCAGGGAGGGGAAGGCAGGCAGATCCCTGTGCGTTCGAGGCCAGCCTGGTCTACAGAGTGAGTGAGGACAGCCAGAGCTACACAAAGAAATCTTGTCTGGAAAAAAAAAAAAGTCTTAGACGCTAGATATTTCTAGCCACATTGGACAGAGGGATGAACAAGTTAGGTACTCAACCCTTTTCTTTCCTTCCTTTTTACATTTATTTTACTGCTGTTAGTGTGCGTGTGTGTGAGCAAACACATTTCACAGACATTTGGAGGTCAGAGGACAGCTTGTGGGAGTTGGCTCTCTTTTTTCACCATGTGGGGTCCAGGGATCAAATTCAAGTCATCAGGCTAGAGTAGCAAGTGCCTTTACCCACTGAGTCATCTTCCCAATGCTCCAACTACTTTAAAGTTGTATTATTTTATATGTATGGTGTTCAGCCTGTGGGTATGTCTATGTACCACATCTGCACAGTGTCCACTTAGGCCAGTAGAGGAACATTAGTTACCCAGGGATTGACATTGCAGGCTGGTTGTGAGCTACCATGTAGATTCTGGTAGTTGAACACCAGTCCTCCTGAAGAGCAGCCAATGCTATTAACCTCCAGCCACCTACCTTTCCAGCTACCCCCTTTCCCTAGTACTTCTTGGGTCCTATGGGACTGAGCCCTTTAGATGGTGACTTTTGTAGCAACAGAATTGGATGGGATCATAAGATGCCCAGCTGGCATCTGGAGTGTTGGAGACTGAGTTTGTAGGAGAAGGGAAACCTCACATAATTAGTATCAGAGGAGTTATAAGCCAGACTGACACATTCTAGTCTCTCTGTTTTGGTTGCTTAATTGGGAACAGAAGACAGAGGACACTGCAGCTGCCTGCTTTGTTCCATTCCATGTTCAAATAACAGACAGCACCCTTAGACTTTAGCTGTTGTTTAATGATCATGAAAACATGTAGGCACTAGTTTTAAACTCTATGTTATTTGGGGTTTCTTATGCCTTTTCTTTCCTACTCCCCCCCAATCCCTCCAACACCCCAATACCAAGTAGGAGAGAAAGGTTTGTGGGGAGAGAGGACAGAGTTCTCTTTAGCTACTTCCTGCTGGTTAGGGCCATTGGGTTCTTTGGGGCAAATCCAGTCTTCATTTCAGGATATCTCCAACTTCTTCTCATTAAACAACCAGGAGCAGCAGCCTCCTTCTCTTTTCTTGGAGCCCCCTTTCTCTCTCTGGGCTCTGGCATTTATTCCTTCTCCAGAGTCCTCAGAATTAAACTATCTGTAGCTGGCAAAGAGCCCCTCTCAGAGCCAGAATGAGGCAGATAGTTTGTTGCTGTGAACAACCTGAATCAGCCCCATAAAACAAAAGCCTGTTTACAGAACTGAGTTGTTTTTTTTTTTTTTAAGATTTATTTATCTATTATGTATATAGTGTCCTGCCTTCATGTGCCCCTGCAGACCAGACGAGGGCACCAGATCCCACTATAGATGGTTGTGAGCCACCATGTGGTTGCTGGGAATTGAATTCAGGACCCTTGGAAGAGCAGCCAGTGCTCTCAACCTCTGAGCCATCTCTCCAGCCCCAGAACTGAGTTTTTAAAGATACCAAAACTTTCCACTACAAAAAAACATTTGTTCTTTTGCTACCAATTGGAATTTTCTGATGGAGATTATTGGCAGTGTCTAATAACTCAAAGAGTGTTTCTGGTGTGTCCTTGAAGAAAGTATCAAGACACCTGCTAGGACAGGTTGGTTCGTAAAACACTTGGAGATGGCTGGGATAGAACTCTATTGGCAGAGTACTTGCCTTGTACACACAAAGCTGGGGGTTGGATTGTTAGCTCACTAAACAAACAAAACAAAATAACAAGCAGTGCCTACAATCTCAGCCCTCCACAATCAGAAGAGGAAGATCAGAAGGTCATTCTTGGCTACACAGTGAGTTCAAGGGCAACTTGGGTTATGTGAGACTGAGCCAGAAACAGACACAGACAGAGCAAGGAGGAGGGAAGAAAAGAGAGGATAGGAGGGAGGAAAGGAGGGAGGAAAACTCCCAATGATGGGACGGGCCAAGGAGGGGTGAGTCTATTGAGCCATCCAGGGCTGGAGAACCAGCTCAGCACGGTCAGTCCTGGAGGAAGTCAGCAAGGGTATGGAACATAGCCTCTGACAATTTTTTTTCAGAACGGGAGAACAGATTTGAAGCCATGTTTAATTGAGACTGTATTCTTGGGCTTATTGACAATGTAGTATGAGTCAGAAAATGTAATTTCATCATTACTCACCGAGCTTTCAATTGTGCTGCTGCCACATTTGCCCTCTCTAATGCATATCGATCAGAAGCCTGAGCTGCACCCTGGCTCATCACAGCAGCGTTTTAAAATCTAAATAGCTAGGGATCATGAGGAGACAAGGCTGGGCTGCAGGCCTCCTCCACCCTTCTATCACTGCAGAATTGTCACCTTTGGCGAAATAATTTTGTGCTCTGACATCTGTAAATTTCTGTTTTGTTTTGAGGCAGGGTCTCAAATAGTTCATGCTTCTCTAACTTGCTATATAGCAAGGATGATCTTGAATTTCTAATTAGCTTGCCTCCACCCCTTGAACCACACTTAGGACCCTTAGGATAAAGGGTTGCAATCAGGGTGGACATTTGTATTATCTCCCTAAAGCGCCCTTAAACAGGTACACAGGTAGCTAGCTGGATCTCACTCCAGGAATCTGCATTCCTGGCCTTCCAACACAGTTCTAGCTTATGACATGGCTGTTTCTAGGCCACACCGAGAGACTGAAGGAAACCTATGGGTTCATGATCCTCACTTGGGTGGACTTATCCACACAACAGATCCTAGCCCTGAGATTTGCTTGGCCAAACGTGAACAAAACTAGAGAGCCCCTCATTTCCCTTACCCTTCTTTTTCCTTGCTAGCAGCCCGACACCACCTTGGAAGTTGTGGTGCTTGCCACGTAGAATTTTGGTGGCAAGGGATAGGTGTAGAAGTCATCCAGTGTTTCACATTTTAAATTCTAGAGAAAATTTGCTTTAAGGGAAGCAGCCTTCCCCTCAACTTTTTTTTTTCTTCTTTTGAGATGGCATCTCTAGCCCAGGCTGGCCTCCAACTCATTTCTACTTCCTGTACCAAGGTTGACTTCCGATCTTGCCTCTACCTCCCAAGTGCTGAGATTACAGGTGTGGACAACTATGCCTACCTTATGCAGTGCTGGGGCGGGAACCCAGGGCTTTGTGCATGCTGGGCAAGCACTCTACCAACTGAGCTACATCCCCAGTCTACTGTCAGACATTGTTTTTCTCTTATCTCACTAGCATACAGCCTCAGACAATCATAAAGTCAATTGCTTAGTACCTTAATTACGTCTTCACGATTCTTTAGATTAGCTCATTTGGGTAACTGTATGCAAGAGCTCGGAATGTGATGATCATTAGAATTCTACCGTCTTCTGATAGTGATTTATTAAAAAAAAAAATCAGCTATCAGTTGGCAGCTGGTTTACTTTGGGAAGGAATGGGCCTTATGTACTGACTGCTTGTAGGCTTCTCTATGTCCTCAGTCAGCCTGAGCTGGCCTAACAATGCTTCACAGAGAGCACATCCCTTTTCTCTCAAATCCTCCTGTGTAACTCAAACCCTGAGCCAGGTGCTGTAGCCCAGCCATACCTGTAACGACAGCATTCAGGAGGCCAGGTAGGAGGCTCATGAATTTGAGAGCAGCAAGTTCAAGGTCTGATTGAAGCATTTTAAGACTCTGTCTCAGTAAATCAATTCATCCTCATTATAGCCATCCATCCATCCATCCATCCATCCAGCCATCCATATCAACTTTTATGTACATCCCTGACTGGTGGAAGGTGATTAATGATCCTGTCACTTCCCGCCTCCCCACTCTGCTGAAATTTAAGAAGTTAGGATTTAGTCTCTAGAGACAAGCTTTTTTTTTTTTTTTTTTTTTGAAGATTTATTCACTTATATGTATGGTGTGTGTCCACTATGACTTAATGTGCATGCAGGGAGCCTGTGGAAGCGGGTGTAGCCTGCCTGGTGTTATGTGCTGGTGGGAATGTGTGCCCCTGACCAGCACCCTTGCTTCAGAAAGGAAGAGCACGTACAGAAGGCTCTTGAGAACTCTGTACAGGGCTCCGTGGCACCTCTGACCTTCACCAAACCAAAGGATGGAGCACTGTAAAGATGGAGCCCCTGAGAGGAGTAGAACATACAAGACTCACGCTGCACTCCATCTATTCCTAGGAAACCTGCCTTAGTCAGAATGTAACCAAGTTTTCTCTTTTTCTTCCTTATTCATGAATTAACATTTAACTGACACATAAAAACTGCATGTATTAATGGGGTCACCTGACGTTTTGACCCGCATAGACAGTGTGTGACGCTTACCTCAGGTTTAACATGAACGTCTCCCTTCCCATTTGCCTGTTCCTTGGGGCTTTGTTTTTCTTTTTTGGAGAATATGTTTCACTATGTAGCCAAAGCTATCTTGAAATAACTGGCAATCCTTCTGCTTTGGCATTCCGAGTGCTAGGATTACAGAAATACACCTCCACATTTGGTTACTCCTTTTCCTTTTCTTTCTCCTCCCCCTCTTCCTCCTCCTTCTTTCCTTTCTTTCTTTGGGGTTCCACTAGCACTGTGGGCTGGCCTGGAACTCACTTTGTAGAACAGGCTGACCTTGAGTTCACAGAGATCTACCTGCCCCTGCCTTCCTGCTGGGATTAAAGGCATGGGCTTGTATGCCCAGCCACTTACCATTTTTTAGTGGTGAAAACTTTCTTCGAGCATTATGGGAAGTCCATCACTGTCACTGCACTGATCTGATTGCAGCCCAGAACCCCTTGCTTCTAACTATTATTTTCCTGTTGATGAGCTTTCCCCATCCCTTCACTTACGTCTAAGAAGTATTCAGCTGTAGAATGTACCACATGTTCATTATCAGTTCATCAGTCGACAAGCTATTTCCATTTAATGTCTACAGGAGATGGGACTGCAGAGAACACAGGAGTGTGAGAGCTGTTATCTCTTCTACATACTGAAGAGTGGAAAAGATGGCTCTGTGGTTAAGAGTATTTGCTGTTCCTCCAGAGAACCCAAGTTCAATTCCTAGCATCCACATGACAGCTCGCAACCATCTGTAACTTATAGATGCAGGCAAACAATATACAAAAAATAAAATGAATAGTTCTTTAAAAAATTAAAATATTCATTTCAACTAGCTGTAGTGACATGTGCCTGTAACCACAGCACTGAAGGTGGAGGCAGAAGAATAAAAAGTTCAAGGCTGTCCTTGGCTGCCTATTGAGTCCGAGGTTAGTCTGGGCTACATGAGACCCTGTCTCAAAAAGAAAAAAAAAAAAAAAAAAAAAAAAAAAACAGTACTAAGATCCAGGTGTGTTAGTACATGCCTTTAATCCTGCACTTGGGAGGCAGACACAGATGGGTCTTTGTGAGTTTAAGACCGACCTGGTCTACATAATGAATTCCAGACCAGCCAGGGCTACAGAGTAGGACTCTGTCCAAAACAACAAAAAAAAAATCACCAACAACAGAGAACAACATCAAAAATAATACTGATTTCAACAGGGACAGTACACATGTGATCCCAACACTCTGAAAGCTGATGCAGAAAGATCAGGAGGAGTGTGAGGTTAGCCTGGACTGTGTAGGGAGTTCCAGGCCAGTTTGGACTTCATAGTGTAAGTGTCTCAAAATAAATATAACTTAGCTTATCTAGCTTACAAGACCTTGGGTTTGAACCCTAATAATACCACATAAATGGAACATGGTAGCACCTGCTTATACTCAACATTTGGGAGGTAGAGGCAGGAGGATCAGAAGTTCCAAGTCATCTTCAGCTACATAAGGAATTTGAGGCCGGGCTGGGCTACATGAATCCCTCCCTGTCTAAAACAGCGACAGCAACAACAAATAAAATAATATGTGGTACATACAGACTGCTTTCATTTTCATATACCTGGTAGTGGGAATAGTGGATCAAATGGTTCTACTCTTAGTTTTTAAGGACCCTCTACACTGTTTGCCATAATGGCTGACACATAATTCCACTAACAGCATACAGGGTTTTCTTTTCGCTGTGTCTTCACTGGCACATATTGTTCATTTCTGGTAATAGCCACTCAGACTGGGGTGAGATGGTGCCTCCTAGTGGCTTTGAATTTCATCTCCCTAAGGTGATAAACATACTGCATCTACTTGAGGACCATCTGTATGTTGTCTTTTGAGAAGTGTTTATTTAGCTCTATTATCCAGTGTTGGTTGATTGACTATTTGCTCGCTTGTTTTTGCTGTTGAATTTTTGGAGCTCCTTATATATTCAGATACCTACTTCCTGATGAGATGCCATTTGCACATACCTCCTCTCATTGCATAGCCTCTCTTTTGGCTGTTTTCTTTGTTGTGCAAAGTTGCAGAGAGACTTCATAGAGTTTCTCTCATAGAATTCCAACAACTTAAAATTATTATTGTTTTTGTTGTTGGTGGTGGTGGTTGTGGTATATGTGTGTGTGTGTGTGTGTGTGTGTGTGTGTGTGTGTGTATTTGTGTGTGTCCCAAGGTGCTGAGGACCCAAGCTGCAGTGCTAGAATACATCCTCTACATTCTTTTCCTTTTTAAATTCTGAGGCAGAGACTTGGTAAGTCACTCAGGCAGGCTTTGTACTCCTGGTCCTCTGTCTCTCCTATTTTCACTTACAACAGAGCTGGCCCCTGCTAGAGGAGTGACTTGAGCTGAAGATTCAGCCAGACAAGGGCAGAGCAGAGTCCCACATGTAGGTCTCTTTGTTTGCTCTTACCACAGCATCCGGGGCACTTTGTCCTCTCCTCCAGCCACATGCTAAGGTACAGACGTCACAGTCCTTTGGGGTTAGTTCACCTGGGAACCCAGAGCCTTCAACCTTAGCAAATTGAGTCTTAATGACCTATTTACAGCTAAGGAGCCTGACTGCCCTTTTCCCAGAAATCAGGCTCACCATCTCTGCGGTGGAGTGGCTGCTCCTCTCTGCTGCATGGCTCCCTAGAACGTGATGCCACCCTCATGGGAGGCTTCACATTATCACCGTATCACTTCCAGAAGGAAAAGACAATTCTTCATGATGAAGTTTCACTCCACAAAGATACTGCAGTGACCAAACTAAGTCACAGATGAAAACTAGAATAGCCTGGCATGTGGCTTATGTCTGTAATCCCAGCACTCAGCAAGTAGAATCAGAAGGATCAGGGGTTCAAGGTCAGCCTGGGCTACATGAGACCATTTCAAAACAAAACAGAAAGAAAACAAAAGAACCAAAGTGGTGTGTGTGTGCTGTAACCAAGCCCATTCTGGTGACAAGACCAGCATAACCTAGGGCAGCACTTCTCAAGCTGTGGGTCACTAACTCTTTGAGGTCCAACAACCATTCACAGGGGTTGCCTAACCGTCAGAAAACATAGATATTTACATTATGATTCATAACAGTAGCAAAAGTACAGTTTTAAAGTAGCAACAAAATTAATTTTATGGTTGGGGTCACCACAACTTGTATGAGGAACTGTATTAAAGGATCACAGCCATAGGAAGGTGGAGAATTACTGCTTTAGGGGTACTGCTGGAACCACTGCTGTGGTCACTTCTTCCTAAGTTTTCCAGCGTTTTCTTCCTTGTCAGATGCAGAGAGTATTTGTCACTGGCCACCTGTCATGAGCAGGTTATTTTTAAAACACTAAAATAGGTCAACTTACAATTTTCATTATAATGGAGGGTGGCTTTTATGTAGACAAGATTGCTCAGGATTACTTCCATCCAATTAACATTCATCTTATTCAAATTCAATGCAGTATTATTTTTAAGCCTTTATATTTGACTTAGATTCCATGTTTCTATCTATAACTTGACTAGAAAACAGGGAGAATTTTAGGGTTAAGGGATATCACTCAGAGGCTTAGTAAGCATGTGTGAGGCCCAGGGTTCAATTCCCAGGACATTAAATCAACTTTAAGAGTCACTGTTAAGAGAAACATTAGTGACTAGTCCTATTCACAAATGTAGTTATTTAGTTCTGTGTGGTGGTAGTGCATGCCTGAGGTTCCACCTTGTGGAACGATCAGGAGTTCAAGGTCATCCTCTGCTACACAGCAAGTTCAGATCAGCCTGGGCGACAGGAGACCCCATCACAAAAGCAAGAAAAGAAAAAGGAGGGAAGGAGGGAAGAGGAAGAGAGAGAGAGAGCCTCAGCACTCAGCAGGTGGAGGCAGGGGGATCAGGAGTTCAAGTTCAGCCTTAGCTACAAAGCAAGTTCATATGAGTCTGGGCTACATGGGACGATAGATAGATAGATAGATAGATAGATAGATAGATAGATAGATAGATAGATAGATAGACAGATAGATAGATAGACAGATGACTAGTCAACAAGCTTCCTTTAAAATTTTAATCCACATTTATAAACTTGATTTTTCAAAATATTTTTTCTCAAAGCATTCTGAAATATTTACAGGGAAGTCTAACTCCTTATTTTTCCACACTGTTTATCAGAACTTTCCAGCTTTATTGAGAATCTACATCAGTTACAAGGCCTTCCATTGCATACTAAAGTTCTCTGTCTCTCAAATAAGGTCTCACTCTGTAGCCCATGCTAGCCTCAAATCTATGGCAATCCTCCTGCCTCAGCCTCCAAGTATGAACAAATATGCCTGGCTAAAATTAAAACCTCTTAAAATGCTAAACACAGACACAGAGGGGGGATATTTAAATTTAGCCCCCAAATATCAAAACTATGAGTTTCCAGCTGGGTGTGGCGGTGAACGCATTTAATCTCAGCACTTGGGAGGCAGAGGCAGGTGGATCTCTGTGAGTTTGAGGCCAGTCTGGTCTACAAACTGAGTCTAAGACAGCCAGGGCTCTGTTACACAGAAAAAAACCCTGTTTTGAGAATCCAAACCAACCAAACAAAAACAAAACAACAACAACAACAAAATAAACCCCAAACCTGTGAGTTTCCTTCACATTCACATTCTTCCACTAAAGAAAATGTTTCCAGGGTCAAAAGCAACTCCTGACCCAATAAAGAAACAAATCTGAAATAGAGATGTAGCTCACTGGTAGAACCTGTGGCTAGAATGCACTAAGCCCTGGATTCAATCTTCATTCGTACATTAAAAGAAAGAGAAAGAGGAGGAGGAGGAGGAGGAGGAGGAGGAGGAGGAGGAGGAGGAGGAAGAAAAAGAACAACAAGAAGAAAAGCAGGTGTGGTGCCACATGGCAGCATTCTGGAGGTACAGGCAAGTCACCCTACATACTGAGAGTTCAAGGCCTCCTGCCCTTCATCCATGTCCTGAGGCTGGCTGACTTCACCAGGCACTAGGTCAGGTCTGAGCCAGTGTGGGCTGTGTCAGGCTACAAGCAATGAACTGTTGACAGCAACTCTCTGGAGAGCACAGAAGGCTCACATTGAACCCTGCTTGCCACGGCTATTTTTTTGGTGCACATCAATCACCTTTCTCCAGTAGCCACAGACCTGTAATAAAGTCTGGCATAATTAAGACACTGCCAAAATTCTAGGCAAGCTGAGTTCTGTCTAAATATTCTTGTGTTTTAATCAGGAATTAGGAGAGTACCCTTCTCCACTGACTGTACTGCACTGTAAGGCCGCTTAAGCTTTCCCACTCACAACCCCTTTCACCTGAGAAATCTTCACACAACTGCAACTATATAGGTTTATTAAAAAAAATGGACATTAAATCAAATATTTACTGATAATAAATCATAAGAGATTTATTTTAAAACACTTATAAAACACTGTGTATATATATATATAATTCCATCATTTATTTTAAAAATGAGAGTAAATTTGCATTCCAATGAGACCAGTGTGCTAGTTTCAACTTAATTTCACATGAAGACTGAAATATTATCTGAACATTTTATATTGTAGGAAGCAGAGCATCCTCAAAGACTCTTAGAGTTAATATTCTGACTTGATAATTAGACATGTTAAGAAAACTACTTTGCATGAATGTGTAGTACAAAAGGTCAGAAGAAAGCTTAGGGCCATTTCGGAAATGGTTAGAGGGCTGGGAGAGGAGGCACAGAGGTCAAGAGTACTGTCTGCTCCTGAAGATGACCCAGCTGTAATGTAGTGATTATGTTACTGTAAGAGCTGGAATTTTCCCATGTACAGTAAACACCACAATTCATAACATACAACAGTCTCTAAGCTACAGTGTTTGAGGCAGCCCTGGCTGGCTTGCATGGTGTCAGGGCATATGCTGTGCAAACTGAGCACACTGCGTGTTCAGAATCAAGCCTGCAGCGCAGCTGTGTGGCACCAGTGAGCCTGCTAGAAGCCCATTGGATTCCTTACAAGTTTGACTTTGAATACATTTTTTGGTTGTTGCATGTTCAGCAGCCATTTATCTCCGATATTTTTTGCACTTCTTACATTCAGTTACACAGGCCTTGTATGTCTACAGTGTAAGAAGACAGGGGTTAGGCAGTAAAAGGAGATGACGTTAAGCATGAAGACTAGGGCTATGAAGTGTGCAAGGGACTGAATGAGTGCCCTTCATACCTCTTGTAATCTTGAAATTCATGATCTAGGCCAAGAAACTGGCTTTTTTTCCTCCAAGAAACAGCAGGTTTAGCAGGAAAGAAGAAAGAAAAGAAAAAGAGAAAAGAGTAAAGAAATAAGACATCTCCCCCACCCTCCTGTACAGTATCAGGTGCTAGAACATTCCTTCTCGGTCAAAGTGGCTATGTAGTACCCACAAGTTCCTCTAGCAAGATGCAGGGTTCCTGCCTGCCATCTTCCTGACTGTCCCTCCTCACCAGCCAGCTGCACTCCCTATAGCAGTGGTCTCAAACTCTCGGTAGCTAGTGGTTTGGCACTGCGGTGGGCTAGACCATTGCCAAGCCCCTGCACCAGCTCTGGTCTGCTTGCCTTGAACTTACTGATTTCCAGACAGCGTCTCACTGTGTTGTTGCCCAGACTGCCCTTGAACGTGTCACCCTGTATCTCAGGCTCCTAAAAAGCTGGGACTACAGGCATGCACCACCACGCCCAGTTTGGACTTCCTGTGCAAGAAAAACAACCTCCTTTTTGTTAGGTAACAGGAAACGGGGATTTGGTTACCTCCTTAGCTGGTAATAGAACTCCGGTATCGAAAAAGGAGTGGAGGCCTACAGGTTGGTAGAGGTGCTTGCCTGCCAAGCCTGATTACCTGAGTTCAGTCCTCAGGACCCATATGGTGGAAGAAAAGAACAGACTCACTCAGGCTGTCCTTGACCTCCACATGCACACCACAGCACACAGGTATACACACCTGCAAAAAAAGCAAAATGAATACATGTAGTAAATGAGTGGCTCCAGAGAACAGACTCTAAAGTGTGGAATTGACTTTGTAGAGGAGGTAGAGTGGAGGCAGTCAACTGGAAAATCAGGGACCCTGGGAACTCGATGGTAAACAATTATTTATATTATCATTTCCTAAAAGACCAGGACGTCAAAGGCATTACAGTTTTCCTATAAAAATAGGAAAAATGTACATGCATGGTTATTTTATTACTTATTTTCGAGACAGGGCCTTGCAATATAGCCCAGGCTAGCCTTCAATGCACAGCAATCCTACATCAGCTCCCACGTGCTGGCATCCGGTTGTGTACCACCAAGCTTCCTGGTTGATTCAGTAAGTATTTGCTGGTGGTCTGCAATCCAACTGATATGGAGACTTGCAAGCAGTGAGAAAAGCCACTTGAAATGTCCTATATGGAGCAAGTTGAGCAGAGCGGATGATAGATCATCATTCTCTATTTGTTGTGATGGGGACAGACAGCCTCTCACCTGTGACTGGCTGGATCGTGAGGGCTTACAGGAGAAGCTGGCACAGACCCTGGACAGGCAGGATTTTGAGTGGGAGCATGTGCTGAGACTTTTTAAAACTGTGTATGGATGCATGGCTGATACCCAAGGAGGCTAGAAGAGAATGCTGGGCCCCTGGAGCTGGAGCTGTAGAAAGTTAGGAGCCTCAGTGTGAGTGCTGGGACTTGAACCTGGCTCCTTCGGAAGAACAGCCAGTGCTTTTAACAAGCTGAGCACTGGATTCTGTTTTTTCCACAGTGGGAGAAACAATGTTCTATACCAAGAGGTAGATAGAGACACGGTTGTGAAACACCCAACTCAATTCTCTTTCTAAACTCATTTCTTCAATTTTATTTTTTTGCCTTTTTTGTTCTTTTGTTTTTGCATTGTTTATTGGTGTTTTGAGAAAATTTCAGATAGCCTAGGTTGGCCTTAAACTCACTATATAATTGAGGATGACCTTGAACTCATTTCATAGACAGGCTGACGACGCCATCCGTCTGTCTGTCTGTCTGTGTGGTGTATGTGCATGCGCGCATTCAAGTGTCCCATCTGTCACTCTCCACCTTCTTCCCTTGGGTCCCTCACTGAAGCTAAAGCTAGACTGGCAGGTGGCAGGAACTAGTGTTCATCCCTTTACCTTCCCTGTCAGGGTTACAGGTGTTCACACATGTGTGGCCTTGCCAGGCTTTTTACTTGGGTGCTAGGGATTCAAACTCAGGACCTCATTATTTTATAGCAAGTGCTTCTACTCACTCTGCACCAAAATTATAGTCTTTAGCTTCTCTTTTTGTTTTCCCCCTCCCTTCCTAGAGTTTTGAACCCAGGACTACATACATGCTAGGCAGGAATTCTACAATTGAAATATGTCCTCAGTTCTGCATCTGCTAACATTAGATAAAGCAAATTACAGACCCAATATTTTCAAGTTTGTTTAAAAACTGATTTGGTGTCTTATGGCAACTTCTTCTTCCCCTTTGTATCCTGCAAAGATGAAATATTTCAGCATACCTAAGCTTGCTCTGGGCCCTTAAACAACACAGCAAATGTGGTGATATTGCTCAATTAGAAATGCTATTTCAGTCTTTGGATGCAAGATCTGGGTTGCCCTGACGGCTGTCATTAGCAAGAATGAATGCTAATGCTGTGCAGAATAAGAGGCTGAATAAGAGGCTGTGTGGGTGACTGGTGGGAAGCGGGAAAGGACGTGAGGATGAAGACTTACTTCGGTTTAAAACGCACGCTTTGTCCAAGTGTTCAGTGGGAAGTGTTGCCTCTTGCTGCAGTCATTGTTAGAGAAATAGTATGGCTGGTAAACTGTAGCGCAAGTGCAAATCACACAGCATGTGAACTGAGCATCACAAGCATCTCTCCAGAATGAGGACCACAGGGAACCTGAGACCCTTCTTATGGGAAGAGTTGAGACAGGGTCTCATGACTATCCCAGGCTGGCCTTGAGCTCAAGGTCCTTTGGTCTCTGCCTTGAGTGCTGAGACACCACCTGAAACTGTTAAAATAAAAATTATTTATCTCTTTAAGTAAATCCATTATGATAGTATATACGTATAATCACAGATAACAGAGTCTGAGTCAGGAGGATCACAAGTTCAACTTGGACTATGTATTGAAATTTAAATATTAAACAAAGGTGTATTGCTGAGTGGAGGCATGCTCCTGCAGTCCCGGTTTCTACAGGTGCTGAGGAAGAGGTTTCAATGCCTGAACTGTCATCCGTTTACTTCTGAAATGACTTTTAATGTCATCATGATTTTGTTTCCTGGTTCCTGACTCTGCCTGTGGGATTGCAAGTTACTATGAAGTATGTCTTTGCTAGTTTAGTTTTCTTCCAGGGAAAAGGGGCAAGTATCAGAACTTAATTACATTTGTTCCTTTGTTTTCTTAGAGAAAGCAGCAATGCACATAGCTTACAGACTCCAGTCTTAATAGCTTAATTCTCAGGTAAGATCAGGTTTTGGCAAGCCACGGACCCAGGAAGCTTTACCACAGACCTATCTTAGAGAGGTGGATACTATCTTAGCTTTTCAGAGACTTTAAATCGACACATGTTCTTTGTTTCGAAAGGAAACTTAAGTATCTGAGACAAACACAATAGGACGAGAACAGGAAAACAGAATTTATTAAGAGGTATTCCAAACACTGTGTAAGAACAGAAAAAAGGGGAAAAAAAAAACTATCAAATCCAGAAGTTCCTGTACTCTAAAAACATATTAAAAGTATCACAGCTCATGTAACTTTTAAAAGGATGTATAATAGTCTTTCAGTTATAATAAGCATGACTCTGAGGCAGCAGGCCCCAGGGAAAGGAGGGGAAGGGAAAGTGGGTCATTTCCTTTAGCTTGCAGCAAATTTCTTTTCCCTTTATACCACAAAGAAAAAGGGGGTTGGAGGCCCACCCTGATTGGTATCAAACCCAACCAACCAGAGCTGTTTGCACTCATGCACCAAGATGGGGGCTATATCAGCAGCTAAACAGCCACAATCAGGGGGCACAATCCCCGTGCCAGAGGGGGGTCAGAACACCTTTGGACCAGTAGGTCATCAGGAGTGGGAACTTAAACCCAAGAAAAACCCAGATCCCCCATTACAGTCAGTAGATTTGAAGTCTGAAGCCCTCCTGGCTCAAGGAGTTTTTGTATCCCTTGCTTTGCCTTCTGGCCTGCCTTTTGGCTCTTTAATTAATAAAGGAAAAGAACTCTGACCAAGGTATCCTACACACAAAAGATTTCTCTAATCTTTCCCTTCTCCGGTTAAAACAAATTTTAGGTTATGTCACCAGCAAGGCTCACGGCTCCAAAGCACATAGGCAGTTGCCTGAGCTTTTTTTTTTTTTTTTTTTAAACAAAACAAAAAACAGGGTCTTATTATGTAGCCTTGGCTGGCCTGGAACTCACTGTCAGACCAAGCTGGCCTGAAACTCAAGGAGATCCTCCTGCCTCTGAGTGCTAGGATTAAATGCCACCACATCCAACCTACCTGAAGAGCTCTTTTCTTTTCCAGGCAAAACTTAGGTTTGTGGGAAAGAAATGAATTTCAGAATGAGGCCAATATGAAGCCAAGTTAGGTTTACTGAAAAAAGGCGTTTTAACAGAGAGTAAAACCACCTGACAGGATAAAAGGAATCATAGCTAGGTTTCCATAGGTGGATACATATGGGCTGTTGGGGGCGCTTATCTCTCTAAAGGCTAAGAAATCACCTCCCTTCCCTCCAACCTGGTCCAAAAAAATGTGTTTATTTATTTATTGGGTTTTATGAGACAAGGTCCTGAAACTTACTATGTAGACCAGGCTGACTTCAAACTCAGAGATCTGCCTGCCTCTGTCTGACAAGGAGTCTTTAAAAAACGATTTATGTGTTTGAATGTCTTGACTACATGCACATATGTGCACTACCCGTATCTGTATTGCTTGTGTATGTCAATAGAGGGTGCTGGATTACTTAGAACTGGAGTTACATATGGTTGTGAGCCACTGTGTGGGTGCCAGTAGGAACCGAACCTGGGACCTCTGCAAGAACAAGCATTCTTAACCAGAGTCTCCTCTCCAGCTCAAGAATATAATTTGTAACAAGGTTTAAAAAAAAAAAATGTGAAAGGCTTTAGATGCTGGGAAAGCAGTGGGGAGTGTTCAAGGAGAATACCAGGCAGATTGTTGGGAATAAGATTGCTGGAGGTAAATTTATTGAAGCTTTGCTAATCAGTGGGGTATGGTAGCACACACCTTTAATCTCAGCATTTAGGAAGCAGAGGCACTTGATCTAAGTTCCAGGCCAGCCAGAGCTACAAAGTGAGATCCTGTCTCAAATAAGTTATTAACACCATGGATAGACAGAGCATGGGGCCCTATGAGGAAAGGAGTCAGGGCACCAAGGCAGAAGTAGGTGTTATGGCACAAGCCTACAGACAGGCTGATTCCCTGCAGGAGGCAGGTGAGGGGGGAGGGAGGAGGGTGATCACCAATACCCACTTGGATGTAAATTCACTTGCCAATGAGACATGTTGGCACTGCAAAGTCTGTGAGCCAGGGACTCAGGAACGCGTGCCTGTGGTTCTCCATGAAAGGGAAAGACTGATACAGATATGGCCTGAGCAGCAGCTAGAGTGCAACACTACTCTCTTGGGAAAAGTAAAGCATTTTCCAGGTAAAACTCAAGAGAGGTGGTCCAAGAGTGGGCAGGGGCTGCCACGAACTTAAGTTTAGATATCATTTTGTTCCCAAGTAAACAGAACTCACTGTGCTTGACATCCTAGATGGGCGTTCTCTAGGAAGGCATCATCTGGCTCCAAATGAGCACAATTTATTTATTTCCTTTCACAGGGCATCTTGGAAAACACATTGTCTCTGTTGTGGATCATGAAATCTCCTGCCTTTCTCTGCCTAGGGCTCTACTGGAACGTTCTACCAGGTAGTTTTGAGTACCCAATTTGATGTTTTGCTGTCTGCTCTCTCTCTACTACTTGTCATTTATTCTTTTACTTTGGCCTAGTAGATACTTAACAAATTCACTAATTCAAAAAGTTCAGCACTCATAGATCATTTTCTGGAATGAACAAATTAACTTGGTCATAATGCTGGGGATTACCTTTTCTATTTCTTGAGTCAATGTCCTTTCTGGATTTACTTTGGGCTGTAGCAGGTGGAAGCATGAACGGAAATGAAGGACTGAGTGCAGACTGATCTTCTGAGACAAATGGGATAAAGGCGGGGGGCGGTTAGGAAGATTCCTAGGTTTCTCAGAAGTGTGGGATGCTTTTCTCTAAATTAGAGTTTATCCGAAAGCTTATAAAGAAAATGCTTAGCCAAGTGCGAGGCATGAAGTATACAGTTAATAAGGGGTTGAAGTCTACTATGCAATGAGACCTTTTATAGGGAGGACTGGATAAATGAGTCTGAAGGTTAGGAGAGTAGGTCCAAGCACTGGAAAGGGGGTGAATGGTAACACACACAGTAACAGGAATAGAGGTCACCTCCAGGGAGGAGTAGCCAAGAGTATCAATCACCATAAACTGTCTAAAGTGAATGGGCTCCATTAGACAGGGGTCATACTAATTTTCAACAGCAATTCAGGGGGCCTAGAAGAAGAGTTAATTTGTAATTAAATACAACAGAAGAGCAATAAAAAAAAAAATGAAGAGACAGGGAATAGATGATTCTGAGAAAACACTAAAAAAAAAAAAAAAGCTAAAAATTCAAGAGTTTCCCCCTAAATGAGTATGTTAACATACCTGTAGTAAAAACAGATAAAAGAGAACCAGTCTTAACTATACTGCCTGACAACCACAGCCCTAAAAACCTACAGCTTTTGCTAATTGCCAACAACTAGAAATAATCAAAATGTCTTTCAACAGGTGAGTACAGCAAAGGCTACAGAAAGGAATACTGCTCATGATAAATTAGCTCTGGGCATGGAAACAACTCCTGTCTCGGTTACATTAGACTGTCACAAACAAGCTATCAAGCCACAAAAGATATGGATGAATCTTTACAAACAGAATCTCACTACATAGTCCAGGCTGTTCTTAAATGCAGTGATGGGATTACTGACATGCGCCAAGCCCTTACAATGCTAGGAAACTAGTCTGAAAAAAAAAGGTATATGCTATATGGCTCCAATTATATGCTGCCCTGGAAAATGCAAAACTATTAATGGCAAAGCCCTCAGTCATTACCAGGATTGAACAAGCAGGTGAAGTAGAGACATTTTTAGGGTACTGAAATGATTCTGTGTATTACGATGAATACACAAAATTGAACATTTGTTGGTACCCATTAGATCTTCACAGGACATCCAATGCACTTCAATGTGAGTGAATGAAGGCTGGAGAATCCCAAGATGGAAGGGAGAGTGTGAAATACAAATGTTAATATTTTACACATGTGCGAAGAAGCCACTGATGAAGAAAGTGTGGGGGGAAGGGGCACAGATAACAAACTGTCCTTATATTCCAACCTCTAGAACCATGAGGAAATAAAAAACAAAAAAACAAAAACCTTTACAAATTGTTAGAACAGATTATTGTAATACATCATTTACTGAATTTTCCTAATAATTTTAAATGGACACCGCTATCATTTCCATTTTCGGGTAAGGCAGATTTGAACCTGGCAGTTCAACACACACCAACATTCTATTCTCATTTCCCCAACACCACTGTTCTGAACTCGAATTAAGTTTGGCTAAATGTTTTACCAAGTAACTGGGGTCACCAGATTTTCAGTGTTGGAAGGCACTAGTGCACAAGATAAGCACTCAAGACTGGAGTTTGCAGACAGGCAGTGGTGGTGGGAGACAGAGGCAGGTGGATCTCTATTAAGTTTGAGGTCAGCCTGGTCTACAGAGCAAGCTCCAGGGCAGGCAAGGCTACAGAGAAACCCTGTCTCAAAAACCAAAGCAGACTGGAGTGTGTACCTCCCACACATTAGAGACGACATGAACTAGCCATCCTTCAGCAGCTAGGTACTTGGAGGCTTCAGAGCTGTTTACATTAATATTCACCTGCCTGATTCCACAGGGAAAGCTGGCATAAACTTCACAGCTGCTCACTTACTACCTTATAAAATGTCCCAAATACAAAATTCTTTCACTTTACTATTTAAACTTATATAGTATATACTCTGATCATAAAACTCATCTTAGTTCAGTTTTATTATTTTGTATACATTCTTACATTCACTTGTGTGTGCACTAATGTGCACATAGGTGTAGAAGCTAAAGGTTGACTCAGTGTCTTCCTCATTTGCTCTCTGTCATATGTTTGAGATCATATCTCTCAAGGAACCTGGAGCTCATTGATAAGGCTGCACTGGCTAGCCAGTGAGCCCCACAGATCCTCTTGTCTCCACTCCCCCAGGCTGGGATTAGAGGGGCACATAAATCTAGGCTTTTTACATATGTTTTACAGACTTAACGCAGGTCTTCACGCTTGCCAGCAAGCACTTTACTGACTGAGCCATCTCCCCACACTTTAATTCACTTTTTTAAATGAACTACTCTAAAACATAAAATCCCATTCTACAAGAAAAAAAATTTAAAACAGATCCTTATGTGTTCTCATGGATATAATATGTATATATATAGTGTGTGTGTGTGCAGATGAGTTATTTCCTCCCAGGTCATAATCTGACACAGAACACAGGTTCATGTCCTTTAGGTATTAATTACCCTGAAAGAACTCAGACATAAGTACTTCCTTGACAATGAACTCAGTACTAAACATTTTTGTTTTCTTTTTCTTGTAGTCCAGCTAATGCTTTTTAAGCAACTTACACTACTGTACTTCAAGAGTATAATTTCCAACAATTCCACAATTACATTAATTGGCAATATAGTTAAGGTAGCTAACACTTGCTAAATTTTGTGAATTTTTAAGACTACACATACGAGCACTAACAGTTTCAGATTTTTGTCAGTATACATAACTCCAGCTATTCCCAAACATAGCTGGGCACACACTTATAAAGCACCTTCTAGGCTTTAAGTTAACCTGACATTTCTAATCCACCCTAAACAATTTCTATACCCAGATACTCCATAAACCCATCACAACCCTTGCAGTCTGGCTTAGCTTAAATACCAGGTAACTCAATCCATCAAATCACATGAGCTCTTGATTCCTCAATCTTAATACTGGCTAAATACAGGTTTATTATGTATGTATAAAGCTACAGCTCCATAACTGGAAGGCTTTATTAAGGAAGGAGGAAAAGGATGACTTACTCTTCAGTGCCTGATTCATTGCATGGCATGAAATCCCAGCAGAATCAATCAACAGAGGCAGTAGTGAGAAAACAACCAGAGAAGCACACAAATTTTTTTAAAGGGTTTTTATACTATATTAAAAAAAAAACACAAAATAAAAAAGGGATCCGTCAACATATATCTCAGAAGTCCATCCAAGAGTCTCAGTGTCCAACAGCCATGGAGGCTGATCTCTATTTCCTTGCTCAGTCTGCAGCTCATGTAAGGATCATGGAGGTGACTTTAGGTTACAATCAAACTTGTTCTGCCAGATCCAGGACCCTGAATTTATCCAAATTGTAGAAACATGCTTTAACCACCCGTCCACCAAAATACCGCCCGTTCAGATCAACAACAGCTAAAAAGCAAACAAAAAGACAGTTAATACAGGTGTCCTGAAAGACAACCAAACAGCAACTTTAATATTTGTTAAATTCTTTAATAGTACAGCATACCTTTAATTGCTGATTCAACTCTCTCAAATTCTAAAAATATCCGTACTGCTTCATCATCAGGGGCACCAGGAATCTAAAATGGCAAGAAACGTAGGAGTAAAGTTTGTGTCTGTGCACATACTCTAATTATAATCATACACATATATTTGCGTGTGCACATACATATGACAAAAGTGGCCAACCATCAAGGAAATAAATATAAATTGCTAATGGTTTTTGATGGAACTATGTTGGGGCTGGAAACATATAACTAAAGCTAAGCAATGCAGTCTTGCTGGGAGGAAGCTGCCCATGGCAACTAGCATGCAATCAAGTGATTATACAGTTAGCTAACAACAGGATAAAGGGGCAGCAGCAGCAGGAACAGCTGTGAAAGCAGAACCGGCTACATACTCCTACTCCAGTTGTCTTCACATCGGTCTGCACTTTGACTAGCTTTGTTTAGCAGTCTGTCCAAACCTTCCACAATATAGCTTCATGTAACGTATGTAAAGCACAATTCCAACTTCTTCCGTAAGGAGTCCTCACTCAGTCTAAATATCCTTCCTCTGCCACTCCCTATGCAAAGCTCAGTTCACATGTGACACTGTCATAAGGCCTTCTTCATTTGTTTATGCTGACATCTTTCTCAAGACCTCACAGCCAACACTATAGGCCTTCTATTTTATACTTCCTGGCTCTTGATGTGCTGTCTCTTCAACTGAACATACCCTGAAAACAAACGTTGCTGATACCTTAAATATTCAATACAGAATGGGCTCCATAAGAGGCACTAAATACTTGCAAAATAACGTAATAAAACATTTGTATTATATTACCAAATAAAATCTACTTTTGTTTTTACATTTAAAACTAACACTTAGCACTGCGTGCAGTGGTGCACGCCTGTAATCCCAGCACTCGGGGAGACGGAGGCAGGCACATCTCTGAGTTCAAGGCCAGTGGGGTCTACAAAGCAAGTCCAGGTCAGCCAAGGCTACAGAGAAACCCTGTCTTCCAGAAAAAAACAAACAACAACAACAACAAAAACCCCTAACACAAAGCTGGAAGTGAATATTCATGCCTTTAATCCTGGCATTTGGGAAGCAAGTGCTGGCAGATCTCTATTCGCTCAAGGACAGCCTATTTACAAAGTGAGACCTTGTCTTAAACAAACAAAACCCATTACGTAACAACAACCTAGCACATATGAGAAGTGTAACTAACATGCATTGGTGTCTATAGTAAGACAATGTTACTGGATCAATGCCAGTGCTACCTATGGAGGGGGATTTATAATCTGCCAATTAAAAATTATATCAAAAGAAAATCTTCCTACCTCAAATATCACACACTTTCCAACTTTGCCATATTTTTCACATTCTTCCTTGGTTTCAACTTCCAAGTCTTCATCGACCTCTCCTGCACCCACCATGTTCTATACAGGGAAACAATTAAGCACCGAGCATAATTTCAAATGTGTAAGGGTTTCAGAATATTATTTTCTTTCATAATGACAAACGTTCTCTCCCCTCAATCCCACCAGTACTAGAACCTTGCACACACTAGGAAATGCTCCAATACTGAGCCACATCTCAGACGTGGAATGTGTTCTAATTCCAAGACACAGTGGTTTCTGTAAACACATGGGAAACTTTGAATAGTATTACAACACCTAAGAGAATGTTCCAGAAATTTCCAACTAAGTAGTCACTGCAGTCTCAATGTAACACTTCACTGAGAGTAACGTAAAACCCTTCTATAAGCATCTACCCAAAGGAATTATTGCAAAAGTATCATTTTCACTATTCTTTAAAAAAAAAAAAAAAAAAGTATTGATTTTTTTGTATGTAGGAATGTTTTGCTTGAATGTAAGGACTGTGTACCATATGAGTGCCTAGTGCCCTCAGGGGCTAGAAGAGGGTGGCTCCCCTGAACTGCAGTTATAGAGGGTTGTGAACCATCATGTGGATGCTGTGAAACAAACCTGGTCCTCTACAACAGCATCCCATGCTCTTAACCACTGGACCATTGCTCCAGCCCATTATTTTTAGTATTCTTAACTTTGAGGATATCAGTGAGTCTTTGTGAAAGCCTCAGAGACAGGTAAAGATTGGGGTAACACAGAATCAAGGGCACAGGTTTTACTTCTTACCCTCAGCAGGACCACTTTAGTAGGGCACTTAAGTATTTCAGTTAATGGATTTGAATCCGACTTCTTGGATGCATCTGTATCAAAACATATCAGACACTGCGATGGTTAGTTTTAACTGTCACAATTAAATCCAGACACAATCTAGAACCACCTAGACAGGTCTCTGAGACTGTCTGTGAGATATTATCTTAGTTACATAATGGAAATGGGAGGACCCCTGCAATCTGAAGGCCTAGACTATACAAGGTTGGGGAAAGTTAACTAAGAACTAGTTATCATGCATTCATTCACTTTCTCTGCTCCCTACTACATGTTACCTGATGAGCTGCTTCAAGTTCCTTCTGCCCTGACTGCCCCTCAGTATTGGACTGTACCTGGAATTGAGCCAAATAAAGCCTTCCTCTCATGAGTTGCTTTTGTCAGCAACAGGAAATGAAAGCAAGACAGAAGTGTTATAGACCTGAGCACCACCACATGCCTAATTCAATTACAATAGCAATGTCATCGTTTGTGTCCTAGAGGCATCTGTAAAACCAGTCCCTGAAATAAAAACATGTTTTTCTTTGATACATGATTTTATGGTACTTTTTGAAAGTTTCTCGCTTCCACCATTACCTACCATCTTTTGCTCATTTCATTTCCTGAAGGGCTGGCAGAGCAAACAGTTTATAACATTAACTGATGATCCTTGTCTTGGAATGACAGTTTAAGTTGCTGGCCCAGACAATTGTCTAGCCACTAGTTAAGTTGACTTTAAATACGACTGTAAACTGGGAAAACTGCTAATTGTTTTTGTAACCAGCACTCAGAATTCAGGCAGCTGGCTGTTGCTGAGACTGTGCATTAACAGGGAGGGCTGACAGTTGAGTTGTTAAAGTAATTTAGGGAAGGGAATTCAGATAAGCTGACTTACAATTAAACCATTTTTTTTTTCTATTTAAAAGGTTAAGATATGCCTCATTCCTATTTTCCCTACATACAGAACAGGTTATAAAAATCAAATGAAAATAAAATAGCAACCAGGCACTACAGAGCAGCACTAGACCTCACCAAATGATCAGTAAATGAACCAAAATCCTCATCTATACTGAAAGGGCAAAAAAAAAACCCCTGAGAGACCCACTCAAGATGTGGATAAAGCAGACATAATCACTAGATATTTTACCAAGTTATGAAGATTCTTTGCCTAATCAAAGCAGTTGAAAAATTTTGGCTCCTACAAGCATATTTTATCTGTCTTGGTTCTAGAAAAATAAAATGAGTCTCAAGGCTCCCTGGTTTCATAAGACAGAAGTGGAAAACATGTCATCACTAGAAATTACTGCTTCCAGAAAGGAGGGTGCACCTTCCTTCTGGGCTAAACATCCACAATGCTCTGTGAACTTACCCTGAGACTCGCCCTTCTCCGTTGCGTCACCCACAATGATTTTGCCGCCCCGCTTGCTGGTCTTCTCTACTGACAATGCAGTACTCAGCCCTTGCTCATGCTTCCCCAGTCCCTGTCCTTCCCGGAAGCCATACTTCTGCATGATTTTATGAGCCACTGTGCCACTAGGAGGAAAGAGAAAGGATCCTTACAGTTGATGCCACTGATATCAGAACACACTGGATCTATGGAGCAATGCCCTGGTCACAGCGTAAGTCCTAATGAAGACAAGTAATTAACAGATGCTTCTAGATGGAAGCTTTGAGGATGCACAGGATAGAAGAAATATAAAAAGTTGATAACAACTGGGTGGTGGGGGCACACACCTTTAATTCCAACACCTGGGAGACAAAGGGAGGTGGAGCTCTGGGTTCAATGCCAGCCTAGTCTACGATTGAGTTTCAGGACAGCCAAGGCTATATAGAGAAACCCTGTCTCACCCCCCCCCCCCAAATGTTGGTAACTACAACCCAAGATAGCCTGAGTATTTCTGTGGGGAATGACAGCTCCTTCTTTTTTTGTTGTTTTGGTTTTCGAGAGAGAATTTCTCTGTGCAGCCCTGGCTGTCCTGGAACTCGTTATGTAGAGCAGGCTGGCCTTAAACTCATAGAGGTCCACCTGCCTCTGCCTTCCAGGTGCTAGGAGTAAAGGCATGTGGCATCACCATTCAGTGAATGGTAGCTTTTTTGATGACACCTTTGTTGTATAAGAGAAAAAAAAAAAACAAAAAAACAAAAACAAACAAACAAACAACAACTTCCTCTGTTAGCTCCCTATCTGCACCACTACCTGGGTTAAGACCAGCTGGAAATGGCAGCCTGTCAAATTCTAAGTATGAGGTTTCAGATAATAAAGACTGTATTTTTCTCATGGCATAGCAGAAACTCAATGAAAAAAACCTCAGGAAGCGCCTAATCAACAGATGGGAAGTAAAACAAGGTTGATATTGAATGGCTAGCTTAAGGGTAATTGCAAAACAAAAAAACATTTGTAACACCTTTTTCAGGTGTTAAGGGCACAAATGGAATTGGATTCTTAGTCTGCTACTTTCTGCAAGAAGGCATCAATTCTCTCCTGGTGTCTAAGGATCTCAAGAGTGCCCCTAGTGACACCATCTGCTTGGCTTTGGATTACAAAGCCCAGCTTCCACTATAGCTGTACCTTCTCATGTTCTGTAATTCCTCTCATATTTTCTTTTGAACAAGCTATTCCAGGGCAAAGCAAACTACTACAAAGACTGAACTAAACCATGTTGGATCCTTCTTAAGTGAAATTAAAAGTCCAATTCTTGTTTAAGTGAAAATCAAACAAAGCGATGATTTTTATGGTAAGCAGGAAGGACAAGAACGAGAAGCACTTCCTCGCCCTCCAGCACTGTGCTGTCCAGTGTCTGGGTAGACAGTGGTGCTGGAAATGCCCTAACTGTGGTCTCCACCACAGCATGTGGTCAACAGCAGTTTAGACTAGTGTGACTGAAGAATTTTCAGTATTTGAGAAGTCCTGCTATGCAGGAGGCCAGCTATCTACTCCAGCTTTTCCATTAGTACTTCCTAAGGGCCCTCAGCTGTCTCACTAGCAGCATTTCTACTGCAAACAGCATACCGTTTAACAGCATGGAACAAAACATTTAAGGCAATGCCACTTGAGCAGCCTTTCATAGCATCAGTGCAAAGATAAAATACAGTGGCACACACCTGTAATCCTAACTTCAGCACTCTAGAAAAACTGGGGCAGGTAGCAGGAGAATGGTGAGTCTGAGGCCCCGCTGGGCTCTCAGGAGATACTATCTCAGAACAAATAAAACCCACCTGTCTTACTCAAATGTTAATCTTAAAATTGTTTTTTTTTTCCATTCTATGATAAATACTCATCTCTATAGTTAGAATGACAAGAGGTGCTTTTTGTTTTGAGAGGAGTGGTTAGGTACAAAGCTCAGGGCTAGTGCACCACAGACAAGCCTTCCACCACTGAGCTGCCTCCCCAGCATAAGCAGCTTCTTAACACCAAAGGTGTACGACCACAATCTAAGACAAAATGACACATTTCTTCAGGAAAATCCAGTCCCTCACCCTTTGGAGATAACCTGAACCATGTCTAATTCCTATGAGCCATTCTATTTGCATGCTATAAAAAACAATGTAATTGCTAGAGAGATGGCTCAGTGGTTAAGAGCACTGACTGCTCTTCCAGAGGACCCAGGTTCAATTCCCAGCACTCACATGGTGGCTCACAACTATCTCTAACTCCAGGATCTGACACCCACAGTCATACATGCAGGCAAAACACCAATGCACATAAAAATAAATAAATAAAAAAAGAACCCCCCAAAGAGCTTTTAAAACAAAAAACAACAAAAATGATGTAATTATCAGAAACGTCTATGTAAAGAAATGTGTCTAAATCATCCATGACTTGCACTAGATGGATGCTTTTTACAAACCTTCAGTGGATAGGAAAAAAATTCAACCTGATTTGAACACTAATCCTTTATAGAGAAACATGTGATCAAATACAAGTATTTCTCTAGAAATTCAAGTGGCTTTACTTTCAAATGAGTTCCGCTTATGGAAAGAAAAAACAGCAAGCACTTCACATTGTATTTCAGTCTCACTGTGTAGCCCAGGCTAGCCTGAAATTCAGATCCTTCTGCCTCTATGTTCAAAGTTCTGGGAGTGCAGGACTGAGCCATACCCCCAAACAGAGTCTTAAGCCACCTCGATGTTTTTCTTAGCTTGATAGGACAATTGAAGCATTACCCCATGTTAGCAAGGAAGGAGTTGCTGGGGCCCGTTGGAGATCTTGGTCTATCCGGCTCCTCATACACTGGGGGAGGAATAGCAGCTTTGGAAGACTGTGATCGAGGTCTTGAATCCTCTTCATAAGGAAAATCTCGGGGTACTGTTGGAGAAAAGTAAAGTAGGATCACCACAGCTCTACACAAAATACCAGAGGCCTCACTAGCTTTAACTGTCAACTTTGAACTGACTGAACCTACTTTTTTGTTATGTTCTGTTTTTCCCTAAAAAGCACTGTCCCTATTTCAGCAGTCTTCACAAGGCTGTATAAATTGTTGAGATTACGTTTTTAGAATCATTCATTTATCTTATGTGTATACCAGAGTGTACGCATGGGCAGGTGGCTGATGCTGGGAACCTACTAACCCATGGCCTCTGGGAAGTAGGAAGCACTCTTAACTGGTGAGCCATCCATCTCTTCACACTTAAATAATAAAAATTATATAATTAACATTCAGAACAGTGGGCTACATTATTTGTATACCCGGGCTTTGGTACTCTTCTGTCCTTCTAATGTTTTTGGTTTACAGGATCTGTATAGATTTTTAAAAACAGAAGTGGAAGGGCACTTACAGTTCTACTGCTCAAATCCCCCCAGGTGCCTTTTTTACATCTTACCGAAATGCTGCTCACCATTAAATGACACTCTTGCTTGACTAAGACTTCTGTGTGCTGCAAGGAGATGAGCTGTAACTCCCAAGAGTCCCACAACATCAGAGCACCTGCTCTAGACTCTAACTTAACTAGCTGCATGGACCATTAAAATTTTTTTCTTGCGATCAGGACCATATGTAGTTACACATTAGCATCAACAGGAAGCTCTAAAGATATCAGATACATGGGCCCTCCTCTCAGAAACTGGTTTTCATTGGATTTTATTGTTTATCAGGTGTTTTGTCTAAACAATATATATTTAATCATCTTCCTAAATTATCTTCCTTTAAAACATAATAAATAGTGTAATGCATATTAAAGACTATTGGGGCTGGAATGGTGGCTCAGTGGTTAAAAGCACTGGTTGCCTTACAGAGGGCCCAGGTTTGTTTCCCAACATCACATGGTGGCTCACAACCTTTAAATCTCCAGTTCCAGGGGACACAATACCCTATTCTAACCACCACAGGTGCCAGGTATAATGCAAAACACTCATATACTTAAAATTAGAATAAATAATATTGTTAAAAGATTACTGACAACTTTTCAATTTTTATTTTTATGTTATGAGTGTTTGGCCTGCATGTATCCCTGTATACTATGTGCATTCATGTCTGACGCCCATGAAGGACAGAAGAAAGTGTCAGATGCCCTGGAACTGGAGCTACAGATGACTGTTTGCCACTAGTGTGAGTGTTAGGAATTAAACCTGGATCCTCTGAAATAGCAGCCAGTACTCATAAGTGCTGAGCCATCGCTGTAGGCCTGGCCATTATTTTTACTAGTAAGTTTAGGCATGGCTCAGCACAAAGCATGGGACAAAATCCAACCACAACTTCCAGACTCCAGGGGAGAATCACAGGTGGGTGGGCATGTTTTAGAATGTAAGTAGACAAACACTGCTCAGTAACAAAAATTTAAGCCAAGAAAGGCCTTCTTGTGAAAGGTCACAAAATACAACAGGCTCTAAACCCCTGAGTTACAAAATCTGTTAGCTAGTTCAGATTTTTGAGGCAGGCAAAACATACATATAAAATTAGAACACTAAATATTTTTAAAAGATTATTGATAGCTTTTAATTTTGTTTCATTTATTTTATTTCTGTCTTATGGATGTTTACCCTGCATGTATTCCTACAGTACAAGCTAGCCTGGAAACTCACTATATAGCACATACTAGCTTTGAATTTGAGTACTTCCTGCCTTTGTCCTTCATGCTAGTTAAGGGGCATGAGCTACTGCTGCTTTATTAACTTCAAATGAACCTAACACAAACATGAAATCTTGATAAAAATAATAACACAAATCAATTTATCTTCCTGTATAAAAACCTCCACTTCAGGCTAGGCACTTAATCCCAGCCTCCAGAAGGCAAAGGCAGGCAGACCTCTGAGTTCAAGGCCAGCTTGCTCTACAAAGTGAGTACCAGGACAGCCAGGGTTACACAGAAAGCCCTCCCCCCAAGAAGGAAATCTCTATACTTCTGGGCCTGGTATTATAAACTCCCAAGTGTAGGGTTGGACATGGTGATACGTGTTTTTTAATCTCAGCATTTAGAAGGCAGAGGCAAGTCAACATAGTTCCAGGGCAGCCAGTACTATGGAGTTAAGACCTTGCTACAAAACAAACAAGACAAAGAAAAGCACCCCATGTGTGGCAGGTAGCAAGGGCCACTATGATTTCAGGGGGGAGAACCAGGTTTATTTGCTCTAAACTCAGAAAACTAGAGATTCAAGCTTAGGATCTCCTAAAAGAAGAAAGAGATGTACATACACTCCTTGTCTTTCTCTACAAGAGAAGTAGGTGGGGCGATGGCAGCTCCTCCCATACCTGTAAAAACACAAGCACTGTGATTAAAAGACAACACACTCACAAGGACTGCTGTTCAGTACTTGCCAATCTGTTGTATCTCTACAAAAACAACAGCAAACCCAAAAACAAAGACAAACACACACACCTACCCCTTAACCCTTAAATGTAAAAAGTAGGGGCTTACGAGCTCCAACCCCTGACTGAGTAGCTATTAACAACTAACAGCTGAGTGTTTCTCTCTCTGTCCCTCTCCTTTTGTGTGCGAGTGTTTTGAAAACAGGGTTTCTCTGTAACCTTGTAGCCTTGGCTGTCCTGGAACTTACTCTGTAGATCAGGCTGGCCTCAAACCCACAGAGATCCACCTGCCTCTGCCTTCCCAGTGCTGGGATTAAAGGCATGCACCCCACCGACCAGCTAAGAGAATGTTTTAAGAATATGACCCTGGTAGGTCGTCCATACGCCACTGGAAGGGCTCATACCCAAGAGTGTATGGATAGCATATATTGGACTTGATGGTTTTTTTTTTTTTTTTTTTTTAAATAAAGGAAGACATGCCAAAGTTGGAAGAGGGTAGGGGAGTAGGGGTTAATGTGGGAGAAGCAAATATGACCAAATTACATTGTATTTATATATGAAATTCTCAAAGAATAAACATACATTAGAAAATATAGACAATACCTAAGCAAAATTATTTTTATAGAAGGCATTTAAGGGCCACAGAATATAGTTACCAAGTACATTTTGAGGGAAAAAAAAGCAAAAGCTGGGTGCAATGGCTCATGCCTGTAATTCCAGCCCTTAGGGAGACAGGTGAGGCCAGCCAAACAAGTCTAGGACAGCCAAGGCTACACAGAGAAACCGCCTCTTGATGGGGGGAGGTGGGGGAGAAGAAGAAAGCGAAAACCCTTAGAATTAGCACACCAACTTGGCACCTGTGTATTTATGGCCTTAGCCTGGCTTCATAAACTTTTAAAAGTGATTACAGCTTCCTGTTTCCAAATGAAAAAAACAATCAGAATAAATCTGAAGAAATGGAATAAATCCAGCTTCCTGTGATGCCAAAGCCACTGCTCCATCAAGCATGCTCCTGACATCTCCTGGGAGCATGAATCCCAGCTCTTAGGAATCTGTCAGGCAGCACCACCACTCCTGCTTGTGTCTACTGGACAATGTGGACACCAACCAAAAGAAAAAAATAACTGGGATACTGCAAATAGAGACTGTGAGAAATTCATTATATGAATCCCAAAATACACAGTGTCCTGGCCACATCTCTAGCATTAGTACTCTGGAAGGTTGGAGAGACTGTGACTTTCAGCGCCAGAAGGACACCCTGTCTCAAGCCCCCACCCAGATATATTGTAACTTCATTAGTGAAATAGTAAGAATAACAAAAGAGCAACTGAAATTGGTTACAAAAGCCAGTAGAGAGATGCATTATGATTAACAGACTAGGTGACGTAACTAACAAGAAATATGAGCCCACATAAAAACCTTTTATTTCTTAAGAGATTTTTGGACATTTTTAAAAATCACTTTCTGTTTTGTTTGTCCAGACTGGCCTTGAGCCTGTGCTCTTGTTTCCACTTACAAAGTGCTGTGATTACAGGCATGCACCACTGTGCCCACTGATGAGAGTCTACTTTATCAGTACAGTAAAAGAATGACAACAATCATTAACAATATACCAATAAAAACTGTGAATGTGGCTCGTCTCAGAATATTCTATTGGACTATTCCGTATTTTCAGATTTTAGTAGACTGTAGGCAATGGAAACACTGAAAAGTTTAAAGCCATTGAGAGAAGGTGGAATTACTGTGTACATCACAGACAGAATGCTGTTATTTCTCTGTCATCTCCAAGTCTAAATGCAAACCTCCTCACTGGAAGCTGCATAGTTCCTGTTATTATTTAAGAAAGGGAATTTTCTTAATATACAGAAATTATACCTTATAAAAAGATAGCAGTCACTTTATGGGTGGAAAGATAAGACTTACAAGTATTCAACACACAAAACATGTTAATAAAAATGAAACAGTGGTTGATACTGAGTATCAGGTGCACACACTACCAGACACAGGGTGCATTCAATAAACATTAACATTATTCTAAGAAAAGCAACTGAACTCTGTTAGTGAGCATTTAGAATCTTAGCACTCTGGGGGCTGAGGCAGGAGGGTGGGTCTGGGTTTAAGGTATAACTGGGTCACAGTTTCAGGAATCTATAGTAAGACTGTCTCAAACACCACCACTACCAATTCCACCACCAAACTCAAACCCACAAAACCCAATACTACTATATTTAACTCACACATCCATCTAAATACTAAAATTTTTAAATCATAAACTTGTTATTTTCCACTTAGCAGGTATTTTAAAAATTTAAATTATACTCTACAACAGGCTTCAGCATATATCTAGGAAGATCAGTCCTGTCATAAAACAAAATTACATATACAGAAGTTATCAAGTATCATGACACATCATCTTTAGGTCTTGTATTCAGGACAGCAAATTACAATGAGGGCTTCAGGCAAATAAAAATGAAAGGTTAAGACCAAAAGTGGGCTTACAATATCCAGAATGTACTGAGCCCCCCAAGACTCAACTCACAGAACCTGCTCAGAGTTGTGAAGGACTGAGACGCTAAAGCAGCACCTGACAAGAAGAGGATCTGCCAACTAAGCCAGCCAAATAAAAGTCCAGCAAGCATACCACCATGAAGTCAAAAGATTACTCTGTATTCTGTTCTTTCAAGTGCCATTAGCAAATGCTTATAACTGCTGCTAAGAATTTATTTTAAACACAAATAAGCCTCTTCTCACAAAACTGTAGACAGAAGGAGTGGTCCAAAGACCCAGTACAGGTTTTCATCTCCCTGCTCTCTCAGGAAGCAGGTGACCATGCAAAGAAGCATGATGGACTTTCAAATCCAGTCGAGTCAGTGACAAATGTGCTTTAGATATGGTGTCTTCCTCTCCACCCTGTGCTGACTGGAAATGCACCAGGTTTGAGAGGAGGAAAAAGATGACCTCACAAGGCAAATAAGGAAAAGCACACAAGTAGAACTAATGCTATTTTCAAAATGTACAACAGATGTCTCAAAGTGTTTAGAGAGTTCAGAGCGGAGTATGTAAGTAAACAACATTAACCAAAGCTGCTATGAATGTGGACTGGCGGAACCTAGAGAACTGCCCCCATTACCTAACCCAATGTGAACAAACTACATCTCGATGAAAGGAAAAGTCTGGGAAAGTGCTAAGTCTAAAGCATACTTTAGCTCTGATTATGCCTTACTTCTTTTTCTCCGCTCTCGCTCATAATCTTCATCTTCATCAGAATCTGGGTCTGGTCGTCTTGAAAACCCACTGGCTTCATGCCTGTCTTTACGCCTCCTGTAATGACAAGGCAGTGAATGCTCATCACAGATAAATTAATATAGAACATGAAGCTTAAATGTCAGTGTGACTTCCTCTTAGCAAAACAAAACAAAAAGAAAGAAAAATGTTCTTTTGAGTATAAAGTTAATTTGTATACACAAACACATGCTGGGGACAAATACAACAGAAAAACTCAAAAGAAAAAGTGAACAAGTTTAACAGATACATGGGTGTAATCCATAGAAAAAAAATTGTGACATCTAACTTTTGATTTTAAGGCATATGATTTCAGGGACTGGGAGGGTAGGAGGGGAAAAAACTGCAGTCAGGATGTAATATATGAGAGAAGAATAAATCAAAATAAAAAATTAAGAAATAAATTCTATTACCTATAGTTTTAAGAAGTAAATGGAAAAATGCAAATTTCACCTGGCTTAAAAATAGGAAAAGAAGCCACGCTCAGTGGTACACACCTTTGATTCCAGCACTCTGGAGGCAGAGGCGGACAGATTTCAGTGAGTTCAAGGCCAACCTGGTCTAGAGTTCCAGCAAAGCCAGAGCTACACAGAAAAATCCTGTCTTAAAAACAAAAATCAAAACAAACAACAACAACAAAACAGTAAAAGTAAATACTGTATATAGTTGTTATTCTAGCAGTCACCACCCTGACAAACATTTCAGCATGGGTCTCTGTTGTGTTTTAGTTTTCAGACAGGGCTATGTATGTAGGATTACAGGCATGTACCACACTTGCTACAAATTGGGTTTCTAAGTTATTTTTCTAACTTGTGCAAAGTCCATACTTAACATTTTCAGAGTCTATAAATAAATTTTCTTAAGTGTGCCATCACAGTGGGTTGGAATAAATATAAATTCTTAGAAATAAGTAAACTCCTGTTGATTGAAACCATAACTGTAAGACATGTATTCCCAAATCAAGATGAAGCTTACTTTTCTCTTTCTTCTATTTCCTTCTGTCTTTCCAGCTCCCGCTGCCTCTGTCGCTCTTCTCTCTGACGCTTCACTACTTTCTCATAATCATTAGGAAACATAGGATCGTATTCATCAGCTAAGGGAATCAGAACTTCCCCAGCAGAAAACCCACTGGGCACTGGGTCCTGACGAAGTAAGAACATCCAAGTGAGTCGTATCTTCATATCTTACAGGGTTATCACAGAATCAAGGTGAAAGGATGAGCTAAGAGAGGCTTTCCAGATCTATTTCCTAGGTGCATGAACAACTGCTTAGAAGGCTGAACCTCACCAGGTGGTAGGACAACCACGCAATTGAGCAAAAGCTTATTTACAGAAAAGCACTGATGAACTTAAAGACTAAATCCATGAACACAGCATCTCTTCAGTGGAAGTTTAAACTACCACAGTCATCATTTGAATAACATCTGTAGAAAAAAACATGTGACAATGAAGTATCATTTTCCAGACTTCCCTTGTTCCCTCTGCATTTCTGAGCCACAAACGAGACTTATGTCCAAGGATAACTTGAACAACTTCTAAGACTCCTGCTTCCCTGAAGCCCTGTCCTATTAATAACAGGCAGCACTCTGCCCAACTTTTTACGTTTTACACCTTTCTCTAAAATAAGCTGCTACTAGCTAATTAGAAACAACCATATAGTTTACATTAGAAGAATTAAATTACAGGTAATCCATACAAGGCAACACACTGAAACCATTAAAAATGACCATACAGGGGCTAAAGATATGCCCTTGTACTTAGCTGCACTGACTGTTCTTTCAGAGGACCAAATTTGATTCCCATCACCCACATGGTGGCTCACAACTGTTTCCAACTCCAGTCCTAGGGGACGCATCCTCACAGGCAACAGGCACACATGAAGTGCACTGACACATGCAAGCAAAAACACTCATACACATAAAAATATTTTTAAATGATCACATTTTTTGACAAAGATGGATGAACACTCACTAAACACAAACTAGAGCAGAAGGCAGAGAACACATACAAGAAAGATATTCTAAAATTATGTCATTTTTAATGTTTGGAGGGTATGACTAAAAATATATCTGCTGTTCTTTTTACCCATCTTTCATTCCTGATGTTTCCATAATAAACTATTTTAGGTAATAAAGGTTTTGATGGTGATGAAGTAAAACTCGAGTTGAAATAATACTAGCTTTTTACTGGCCTTGTGCAGGGCTGGGGATGGTCAGTAGTTAAGAGTACATTCAACCAGAGTTTTGTTCTCAGCACCCTATCAGGTAATTCAAAAATGGCTAACTCCAGCCCCAAAAGATCTAATGTGCCCTTCTGGCCTCCATGGGTGCACATACACATATGTACAAACACACACACACACACACACACACACACACACACACACACACGAACATTCGAGTAAATAAAGAAAAGTGGAAAATGCTTCAAAGCCATAGGCAGGTGTAGGCTTACCTTCAGCCCAGCTGCTACATGAGGTGGTGTGTCTACAATCTGCCGGTCATCTGAGGAGCCTCCTCGCTTCAGGTCGATGACTGGGGCGAGGACTGTACTTTGTTTTGTCCGTTGGCTCTGACATCAGAAACAAGAAAAATATACAAAGTTCCAAATTAAAATTTATGCTACTTGCCACAAAGACACTTTTTTCTGGTCTCTGTAACAAGCCCTTGGCTGTGATAAAATCATAGTCTTAAAACAATAGCACACAATCAGTGCTAAGTGTTTTCCGATGTAGGGTCTCATGTAACCCAGGCTGTCTCCAGCTCCCTACATAGCTGATGATTAACTTGGGACTCCTGATCCTACTGCCTCCACATTGCTGAGTGTTGGTTTATCACCACACCTAGTTATACACAGGGGATTTAACACAGACTTCTTAAAACCAGGCAAACACTCTATCAACTAAACTATATCTTCATCCCCTCCCTTTTTTAGGTCTTTTTAAAAGCACAGATTTCCTCCACTTTTCTATAAAGTTTATAGTAAATGCTACCACTTTATGGCTACCCTTAAAAATCACAAAGATCCACTTCTGCCTCCAGAGGAAACCCTACCCTACTTCTTTTAGTATGACCTTACCCCAACCAATTAAAAATTACTTATTGTTTTGTGTACTTTGGTGTGTACACACAGGTGTATTGGCATGCAAGTACCACAGTGCCTGAACCGGAGGGACTGGGATCTCTTTCCACCATAGGGGATCTAGAGATCAAACTCATGCCATCAGGCTGACTCACGCAGCCATCTCACCATCCTCAAAGTGCATTTTCTTTTTCTTTGTTTTTTGAGACAGGGTCTCTCTGTGTAGCCTTGGCTGTCCTGGACTTGCTTTGTAGACCAGGCTGATCCTCAAACTCATAGAGATCTACCTGCCTCTGCCTCCCCAAGTGCTGGTATTACAGGTGTGTGCCACCAGCTTCAAAGTGCATTTTAAATAGCTGGTCTTTGTTTTTTTGTTTTTAAGCAAAGACCCTGCCAGTTTCCAAAATATACTTGTCATCTGTGTCTCAGACTTTTAGCAGTCCCTCTTCCTTGACATTATCACCGTCTTCTTTGTTTTTCCCCTGGGACACCGCTCTTACTAATGCTTATTCTACCCAAGTCTCATTAACTTATACTTCTACATTCTACCATTTCTAAAACCTGGTCAGATTGAGGGTAAAGCTTGAAGGCAAGAATGTTCTCACCATGAGCTGCTGAACTACATCAAGTTCTCAGATTGCTAAGATGCCATGGCTGATCAATCACATGGAATGATAGTAATCATGAATGTTTAACTTCTCAGTTTTACTATAAAAAAAGTGGTATAAACTTTCATTCTTTTAATCTGAGCTCTCTGGACAGTGCTACAAGCAAACAACATATATTCAGGTATCAAATACAAAACCACAACATAAACCCTAAGGTTTCTACAATGGGGATTATGATAATCATTTACTTGCTCGTTTTTAAATTTAATATGAAGCCATAGCTTCATTGCAGAGAAATTTTAATTCAAAACATGGCTGCTCTGGAAAGAGATCATATCCAAAGACATTCTAGGTCTATGTGATCCAGCTGGAATAGCCTTTAATCCAGGAGACAGAAGCAAGCAGATCTGAGTTTAAGGCCAGCCTGGTCTATAGAGCAAGTATCAGGTAGAAAAGCTTAGGTACAGGCTTAGTACACGCCTTTAATCCCAAACAATGATGGTAAAGTTAGTTTGCAGAAGAAAGAACCCATGTTTGATGATGGGTGATCATCATCAAATTGTGATGTCTAATTGAGTGGTACAAAACGTGACCAAACAGAGAAAGAGTTGCTAGAATAAGATACGCCCCCAACTCTCACAAGAAGAGAGAGGAAAGGGAAGCTACTTAAAGGGCAATGCAGAGAGAGGAGGCAGTTTCACCTGTACAGTTTTATGAAGAGAGGTTGATTGAGAAAACAAACTAGATACAGGGGAAAACAGAATGAGCCAGAGAATGAGAAGAAGCCACAAAATTAGAGCAGATTGCTGGAATTAGTTTGGGACCAAGCAGAGCAATATAGAGGCTAAGAGAAAAGCCAGATTGAACAAGTCAGCTGGGTTTGAGTTTGAGCCAGAACAGCTGAGTTGAACCAGTCAGCTAGGAGCTCAGAGATGGAAAACATTCTAGGTCTAGATTAAATTGTACAGAGGCTAGACGCTTCCAGGATTAGGCCTAGGTTAGCAGATGGAGGCAGTAAGCCTTCTATACAACAATTACATCAGGCAAATAAAAGTTCTTTTTACACTTCATCTTTCAGATACAGGTAAAATTTTCTACCAAATATTTTTACAAGTTTGGTTAGTACTCTGAGAAATTCACCAAAGAGCACAAGAGAAACAATACAGTGCATCTTCATGTCTTCCTAAGAAATCAACCACATAGAGAATCTTTGAAATTCATGTCAGGTTAGCACAGATGGTTTTTCTAAAGTAATGTTCTATTTTGACTGACTCAAATCTATATGCAATTTCAAGATATTTGCTAACAGCTACATTAAATATCTGGATAGCTGGGAGTGGTGGTGTGCACCTTTGATCCCAGCACTTTGAAGGCAAAAATAGATGGATCCCTGCGTTCTAGGACAGCCATGACTGGCAAAAAACGTGTGTGTGTGTGTGTGTGTGTGTGTGTGTGTGTGTGTGGAGAGAGAAAGAAAAGAAAAAAGAAAATAAGCAAAAAAAAGAAAAGAAAAGAAGCATAAAGACTGAGGTAGAGAGCCACCAAGAGCCTAAATTTCTTAAGAAAATACTATTTCCTTGCTCCTAAGCAACTTTTTTAAAACTAACTTTATTTTTCACACACACACACACACACACACACACACACACACACACACACACACACACAGTTATTAAAAAAGAAAAAAACCTAACATGTCCCAGGAATTATATTATAGTTTTTAATGTACTTATTATTAAAAAGACTTTCTCAATTCTACTTTGTATAAGCTGGTTTAAAATATAGTAGTGGCTAGCATGGTGGCACACACCTTTAATCCGAGCACTTGGGAGGCAGAGAAAGGAAGATCTCTATGAGTTAAGAGGACAGGCTGGTCTACATAATGAGATCCTGTCTAAAAAACAACAAACAAACAAGCCACTAAGAATGTACTAGTGTTTATAAGTTACATATAATACCAGATTTTATGACATTTCAAACATGTATATAATGTATTCCATCATATTCATCCAGCATTACATTCTCCCTTCTCCCATTCATACCAAACCCCCTCCTCTTCCAAGCTAATATATAAGCTGGTTTCAAAACTATATGTCTGAACCTTTAGCTTATGAAGAGATTTATGAACTGGCCAGATATAGAAAATTACAAATTAGACATGGGTTTTAAAAACTCAGTTATACATAATCTACAAAGTTGGCTTATTTTTTGAAGGCAGGGTCTTACAGTGTAGCACAGGCTTGTCTCAAATTTCTGAGCATGCCTTGTGCCTCCAGCTCAAAAGTGCTGGGATTAAAAGTACATGTAGGTGTTTTTATCTGTTAAGACTATTTTGGAGGAGGGGGATTCTAGGGATTGAACCTGAGACTCACATAAGCTAGGCAAGTACTCTACCACTGAGCTATATGTATACCTCAGCTTAGAAACAGATATATGTGTGTGTATACATACATGAGTTTAATGTTTTAGTGTTTTGCTTATATGTATGTCTATGTACCACACGCATGCCTACAGAGGTCAGAACACGTATCAGACTCCCTGGAGCTGGAGTTAGAGGTAGTTGTAAAATGTTTAATGTGGGTGCTGGAGTCTGAACTAAGGTCCTCTACAAATGCAATAAATGCTCTTAACTGATGAACATCTCTCCAGCCACCAATGAAATCCTTGTATTAGCAACTTTTCAGTGTCTATTTCCAAAGTAGATTTTCTAATCCCCTTCCCACCCCCTTTAAAGAGAAGATCTCATGCTGTATTCCAAACTGGCCTCAAATTATGAGCAATACTCCTGCCTCAGCCTCTCAAGTGCTGAGATTACAAGGGTTGTGCCACCACGGTCAACCTTTATAATTTTCTTCTTTAAGGAGCACAGTACAGATACAGCATACATTGTCTCTATCTGTGCTTCATACAAGAACAAGATTTTTTTGTTCCCTAAAAACAATACTAGTTCCATCTGAGGGCTAAAGCCTCCACTGAGGACACAAGCTCTAAAACCTAAGGAACATCAAACAGCAAGCAAAGTACTTTCATTCTTATTACACCTTCCATACTTTAAATGTTGTGGTGGCACACGCCTTTAATCCCAGAACTTGAGAGGCAGAGGCAGGTGGATCTCTGTGAATTTGAGGCCAGCCTGGTCTACACAGCCAGCTCTAGACTACGTATTGAGTACCACCTCAAAAACAAAAACAAAGAAAAAGTTGCCATATTTCAAAGACAGTGCCCATGTATGGGTATACAACACAGACGAGAGAAATTTCTACATGCAGACATATTCACAATTATTGTCATCCATACTGTGGCTCTGATTATTCTGCAAAGCTGCTTCCAAGCTTCCTATATAAACAAGCAGGATATTACTTAGGAATGTATATCGCTGGGGCCAGCCTAGAGCAGAACTACCAGAATATCATGACTACAGCTACAAAAGCAGCATCTGAAAACAGTTGTCAGTCAGTCTCCAACATGCTGAAGTCTACAGCCAGCCTCCTAACTCAACTAGGAGTTGAGAATAGTGCTTTTTTTTTTCATTCCTATGCCATGAAATGGTCCAGTTGTTCACTACAGCCAGAAGCAGTACAGTAATCTCAACTCTCCATCCTTCTTCCCGCTCACTAGTTTATGTGTACCCATCAAGGAGGCAAAGGAACAAGCTTAAACGAAACTATTCTCAAGGAACTCACTTAGTTCCTTGTGGGCTTTCCCATTCCTGTTCTGGGCCTATTCTTACCTTTGCTTGAGTAAGAGCTGCCTTCTTCACCTGAAGCTGGGACTGCAGAAGTTTGAAGTTTTTAGACCAGCCTTCAGTTTTTGAGTCACTGGTCTCCACTCCCAGATCATCATATAGGGACATCTTCTTTTTAAATTAAAGCTGAAAGACAAGCAAAAGCAGAGATGAAATAATGTGAAACACAAGCAAGTTTTGATCGTCTCTGTTAAATCGGCTCCAGGGACCCCTGCTGTCACAAATGCAAGGTTCTTTCTAATATGCAAAACTACACCCACGCACCATTTTAAAAACAGTTCTCTAGAATTCATTTTTCTTTTAAGACTGGTTCTCATGTAGCTCAGGCCAGCCCTGAACTCATCACAATAATGAGGTTGGCTTTGAATTTGTGATTCTCTTTCCTATTCTCCTAAGCCCTGGCATATGTCACTATGCCCAGCCTAGAATTAACTTCTCAATCTACAAGACTGTGGTGAAGTGATTCACGAGTAAAATCCTTCAGTTCTAGAACAGATAATGAGGTAAGATGGAAGCTCTCCATTTGGGGCATTATTAACTATAAGATCCAGTTTACTGTTCATCTCAGTGGCAGAAAGTGGAAGTCTTTTGACAGCAGCAGTTGGTAGGCTGGATCAGCACAGGCAGCTGTTCTTTGATAAGAAACCACGTAAACCCACCCGCTGTGGGGCATGTGCTTGTTATCTCAGCTTGGGAAGTGGACACTAGACAATGTAGAGCATGAGGCCATCAAGCTACACAAGGAGTCTGAGACTGGCCTAGGACATGAGAGCCTAATTACATAACTTCACAGGAAAAAAAAGATGTTAAGAATGATTCTGTAGTTTTACAAAACATGACTACTGAGGGAAGAGTAATGAATGAACTGTCTGTTAAATTCTCCTGTTTATCAACACTGACCTGTGGGGCTTTGAATAGAGCTCAGGTAGTAGAGTGCAGAGCACACTCGTAGCCCTGGGTCTGATTGTATGCAGCAGGAGGATCAGAAATTCACAGTCACCCTTGACTAAACAGTGAGTTCTAGGCCAGCTTGGGCTACATGAAATCCTATCTCAACATTTTTTTCCTTAAAAAAGGCAAAAAGTTGAGCAATTTTGAGTATATTTATCACTTGCCTTTGGTCTGCTTTCTATTGTTGTAACAATCACCATGACCTAGAACAATCTGGGAGGATTTACTGGGCTTACATGTCCCATCATAGTCCATCACTAAGGGAAAGTCAAGGCAGGAAGTCAAGCAGGACAGAAATCTAGAGGCAGAAACTGAAGCAGAGACCATGGCGTACTACTTACTGGCTGGCTCTGCTTGCTTCGTATATAATGCAGGACCACCTGCAAAGGGAGGAACCATCCACAACAGCCTGGGCCCACCCACATCAAGAAAATGTACAGACTTGCCTACAGGCCAATTGATGGGAGACAATTTTCAGCTAAGTTTCCCTCTTCCCAGATGACTCTAGCTGTGTTGAGGTGACAAAAAAAAAACAACACAACTAACCAGCATACTGCCATATAAATGTACACTTATAAATACCTAAAATGGTGTAACTGTGTTATGTTTGTTTACCACAGGATAAGCTCACCAGGAGGCTGAGAAACAAGAGTTCCAAGTCAGCCTGTACCATGTATAAATCTAAGAATAAAAAGTTAAAGAGGCAGCTAATATTAGCAAACAGTGGTGTACTGCCTTACGAAAAAGTATTAACTCTGACAGATGTGTTTTCATAACCTTTAGGTTTAAAAATAAAATCAAACACTGAGAGAATCTCAGCTTCCAACAGAGCCCTTCCACCTGAAAATTCCTATTTAATACACCACTTTTCTCTTGAGACAGGGTCTGTGTGGCTCTAGCTGACCAAGAACTTGATTCATAGACCAAGCTGGCCTCAAACTCAGCTCCTCTGCCTCCTAAGTGCTTCGATAAAAGGTACGTACCACCACTCAAGGCTAATTCAATCTTTACTGCTGAATTAATGCACGACACTTCTGTGATTTTATTTCATTTCTAAATTGAAGATGGTCAGTTGACAATTCCATGTGATCCGACTAGCTCTTTTTTTCTCTTTAAAATGTTAAAAAAAAAAAAAACCAACACTTTTTTTAAGTATCAGAAACTCATGTCATCGCTCCAGCATTTGGTAGTTTTTTATAACAGATCATGAAATCACTTTTACACCTCAGTAGACATGTTATTAGTAAAAATGTTATTTTAATTTTCTGCTTTTCACTGACCTTTCTGTTCATAGAACTGGATTGTATGTATATGTATATGCATGCAGAAGCCATGGACACTCTCCATCCACCTTATTTTTTTTTGAGACAGGGTCTTTTATCAAATACAGAACTCACTGACTTGGCAAGACAAGCTAGCCAGTATGCCCCAGAGGCCCTCCTTTCTTGACCTCCCTAGAGCTGGGGTTATAGGTATGCACCTCTGTGTAGAAAGTTTTACATGGGTGTCAGGATCAACTTAAGGCCTAATGTTTACCTGTCAGCAATCCACTAACCTAACCTAACCTCCCTCCCCCAGCCCTTAGTTTATTTTTTATGGCAATGTTACCCTTTGGTCAGATCACCTAATTTTATTAGTCAGGGTTCTCGAGACTCTAGATGAATAGAACTTACAAAATTTCATATATATGTGGGGATTTATTTGAATGGCTTAGAGGCTGTGGTCCAGCTCATCTAACAATGGCTACCTACAAACAGGAGGTCCAAGAATCCAGCAGTTGTTCAGTCCATGAGGCTGGGTGTCTCCGTTGATCCTCAGTATACTCTGGAATCCCCAAGAAGTAGGCTCTATGGTCAGTGAAGGGAAGGACTTGCTAACGAGAGCAAGAACAAGCAAGCAAAGAGCAAACTTCCTTCTTCCATGTCTTTTATAAAGGCTGTCAGCAGAAAGTGTGGCCCAGATTAAAAAAGTATATTCCCAACTCTAAGATCCAAATAGAAGGAGGTCTTTCCAAAATGATTGGAAAAAAAAAAAAAAATCCCTGAGCTGACTGGTGGAGCACACCCTTATTTCCAGTACTCCAAAGGCAAGTGCACCTCTGTAAGTGGAAGGCCAGCCTGGTCTACAGAGTGAGTTCAAGGGCAGCCAGGGCTGTTACAAAAAGAAACCTGTCTCACAGAAAAACAAAAACAATCTCTCACAGGTATGGCCAGCCATTTGGGTTTTGGTTAATTCTAGCTGTAGCCAAGTTGACAACCAAGAGTAACTATAACAAGCCTATCCCTTTGTTAGATTGACATACAATCACATCTTATATTCGAATATAATGATAATTTTTTTTAAGAGAATCATTTATTTCCCTCTATCTGTAGCTATGCCTTATCTGACAGCTTAAATTTCCCATCGATATTATCAAAATACCACAGGCCTGAGCCTATCAAAAACAAACTAAATAATTTGAAATGTAAGTATCCAGCAGAGCAGGTTTCCCTACTGTTCTGAAACACTTGTAGAATTACTACACTGTAAACTTTCTCTGCTGGAAGGCTGTGTGAAAAATTTATGCTCAGGGAAAACTATGTAATAACAAACCAGGGTCAATGAGGGTCCATATGGTAGAAGGAGAACTCTGACTCCTACAGGCTGTCCTCTGATTTCTACATGTGGCTTGTTCTTGAATCCTGAATGTTCCTGCCTGCACCTCCCAAGTACAGAAGTTCCAGGCATATGCCATCACCCTGGGCTAGGTTACTCATATTTACTAACATTCGTTTATCTAGAAAGGCTTACGGCTAATCCCAGTACGTGCGCACTGTATTGAATGATTTAAAAAAGCTGCAGGGAGATTACTCTGAGCACAGCAGAATTATCTAGGAAATCATGCATCCCTTCCTCATGTGCCCTTACCAAGAAGAATTTATAGGTCAATGGTCCTCCCTTCTTGACTTACCAACGGATGGTCAAGATTTGATTACCCCTCTAAATCTCTCCTCATCCCTTGTCACAAGGCCTTAAACAACAGAATGCCCTACGGTGCTTCACTGCTGTTGCCTTCCCACATAATCATCACTGCAGCATTCCCACTTCTGCGCCTCTGATGAAGTTCCTCTAAACTTAATAAACGACAGCTGCTCTTCCAGGTTTTTTCAGGTTGTATGCTGGCTCTTCAGATCAATCTGGGCCTGGATGTCCAAACCTGCTTCTTAAAGATCTAACCTCTGAAGAAATACCTCACTGAACTTGCAACACGCATTTATAACACACCTAGTCCAAGCAAAAGGAGCTCAAGAACTAGGGGCTGGACACGAACGCTAAAACTCCCCTTCACACGGAGCTGAACATACTGGGGGTTACAACTGCCTCTACCTGTCCAGGTGAGACAACGCCCTCAACCCTTACTTCTGGAATCCTGGAAGGAAACAAGTTTGGGGTTTTTTTTTGTCGCTCCATCCCTGAGGCCTGACGCACTCTGGGTTACCGGAGTCCAGCGAGCCAACAACTTGGTCTGGACATGGACCATGAACAGGAGAAAGGTACGTTCTCTACTGTCAAGGCAATCAAGACAGGTGGAGGGAAGATCTCGGTGGCCCGGTCAAGCATGGCAAGCAGAAGGGGCCCGCCGTGAAGGGTTGAGCACCCCCTTGGCAGCTCGGGGTGCCGCGCCCGCATCCCCGCGCCCCTCACGGCGCGGCCTAGAGCCGCGGCCTCGCGTTCAGCGCATCCGTGGAGGCGCGCTCACCCGAGTCCCCGTTCCGGATCAGCCCGCCTGCCCGGGACCGCCACGGCGCCACTCACCCGGACTTCCGAGACGATTCTGCCCATGGGCCACGGCGGCGGCAGCGCGGAGCCCGGCCGCCCTGCGCGGAAGCCCGCCGACAGCCCGAGCCCGCCGCGGCGACTACCCTCCGCCGAGCCCGCAGGGTGATCCGCCGCGCGGGGTGAGAGCGCGGAGGCTGCCGGGAGTACACGTCTGCGCCTGCGTGTGATCGCGGAAGCTAAGCAGCACTGCCCGACTCGCACTGCACCCTGCTGACGGGAGGACTGCATTGCACCTTCCCTCTGCCCGCCTCTTACTTCACCAAGAGATGGCGCCATTGGTGCAAGGTTTCGAAATTCCTTGTGGCATTTTTTTTTTTTTTTTTTTTGAGTAGAATCGATGAGAATGCCCTACGAGGCTCTAATTATTTATTCCCAATCACTCCTTTATAAACTAGAAGCTGGAAATAAATCTCTGCAGGCGAGATGTTGCAGAATAGCATTGAAAAACACACTGACTAGCCTGGTCTGCAAAGCGAGTGCAGGACATCCAGTGCTACACACTCGAAACAAACAAACAAACAAATAAAACAACAAAACACGGTGAGATAGGTCTTCAGAGAAAAATGTAAAAATCTATAAAGCATGCCCACTTTAAAAAAAAAAATGAAGCTAGAGACAAAAGAAAGGTCAGAGAAACCTGGGCTTTGTGTAAACATGTTTTTCACATCTTTAGTTACGTGAAAAAATTATTTCAAGCATGCACCAACCAAGCATCATGCATGGAGAGGACCCAGGGCCCCTGCTCAGATGTAGTCGAAAGACAGCTCAGTCTCCATGTAGGTTACCTAGTAAGGGGAGCAGGGGCTGTCTCTGACATGAACTCTGTTACCTGCTCTTCCATCACGCCCCCCCTCCCGGCTAGGCGGCCTTGCAAGTGCACAGTAAAAGAGGATGCGGACAGTCCTGAAGTCTGGGGTCCAGATAGTCTGGGGTCAGTTGGTAAGGGAGGACTTTCTGAGGACAAGGAGATGGGGATGGGGGAAGAGGATGTGAAGGTGGGACCGGGAAGAGATGAGGGAGGGGACTAATATAAAATGAATAAATTAATAAAAATATTTCATTCAAGCTATAGCTGGGAGGTGGTGACACACACCTTTAATCTTAGCACTGGGGAGGCAGAGGCAGATAGATCTCTGCATTCCAGGTCAGCCTTGTCTACACAGTGAGTTCCAGGACAGCCAAGACTACACAGAGAAACCTTGTCTTGAAAACAAAAACAAAACAAACAAATGAGAGAGAGAGAGAGAAACAGAGACAGAGAGAAAAGAAAAATTATTTCAAGCTAATAAAACTGTGGAAAATTAAAAAAAAAAACTGTAGAAGATCAGATGGACCTCAGCACAAATGAACACATCATTTGTTCATTAGTTCACAGTCAACTAAAATCTTATTTACGAGAAAGTGCTCAAGTAATTCTGAAAGTTTGAAAATGAAATACTGGAAAAGATGTGCCAGTATAGCAGGTAAATATAAGAGGTCAGATAGCAACACCATGTGCAGTTTGAATTCTGGACAAAGGTTTTACATGATATTTTATAACACATACTATTTCTAATGAAGGAGACAATTAGGAAAATTAGGATGCACCAAATACCACAATCACATTATGTATAGCAAACACTATAGAGGAACTAATAAATAAGGATAACAAATTAATACACACATATACACACTCTCTTTCTCTCTCTCTCTCTCTCTCTCTCTCTCTCACACACACACACACACACACACACATACACACACACAAACACACACTAGTTGAGATTTTGGTTTTGTGTGGCTGGACAGAGCAGTTAAGATCACTGACTGCCCTTCCAGAGAACCGTGGTTCAATATCCAGCACCCACATGACAGCTCACAACCATTGGCAACTCCAGTCCCAGGGGATCCAATGGCCTCTGAGAGCAACAGGCACACAACAACACTGGTGGTGTACAGACTTACACTCAGACCAAACACCCATATGTAGCTGGTCTTTGCTACTTTGTGGGTTCTTCTTTTTCCCACCCTTTATTCCCCCAGTTTTCTTTTTTGTTGTTTTGTTTTTTGTTTTATATTTTTTTCAAGACAGAGTTTCTCTGTGTAGCCTTGGCTTGTCCTGGACTTACTTTGCAGACTAGGCTGGCCTAGAACTCACAGAGATTTGCCTGTCTCTGCCTCCCAGAATGCTAGGGTTACTGGTGTGAACCACTGGACTCAGCTTATTCCCCAGTTTTACCCCCATCACTAGATAGGAAAGAAAGAAGGATAGAGGGGGAAGAGACAGAGAAAGACCGAGACCCTTGAATCGAATTTCTTTCTTTTGTTTCTTCCTTGACCACGACTATTAACAAATCCAACCAACCCCCCTGAATGACCAACAGCCACTGATCCACCTAAACAGGGCTCTAGCATTTATATACCCTCTGAAACATTTTCAGAATTGCCAACACCACACAATCACAGAAGCCATCTGCAGCTGGCAAAAGCACGCCGCCTCTGTAGAACACAAGCTGCTGCAGACAGTCTGAAGCAGCCCCATGCCCCCACACCTGGGATTAAAACAGAAACACACTCTTAGAATATTTCTGTGTTTTTAAAAGAAACCAAATTTCCAGAATTCTCACTACGCCCAAACTCATTATTAAAGGAGATTGAGGTTTTAAAATAAAATTAATTTGGTAGATCTCTTATAAAGGCTTCCTTCTAGGGTTCTGTTGTAACTGGTTTTTTTGGGGGAGGGGCTGTTTGTTTTTTTGTTTTGTTTTGTTTCTGTTTTTAAAGACAGGGTTTCTCTATGTAGCCCTAGTCATCTCGTAACTCACTCTGTAGACCAGGCTGACCTCAAACGCAGAGATCTGCCTGCCTCTCTCTGCTTCTTGAATACTGTAATAAAGGCATGTGCCACCATGCCAGGCTTTTTAAAAATTTTTATTTTGTTCTATTCATAGCTTCTTACATAACCTCTTAGCTCAAAGGACTTATTCTAAACCTTCAACGAACACAACATTTTTAAATGAGAATTCTCTTCTTCCCACTGGAAAGAGGAACACTATGAGACAGGAGAGCTGCAAAGCAAGCATACATAGGAATCCCAACACAAACAAGTCCTGTGGATTTATCCAGCAGTGTTCAGCATCCTGGAGTGGGGACAGGAGAAAGCAAATGGTAGCATTAATTAAAAACAATAGGACATTAGTTAATTGGAAACAAAATATTAGCAGGACAGATGCTCCAGAAGAAAGCAAGATCAAAGGGCATTTGGGGCCAGAAGGAAAATGAGTAGATCAAATGCCCCGGCATAAAAATAAAAATGGGCAGAAACTGGGGGCTGGTGTGAAGAGGGAAGGTGCTCTCAGAGGAAAGCAGTTTAGTGAAGGTGACAATCTTCATACATGTGTAACTTGAGTATAACTGTGTGTAGTGTTTATAATGATACTTTTGTTATTGTTTTGAGACAGGGTCTCTTTATGTAGTCCTGGTTGCCCTGGAACTCACTATGTAGACCAGACTGGCTTTAACTCACAGAAATTCTCCTGCCTCTTGCCTTCCAAAGGCTGGGATTAAAGGCATGTGCCATCATGTCCAGCTAGTGATACTACTAATGTTATAAAGGGTAATATTTTTTTTGGTTTCTTGGAGTATATGATTTTTATACGTGTGGCATATTTTTATCTGTCTGCTTTTTGTGTTTTTTTTTATAGGACAACTAAGACAGATTTTATTCCATTGTTTTAGGATGAGGAAAAATATAAAATAAGTCATAAGCAATGCTCCCCTTAGGGGGGATACAAAGTAAATAAAGTGTAATTAAAATAAAATTAAAATTAAAAAAATGCTCCCCTTCCCAGCACTCAGGGAGGCAGAGGCAGGTGGATCTCACTCTGCGGACCAGGCTGGTCTCAAACTCACAGAGATACAACCTTTAAGAAGTTGCAGTCCAGCTGTCTGGCAACAACTCATTCCAAGAATGTTTTCCCAGTGCCTGGTGGTCCATATAGCAAACAGCCTTTGGAGTATTATTCCTACACACTGGACTAATACCTGGGTTTATAAGAGCTAATTTTATTCCCTCTCTTAATTACTGAATCTGTTCTGACAGCCCTCCAATCTCAGAATAAGCAACGTTTCCTGGATCCTTGTGTGGCATATTGTAAACCAATGGCTCCACCTCTTGACAAATACCTCATAATGGTTAGTGTAGTCACACCCAAAGCAACTCTTCTTCCTGGCTTCAGCTTGCTTAGTATCAAGCTGCCTTTAACAACCTACGGCATCTCTTGGTCTATTTGTTGCTTTAACAATGAAATTTTCTTCTGTTAACTGTTTGAGCACTTCACCCACAATCTGCCCAACACTTTGTAGTGTGTTATGATAGTTTTGATGCTGCTTGGTAAGTTCCAAGTGTTTCCTTAGCTCCTTAAAGACAGTCATCGATCAGCTTGTGCTCTGACAGCTTCTTGTGATAGTCCGGAAGCACCTTATCTCTAGGGTCTGCCATGAGGAGAAGCCCTTGCTCATCCTGCTTTTTATTTTGAAACAGGGTTTCCCACTGAGCCTGGAGCTCATGGTTTTAACCACGCCCTACCTATACCACTAGCCCAGGACTTGTGTATGGTATCCCTCAGTGACAGTACACCTGCTTAGTATGAGTCAGTCCCTGGATCTTATCTGAAACACTGTAACAAAAATGTAATTTCTGTGCATGGTTGATGGCTTTCCTGTGGCTCTCCTCCTCCTCCTCCTCCTCTTCCTCTTATTTCTTTCCTTTCTAATTTTTTATTTATTTTTCCCATATATCCTAACCCCAGTTTCCCCTCCTTCCACTCCTAGTCACTGTCTCCCGACCTCCCCTCTGCCCCAGATTCACTCTTGTTTCCTTTCAGAAAAAAGCAGGCATCCCAGGGATAACAACTGTATAGCAAGTTGCAGTAAGACTGAGCACTTAACCTCACAATAAGGCTGGATGAGGCCACCCAGTAGGAGAAAAAGGGTCCCAAAAGCAGGCAAAAGAGTCAGAGTCAACTCCCACTGTTAGAAGTCCTATAAGAACACCAAGCTGCACAACCATAACATGTATTCCAAGGACCTAAGACTCCTAAGATGTGTACAGACTCCCTGATTGTTGCTTTAGTCTCTGTGAGCCCCTATGGGTCCTGCATAGTTGATTCTGTGCACTATCTATCATCTTGTGGTGTCCTGGACCCTACTGGCTCTTACAACCCTTCCTCCCTGTCTTTCATGGAATTCCCCTAAGATTCCCCTAATGTTTGGCTCTGGGTCTCTGCAGCTACTCCCATCAGTTGCTGGAAGAAGCCTCTCCGAAGACCGTTATGCTAGGCTTGGGTGCACAAGTAGAGCAGAATAGCATTAGGAACCATTTCATTGACTTTTCCCCCCAGCTGTGTTTGGTTGTATCTTTGGTTTCTGGGCCGTCCAGCCTCCGGTTCCTGACCCTCCAGGCAGTGTCAGGCATGGGCTCCCTCTTGTGCCTCAAGTTGGAGCAGCTATTGGTTGATCACTCCCACAAGTTCTGTGCCTCCTACGTGGCTATTTTTAATACCAAGTTTCTGTATGCACACACATAAAGTAACATGATAAAAGTCTTTATCCTTTCAGTCGTGAGCTCCTCACACCTCAAGCAGTGAAAGAAAGTGCGTGGTCTTGGCGATGTCTGCTTGGAAAGCTGTTTGTTCTTCCCATTGTTTCCTTTAGCTCATCCCCAGAGTACATGAGCAGAAGCAAGTCTTTGATGGGGAGTACAGCTCTGAGTGGCAACCTTCATGTGGTCCCCAGGGTGTGTGATCAGGTCATCAAAGCCATGTAAGTCAAGGTGGGGCACGATTGGGAAATGAGTTTATCTGTGATCTGAGGGTTTCGAGGGATTAGTAACCCTTTCGAGTCACACTCTTCTCACTCTCTGGGGCAGAAATGATGCGAAGTGACGTGGCTCAGCACATACATTAAAACATGCTTAGGATGGTAAAAGAGGATTGCAGATAGAAATGTTAGCATCGGCCACTGCATTTATTCCTGATCAGACAGGAATTATGCCCACTTCTCATAATGGAAAACTGAGGCTCACAAAAGTTAGGCAATTTTCTGAGGTTATACAACTGGTGAGTTACTGAGTTGTAATGAGAACTGAGGTCTGCCTAGCAGAAGCTGTCTTTTTTTTTTTTTTTTTTTTTTTTTTTTTTGTACATTCAGCAGCCTTATGGGAAGACGATGTAATAAGGAGAATGAGGGCTGGAAAGATACAGCACTTGCCAGGAAAGCACAGTGACCACAGTTCAAATCCCCAGCACCCATGTAAAAGTTCAGTGGGTGCGGTGGCCTGACTAAAGCCCTGCACTCGGGAGGTCACAGAGGAGCCGCTGCGACAGGCCAGATACCTTGACTATACTGATCAGCAGTCAACCCTCCACCAAGAGTATTTCTGACCCTGCACAGTTTAGTTTCCAGTTTAGAGTCTTACTGAAACTCTCTCCTTATCTCCATTGTAATAAAAAATGCTGTCTATCAAGCCCTCCATACACACCAAACACCACAAGGAGTAAATTCCATATTTACTCTAATTTATTCCTTTTAAATGATATAAGCTAGCTGTTACATACCCATTTGCAAATGCAGAAATGGGAAGGTTTTTTTTTTTTCTGCCAAAGTTCATAAATATCTTAATGCACAGATCCTGGATTTGACTCCATTTTCCACCAATGAACAGCGATTTATCAGCTTTCTAACACTGTAAACAAATACCTGAGATAACAGTCTCAGAAAGACAGAAAGCTGGCTTTGCGTCACAGTGTTGGAGGGCTTAGTTCTAGGTTCAGTTAAAAACTCGGCCTTAATAAAGTGGGATACAATCAAATAATACACTCACTGTCAACTTCTGGCATCTGCATACACACACATGTCACCCCAATGCAATCACATGTACTCACATGCACATACATGACACATACATCCAAGCAAAACAGGAATGACTTCTTAGATTTTTATTGAATTTCGTCTTAGAATTCTGAAGTCCAATTTCTTAGAAGCTCAGAAATTAAGAACTTGGTTTATCATTGACTATCATATCCAAAGCTTTGCAATTATCTAAGATGATTGTTTGTTTGTTTGTTTGTTTTTGACATAGGGTCTCTCTATGTAGTCATGGCTATTTACTATATAGACCAGGCTGGCTTTGAACTCACAGAGATCCACCTGCCTCTGCCTACCAAGTGCTGGGATTAAAGGTGTGCACCATCATGCCCAGATAATTGTCTAGACTATTTGAAATCATACGCCAAAATAAACCTTTTTTACCTTTAAGTTGCTTCTCTCCGGTATTTTGTCACAGTGACAGGAAAATGAACTAATGAAGTCCTCCTTCCACTCTTACCTATAGGCAAGCGAGGGACCCTTTACATCCACTTCAGAGGAGGAAAAGACAGCTTCTTTCAGAGAAGCAAGCTTATCATATAGATGCTTGTTGGAAGTAGACAGCAGAAGTATTACAGTTGCACCCAGGATGGCCTTGAAGGACAATGAAGAAAGTCCCTCAGATGGGCAGGTTGATGGAAGCTGTACTTTGTGTGGAAAGGAGGCCTGGCTTGAGGACAGAACAGATTCCTACTCATTGGTGTGGAAAGCTTGACTGGCTGGTTGGGGAGATGAAAGCCATTGTATTGGAAGATGGGTGAGAGATCTTGTGGACACGAAGCATGAATATCTCTGTGGATCATGTCTTTGATTCCAGCAAGCTTCCACCACAGTAAAGGCGCAAAAACGATTCAGCAGAAAATGCCATGGTGAGTTAGCTGTCATCAGTCACCCATGGTTATGGATCACCAAAATGCTGGCATGTAGTCACTGAGTGAAATGTCCAGCATAGCAGACATGGAGGCTGTCCAGGAGCCCAGGGACACATATTTCCCTCTACCTAGGCTGATCACATCTCATCCTACACCACTTAGCAGCTCCTGGCCAAAGAGAACTAGAAGAGTTTGCCAAACACTGTCACTAAAAGTCCCACTCAGAAGTGAAGCTCCAGAGTATTGTCTTGTGTGTGCTACAGGGGGCAGGGCACAGGGGCATGGCTAGCCAATTCTAGAGGCTAAACATGGAGCTTTGGGGTTGGGTATCTGCCTATGGGTTGCAGTCTTGCTTTAGCCAACCACTCCTTGATCTACCTCATTCCTCCCTTTTCTGTGCTGTCGACTATTAGAAGCATGACACTTCAAAATACCACATGTGTTTATTGAGTTATTATGTGGAGTGTGCGTGTATAACCGTGTAGGTCAGAGATCTGCATCAGGTGGCTTCCTCAGTTTCTCTTTACCTTACCCTTTGGCACGGGGTCTCTCACTTAATCGGGACCTTCCTGAGTCAGCCCGCCTGGCTGTCCCATAACTTCTAGGGATCCACCTATCTCTGCTTCCTTAGCACTGGGCTTACACATCAAAAGCTGGGATCCAAACTCAGGTCTCCAAGCTTATGCAGACACTTTCCTAACTGAGCCACAAACCCAGCCCCCTTCCCCAAGACTTTTTTTTTTTTTTTCCAATGGTAGAGGTTTGGGAAATATTTAGAGCTGAATGGAAGAGAGGTGGGGGCTCTTCTCTTTGCATTAGCCTGGTAGTCAGATACAAGTCTCCAAATTGCTGTTTTTGTCTTTTTTCTTTTTTCACAGAAATGGTCTATGCAAATGGGCACAAGGCTCACAAAGGGCTCTGTGGGCTGCAGGAACCCCAAAGAGGTCAGATGGGTGATTGAAGTGGGTATGTATAGCACACTGAGAGACACCAAAGCTTACACCATGCATAGCTTTAGGGATGGCCATCAGCTGCAATTTTTCTTCCTTTTTTCTCAAATGAATCGCTGTATGAAGATCATTAAGAATGAACATATGAACATAGGTTGTGCAAAAGTTTTGTTTTCCTCATAGTTTATATTCTGACAGCAGTTTCCCCTCCTTTTTCTCCCAGTTCCTCCTCCACCTCTCCTCTCCCCCAGATCCACTCTTTCTTTATCCCCCACTCCTCCTCCGTTTCCTTGATTGAACATAACTTTATCCAAATTTGTGAAACTGGCAAATGCTGGGACCGTTGTGACTAAAATTTGCCACATTCACCAATCCTGACAAAGACCTGTACATGGTTTAGGATAGACCCTTTCATCATGGACTAGATTACTGAAGATTCTGTCTACCTTTGTTCTCCTGATTTTCAAAGGAATGAAAAAGGAGTGTTTAGAAGAGAATCATTTGGCCCCTAGGCAAATGATAAGGCAAAGCCAATCAGGGATCAAGTTATCTTGCACTAACCATTAGACCTTTGAATCAAGCCTCATTCAGCAACAAAAATGATGGAGAGATCACGTTGGATGGGGAGAGCATCCTCTCCCTTGGACAGATGACTTGATCTTGAGATGCCTTTCAGAAAATTTAGCCTTGCTTTCTTTCCTTCCTCGTGGGATTGAACTTCTAGTATCAAAGCTGTGGCCTTTATTGACACACGCATCATCTTTATTGGACATGTATTCCAAGATATCCCGTAGCACTAGTGACAATATTAAACATGTCTTATTTGGCCTGTCGGGGACCTCATTTTCCGCTGTGAATTTTCATTTTTGAAGGTCATTTATGTCCAAGGTTTAGAATTCTGTGTGCTGGACCTGTGCATGGTATTTAGAGTCTGACAAAAATATCTTATGTACAACAGACTTGCTTAAGTCACCTCTTATTATTTGTCATATACCAAATTATAAATTCACCTGTGGGTCTCTGATCTATTGAGAGATTTTTGTGATCTCATTGGAATACAGGATGGAATTTTAGGGCTTTTTTTTGTTTTTCGTTTTGTCTAGTTTAAGACCAAATAACCATGCCTTGCAGTCCGCTTTCATATTTAAAAACACATTTTCAAAAAGGTTCCAGTTTAGATTTAGAATAACAGTTTTTTTAAACCACAGTAATTATATATATAACAGACTTCATTATATGTTCATGTATACATATGTATTTTAACCTTACTTCCTAGTCCACGCAGGCTAACACCTTTTGTCTTCCCTCCAAGCCCATTTCTATTTTCATATCCTTTTTGTGGGTGATGCAAAGTGTTTTATTAGGATGCTTACAGGAGCATGGGTGAAGAGCCAGTCACGGGAGCACAGACATCTTACACTACTGAAGAAAGTGCTTCTCAGTTCCCCAGCAACTATAGATGCCCATGGAGAGCCCTACCCCAAAGGCCCCTCTCCCATGCATGACAGGATATTTTCTATCCTAAACTTACACAGGAAAACATAGCTGCTGTGGGTTCAAGAATATAACAGCTAATGCCATGCCTGGAAGGCAGAATTCCACAACCCTCCACCCTTTCTTCCGTCTCTTCTATTCTTCCTGACCCATTTTCTGTGATTTTTTTTCCTGTGCTTTAGAGAGAGTGACATAGCCATTCCACTTATGGCTGGGTACCCGACAGTCACTCTCAGCACTGTTGCAGGCTGAGTCTCTGAAGTTAGCACTGCCCACTGCAGAGGGGCAACGGCTCGTTTCCGAGCAAAGCTGACATCAGCACCAGTCTGTGGGCACAAACATAACATTTAGAAGTCAGCTTGATGTCCACTTAGCAGAGAAGGAGAAGGAGCTTCCACACCAGGGTCTGTTACCTCCCTAGCCACAGGCTTTAAAGCATTTCATTAAACCGGATTGCTCCATAGCAGGAGCCTGAGGATCAAGATGAAGAGCATGGAGTCCAGATAAAAGGTGTCTTGGTTTCTCTCACCCCCCCCCGACACTTTCCAGTGAAGTTTAAGGTAGGATAGAGATGCTGTGACTCACAGAACCTTCTACCCATCATGCACTAGAGAGGATGTCTTTATCAAAACATCTGTCAGTGTGACCTTCAGAGAAACAGTGAGCATGGGTAAATTTCTTGACTTTTCCCCTTAACAGACATTTTCTTTCCCCTTCTTTCCTTCCTTTCTTTCACTTCCTTTCTATTTAGACATTTTCCTCGAACTAAAACAAATGTCATTTCTATTACAAAAAAATAAGTTGAAAATCAGAATTTAATGTTTCTGTCTCTTAGAGTATTGGTTTTCTGTGCTCCAGAGAGGAAATTTTGTTTATGTAGACATGAACATTGTTCCAGAAAGCAAATCTGAATTGTCTTCTTCACACTCCCATGGAGTCTGTCAGAAACCACGAGGCGGCTTGACTGCACCATTGAGAATTGGGGGATGGAATGAAGCAGCCTCCACAGAGTCACAGAGTTAAGTTGGAAAGCAGCTGTAGACCTCACCATCTTAGTCAGTGTGAGATTGTTTCTATTATACCCACAGTGCTGGAACTTGGCTGTGCTGTACTTTAATGTGGTTTGTCCTCTCCAAAACTCATGTTGAAGTTTGGTTGACATTGTGGTGGAAGTTCTGGGAGATGGGAACCTTTAAGAGGTGGTTAGACCGTTAGCTGTGACTAATGCCATTCTCGTGGGAGCAGGTTGTCATGAAGTAGGTTGCCCTATTTTGTCAGCTCTTACCCTTCCATTTATCCCCATGAGTCAAAGCATTCACAAGAAGCTCAGAACACTCTGGAGCCATGGTCTTAGATTTTCCAGACTCCCAAATCATAGAGTCTAGAAAGACAGTTTCTACTATCTTCATTTTGGGCTGGTAAATCAGGAGGTTGTTGAGATAGAGTCTCATGTAGGAAAGGTTAGTCTTCTGCCTATGCCTCCTAAGTGCTAGAATAACAGGCATGCACCATGACACCTAGCTTAATCTCTATTATGTTCTCAGGTTTGTGGCTATAGCAACAGAAAATGAAAGAAGACAAGAAGGCAATTAATTTCATATCACTCATTTCTGACTACTGAACAAGAACATGGAGATTAAAGTATCATCTATACTGGTGGTAAATCTAGATTGGCATGCACGGTGGATTTGAAGCATAAATAACTGTAGGCTGGAGACTTATATGTGGAGAGTTGAATGGCTGGAAAGAACTCTTTTGCAACTACTCTATAGAGGAAGAGGTTTGTCTCGACCACTTTTAGAGCAGAGAGCCTAGACAACCCTTTGTACACTTCAGAGAAGAAATATAGACGAATGCCTTCTAGGCTTAACTGCTTCTTCTTGGAGGAAGAGTAGGGAGAGAGTAAAGAAGATGAAAATGTCTATCAAAACTCCCAGCAGCTAGGATTCAACATGCAGATGCTGTCTACAACTGGATTTATATATCTTGCTCAAAATAATTGACAGCTAGGGATATGGATTTAAAGAATTGTGCTTAAAGAAGTTGAGATTATAAAATTGTTACAAACAATTCATCAAAAATAGAACTAGGAGTTGTTGAGGGCTGTGGATGTGGCTCAGTGGTAGCATTGCCAAGCATTTACAAGGCCATAAGTTTTATACCCAGTTTGGGAATAGGCCCATGCTTGCAATTCTAGAATTGGAAAAGCTGAGGCAGAAGGGATCTTGAGTTTAAGATCAGCTTGGTCTTCCGCTCATGACCCTCCTTCAACCAAAGCTGCGGAGGAGCAGCCACATATTCTAATTGATTTTTCTTTTCCTTGGTATTTGGAGAGGGTTGAGAAATAGTCTCTCCAAGGAACCTGAACCTCACTATGTAAGACTAGGCTAGGTTTTAAGTTGCTATGACCTTCCTGACTTGGGTGCTAGGATTATGGGCATACAGAAACATGCATAGTTTCATTCTTCAAATACAGTCTGATTTTTATGTCAATATCTTTAAAGATTATTTTATTATTTTTAACGAGTATAGGTGTTTTGCCTGCATATAAATCTGTGTACTGTGTGTGTACAATGCCCTTGGAGGTCATAAGAGGACTTCAGTCCCCAGGAATTAGAGCTATAGATGACTGTGAGCTGCCATGTGGGTACTGGGAATTGAACCTGGGTCCTCTGGAAGAGAGGACAGTGCTCTTAACCACAGAGCCAATTCTCTAGCCCCCTGACTTATACATTTTTAGTTAATTTTATTCTCTTTGTGTACTTACTCAGCCCAGAATCACAGTCCTTAAGAATTGCCTATCCCCACTGTGCACGCGCGCGCGCCCCCCCCCCCCCCCACACACTTTCCTGTAACCATAATGAGGCTATGTGACTAAAGCCCTTGGCACTGCTGGCTGCTGGAGAGGACAGTGGGCATATTCAGGATGGTATGTTGGTAGATTTGACTACATCAGAAAGTATCAGGAACGGGGCCCTGGCTTGGGGAAATTCAAATTCATTGGTTGTTTACCGCCAACCACATGCTCATTGAGAATGGGAATGAATAAAACTGGGTCTTATGGACAGAGCCACTGACTGTTTATTCATTAAAAGCCTCTACTTCTTTTCCTTCAACTCCTCTAAGCTACCTTAGCCCAATATTTCCTTGGTTCTTGTGGAAAACACCTATATTCTTCCACAAATTCCCCCCTCCTCTAAGTAGATTTGTGTTAGATAGAACTACATAATTTAAAACGCCCTGCTTTTGAGAAGGCTAGGTAGCTCCTATTTGTTATTTTAAAAGTCAACCATATGTTCCTCGTTACTTTCACATTCTGGTGTGTGTATGTGTGTGTCTGTGTATGTGTCTCGATGTGTATCTCTATGTGTGTGTCTCTCTGTATATATGTGTCTGTGTGTGTCTGTATATGTGTGAGCGTGTATGTGTGTGTATGTATGTGTGTGTGTGTGTGTGTGTGCCTGTAGAGGCCAGAGACAATCTTATGTGTCATTTTCCGGGATGTGTCATGCGCTTGTTTTTTAATACAGGGTCTCTCATTGACCCGAGGCTCACCAAGGAGGCTAGATTAGCTGGTCATGTGGGCTCTGGGGACCCAGCTCAGGTCTTCACGCCTGTGCAGCAAGCATGTTACCACCTGAGTTGTCTCTCTCTCCTCTCACTTCCTAATCTCAAATATCAGTGGCCAATGAAGACTTAAGCCATCCTGCCCATGGAGAGTTCCCTTTAAAATCATCTGTATTTGAGGACTCGATGATGCCTCCGCCCTGGGTCTTGAAGACTGAGTCTGAAACTCCATGCACAGAGCTTGGTATAAGAAGATGCTAAGGTTACCCAGAAAAGTCTAAGGATCACCCAGGATCGAAGGACACTAGCATGTGACACATCTTGTTCCTCGGGTGTGCTCAATAACAGAAAGCCGAGTTCATTCTTGCCATGTACCTTGCCTGCCAATGACTTCAACTTCAAAAAAAAAAAAAAAAAAAAAAAGAATTAAACTCAGAAACATAATGATGTGGCAATGCGCTCTCCTCAGTTCAGAAGATGCCCCACTCTGATGGGGGAGGCTGTGAATGTGTGATACATACACAAAAGATGGATGTGAAGTCTGTACCATCTGCTCAACTTTGCTGTTCCCCCAAATCTACTCTGAAAAATAAACTTTTTTTTTTTGAGACAGGGTTTCTCTGTGTAGTCCTGGCTGTCCTGGACTTGCTTTGTAGACCAGGCTGACTTCAAACTCACAGAGATCCACCTGCCTCTGCCTTCCGGAGTGTTTGGTTTAAAGGCCTGTACAACTATATGATCTTTTTTTTTTTTTTTTTTAAGACTGGCAAGTCCCCCAACTCCTTCCATTCTTGTTTGCATATTCTCTGTCCCACTTTAGAACACAATGTCTCCACTGTGTCTCAGAACATACAGCATCTTCATTTAGATGCCAGCTGCTGTGGCCCCAAACATTTCCCTCATCATCACACACCAGCTCCTACTCAGCTCCTGCTCAGGAAGCAGCAGCATCTTTTAAAAAGCAATCATCATGAGCTGGGGAGATAGCTTCAAAGTTCAGAGCACGGACTGCTCTTCTAAAGGACACGGGTTCTACTCCCAGCACCTGCTTGGCACCTCCTAACCATCTGTAACTCTAGTTCCAGGGAATCCAACAACCTCTCTGGTCTCTGAAGGCGTGTGGTATAGAGACATATGTAGCCATAAGGTTATTGTGTAATTCAAATTCCCGATTTCTGTAACCCCATATCTAGTTGCAATCCTTGTTCTGAGAAGCTCTCATCTCAAGCTTGTGTAAACACTGCTTCCCAATTGTTCCCTGATATGTCAGTAAAGCAGTTTACAGTTTACAGCTAAGCAGGGGAGAGAATAGGGCTTCCTGTCAGCCAGAGGAGGAGGAAGTAGGGGGATTGAGCCACGGGAGAGGTCCGAGAAACATCAAGGGAAAGTGCTGGATCAGAAAAGCTACAAATTGCAAGTATCTTTGGAATGGTTGACGGAAGAGAACCAGATCAGTTTAGAGGGTTAAGAATAGAGTAATAACTGTTCAGTTCTTGTGCTCTGACACTTATTATTAGACAAACATAATAGAGTCTCAATTATTTGTGTGATAGCTAGGTTAAGAGAGAAACTAAGAGAAAAATCACAGCTATATAACAATAACTGTAACAGCATACACATAGGAAAAACACCCATACACATGAAAAATGAAAAAAAATATTTTAACTATGTGTACATGTGTGTAATGCATGTGGGATGTGCACTTGAGTGTTGGTGCCCATGAAGACCAGGGGTGGCAGATCGATTCTTCTCTTTTTCTTACCCAGTCTGATCAATGAAGCAAGTACTGTGGAATGGAGAGAGAGAGAGTTGAGGGCGGTGGTTCTGGGGGTGCTGAGTTTAGACTGTGGGCCTCACAGATACGAGGCAATCACTCCGACACTGACCTACACCCCAGCAATTGCTATGCTTTTAAAACGGAGCCTCAAACAGCCACCACGCAACATCTCCCAGCTCTGTCAGACTGTACGTGACCCCTATAGCATCTGGGCAACTGCAACAGCTTGAGTGTATTCTTCATCAGTTTTCTTCTACCTGCAGCTTCCCAGGACAGACTAAAATGCCACACCTGACCTGCCTGCTAGCCTTGAAACAATTTAGTCCTGCGAAAATTCTCATCTTTCATCTCTCACCCATGTGCCTGGCTTCTCTACCCCGCTAGCCCATGTATTGCTCTTGTGACATTGGTTACACTGAACCCTTTAGCTCAGAGGTGCTCTCCCCTTGGAGAGGGATGTTCACTGTTCTGTCAGAGCACAACTTCTCCAATGAGCTGTTTATCCAGCACACACACAGTGTCTCCGTTTCGTTTTTACGTGGGGTCTCATGTATCCCAGGCTGGTCTTGATCTCACTATGCAGCTGAGGATGACTGGGTCTGCCTCACCCCGCCCCCAATCTCATACCTACGCCAGCTTTTACTCAGTTCTCTCTCAAAGTGTTTCTGGCCCTCCTGCCCCTACATCCAGATTTCTGGAATTACAGGATTGTGCTACCATGCCTAGTTTTATGAACTGCTGGGGATGGAGTCCAGGGCTTTGTGCATGTGACAGGAGCACTCTGTCCACGTAGTTATGTCCCCCGTCCAGAATCGCCAAGTGTCAATATCAAAAGCAGAATTCTTGGTTGTATGTCTTTCTCATAAACCCAGACCAGCTTCTACTCCACTTCAGCATAGCAAGCATTGACATCTCTCATTTCCACACAAATGGCACCTTCCCTGAATCACATTTCCCACTTGGAAGGGCATCCTCTCCACTCTATCCCTGGCAAGGTTTGCCTACTTTCATCACTTTCTGTGTGACACACCATGGAAGATTGCTTCTTGTTTGTGAGCCCCACCCCCACTGAAGCGCCGTGATGATAATAGCAAGGGTTCTATATGGATTTTCCTCCTGTTTTGCCAGTGCTTAACATGAACCTGGCACATAGTAGCTACTTCATAAAGATTAAGGGGGTCACAAGGGTCCAAAACTAAGCAGAAAATATTCTATATAAAACAGGTAGGCCTATCGACAACATGGGGAAAATGTAGATCATGAAAACAGAGATTGTGTTCAGCAAACGGCAGATAGGTGAGACAATAATTAAAAATGTATTCTTTCAGCCTGGTTTGGTGGCATAATTGCAGCACTAGAGAGGCAGAGGTGGGTGTACCTCTGTGAGTTCAAGGCCAGCCTGGTCTACAAAGCAAATTCCAGGACAGCTAGGGCTCTGTTACACCAAGAAACTCTGCCTTTAAAAAAAAAATGTATCTTTTCTGAGCTGAATGTGATGGTGCACACCTATAATCCCAGCTCTCAGGAAGTAGAGACAAGAGGATCAAGAATTCAGGGTTATCTGCAGCTATAAAATAGCAAGTTCAAGGGTAACCTATCTACATGAGAACCTATCATGAAACAAAAAAAGGGGCGGGGGAAGAAAGGGAGAAAGATGGGAAGGAAAGGAGGGAGGGAGGTGGAGGAAAGAAGAGACGGAGGAAGGAAAGAAAGGAGAGAAGGAGGGAAGAAGGGAGAGAGGGAGGGAGGAAGACAGTCCTTTACACCCAGGCTCAGTCTTTTCCTGCATCAAAAAAAAAAAAAATTACAGACCAATTCCCCCTATGAACATTAATTCAAAATTCTCAGTAAAATACTTGTAAACTGAATCCAGAAACACATTAAAGTATCATCTACCATGACCAAGTAGGCTTCATCCCAGGGATGCACAGACAGTTCAACATGTGTAAACGGATAAGTGTAATCCTAGATCATATAAACAAACTGAAACCATCTCATTAGATACAAAAACAAGTTTTTTTTGACAAAAATCTAATACCCCTTCATGGTAAAAATCCTGGATATATTGTGGATGCAAGGAACATATTTCAAAGTAATAAAGGCCATTTACAGCAAACCCATAGCCAAAATTAACTTAAATGGAGAGAGACTCAAAGCAATTTCAATAAAATCAGGAACAAGGCAACATCCACTCTCACTATACCTATTTAATAGAGTACTTGAAGTCTTAGCTAGAGCAACAAGATAACGGAAGGAGATCAAGGGGTTACAAATTGGAAGGGAAGGAGACAAGTTATCTTTATTTGCTGCTGATATATGATAGTATACATAACTGACTCAAAAAATTCTACTGGGAATCTCCTAAAGCTGATAAACACATTCAGCAAAGTAGCTGGATACAAAATTACCTCTCAAAAATCAGTAGACCTCATATATACAAATAACAAATGGACTGAGAAAGAAATCAGGAAAACACCACTCTTCACAATAGCTTCAAATAATATAAACTATCTTGGGGTAACTCTAACTAAAAAAGTGAAAGACTTGTATAATAAAAATTTTAAGACACTGAAAATGATATCAGGACATTGAAAGATCTCCCCAAGTCATAGATCTGTAGGATTAATATAGTATAAATCGTCATTCTGCCAAAAGCAATCTACAGATTCAATGCAATCCCCATCAAAATTCCAACACACTTCTTCACTTCATATGGAATTTTCAGCTTCATGTGGAAAAACACACACACCAAAAGCAACAACAGGATAGCAAAACCAATCCTGAATAAAAATAAAACTGCTGGAAGTATCTGTGCTACTTCAAAGCTACAATAATAATAATAAAAAAAAACAGCATGTATTCACACAATAAGAGACACTAATCAATGAAGACCCAGATATAAATGCACACATATATGGACACTTGAGCCCAGAAAAACTACTGGAAAAAAGACCTTCTTCAACAAATGTTGCTGGTCAAACTGGATGTCTGAATATAGGAGAATCCATATAGATCCATACTTATCACCCTGCTCAAAACTCAAGTCCAAATGGATCAAAGACATCAACATAAAACCGGATACTCTGAACTTGATAGAAGAGAAAGTGGGAAATAGACTTGAATGGATTGACACAGGAGACAACTTTCTGATCAGAACACAGATAGCAGAGGCACTAATATTAACAATTAATAAATGGGACCTCATGGAGCTGAAAAGCTTCATGGCAAAGATTTTTTAGAACCCATTAGAAGTCTGATATTCAAACACACAAAGAACTTAAGAACTAGTAAAAAAAAAATAATAATAACCCAATTTTAAAATGGGATGCAGACCTAAACAGAGAATTCTTAAAAGAGAAAACTCAAAATGACCTTCAGCAGAGTGCAGGGAATCATATGAAAGAAGGGGAGTTTGATGTGGAAAGGATAGGAGCTCCACAAGGACCAAACATATCTGGGCACAGGGTCTTTTCTGAGATGGACACTCAACCAAAGATCATGAGAGGATAAAACCTAGAACCTCTGCTCGGATGTGACCCATGATAGCTCAGTAATCAATTGGTTTCCCATAGTAAGGGGAACAATGACTATTTCTAACAGGAACTCAATGACTGGCTCTTTGACCTCCCCACCTCCCAAGGGAGGAGCAGTACTGTTAGGCCACAGAGGAGGACTTTGCAGCCAGTACTGAAAATACCTGACAAAACGGAGTCATATAAAAGGGGAGGAGGTCCTCCCTTATCAGTGGACTTGGAAAGGGGCAGGGAGGAAATTAAGGAGGGAGGGTGGGATTGGGGAGGGAATGAGGGATACAGCTGGGATACAGAATTAACAAAATGTAACTAATGAGAATTAAAAAAAAAGTTAAATAAAAAATTTAAAAAAAAAACTCAAAATGGCTGAGAAATACTTAATTGTTCAACACCCTTAGCCAACAGGGAAAATGAAATTCAAAACTACTTTGAAATTCCATCTTACACCTGTCAGAAAGGCTAAGATCAGTAAAACAAGTGACATCTCAGGCTGGTGAGGATATGGAGCAAGGGGAGGAGAAATATGATATGTATTTGCTTATATGTTGACATTAGCTGTTGAGTCAGTGATAGCCACGCTACAATCAATGTAACTACAAAGGTTATATATAGAGTAAGGGACTAGGAGGGACAGATAGATCTAAGAAAAGGTAAATAGAATATGTAGTTATGGATGAATTGAGGAGGAGAGCTACAGGAGAATCAAATGGAGATGGTAAGGGGCCAGGGAGGGAATATGGGGAGAGACTGTTAAAATTAAGGGCCATTTGAGGGGTAGTATGGAAACAACACAGTAGACTCTTTCTTTAATATATGCATATGTGAAATGATCTAATGGAAATCACCAAATAATGGGGGAGACAGAGCTTTAACTAGCGATCTCTTGTCACCAAATGAAGCATCCAGTACCAGGACTGGGTTACATCTATTTAATTTTTGGCCAAATGGGTTCCCTGGGAATCTCCAAACAATCTAGGCTGAGGCCAAGAATACAGGTTGCTCTCCACAGACTAACGTCAAGGCCCCATCATTGAAGACAACACCGACACAATTCATTGAACACGGAGAAGTTGAACTGCTGCCTACATAGAGTCTTTTACCACTATGTTCTAGCATCTTTGGTACAGGGAAGGTATTCTTCATGCTACCAAAAATAAATACCAATTCAGCCACAAAATCTTAGGTAGACAATGCTGTCCTGCCTGCAGGGTATACTAGTTCAATGGTGGCACAAAGCTCGTGGGAGTAATCAACCAGTGTCTGCTTTGACTTCATACCTACCCCATGAGATGGAAGCCATGCCCAACACTTTTTGGGTAACCAAGAATCTAAGACTAGATTGCCCAGGGACCTAGGGTAAAACCAAATACTGCTGTTCTAAAACAAGACAAAACAAAACAGCAACACGAAAAATGTAGCAATGAAACAACTCCTGATGACATTCCTGCTCCACTCAGATCAGCCATCATCAGAGAAGCTTCCTCTTGCAGCACCTGGAAACAAACAGAGATTCACAGCCAGACATTATGCAAAGAATGAGAGACCTTGGAATACACAGCCCTAAATGGGATATATCCATCAAATCCCTTCTTTCAAGGCTCTGGGAACCCCATGGAAGAGAAGGTGGAAAGAGTGTAAGAGCCAGAGGCGATGCAGGACACCAAGAAAACAAGGCCTTCTAAAATCAACATGATCAAAGCACATGTGAAGTCATAGAGGCTGAAGCAGCATGAGCAGAGCCTATATGAGTCTACGTCATATATATATATATATATATATATATAATTTATTCTAGTTAGGTTTTTATGGGATTCCTGGGTGTGCGAATGAGTGGGTCTATGATTCTTGTGTCTTCTCTTGGCCTCTCTTCTTTCTTTCTGTTTTGTCCAAATCCAATATGTTAGTTTTTGTTATATCATATCATATCATATCATATCATATCATATCATATCATATCATATCATATCATATTGTCCCGCCCGCGGGACTAGTTATTCGTGGGGGATTCAAGAAGGCCCTCACCTGAAAGGCAAAACGGGCGAGAAAGAAGAGTGAGACCAAGCTAAGTCTTATCAAGGTCTCGTTTATTGAAAGAAAGCTACTTCTTTTTAAGGCAGTCTTATCAGGAAGCAAGCAAGCAGGGCAGGGGGAGTCAGCCTCAACAGGCCTGGAAAAGGAACATCTTGCAGTTTCTCTCGGGAAGTTCCAGCCTGTCTCTCTCCAAGGAGACAATTTATCTTGAAGGCCATTTGTTAGACAATTACCCAAGGCCAGGAAGAGGGGAGTTCGAGTCATAGGAATTTTACTGGAGTGGTCAGCCTCTGGCATCTCCCTCTCAGTCTCCGGCATCATATCATATCATATCATATCATATCATATCATATCATATCATAT
>NW_026596149.1:16966466-17014381 GCF_907164565.1 Psammomys obesus
ATCATATCATATCATATCATATCATATCATATCATATCATATCATATCATATCATATCATATCATATCATACTATTATCCTTTAGAAGCCTATTTGTTTTCAAGTAAGAGGCAGAAAAGGAGTGAATCTTTACTGAAAGGGGTGAGAAACAGAAGTAGGCAGAGTAGAGGGAAGGGAAACGGTAATCAGGATATATTACATGAGAGAAAAAAAATGTTTTCAATAAAAGAAAAGAAATTTTAAAAGAGTAATTGAGGAGTACATATGATTAAAATATGACGAAATATGCATGTCTGAAAATGTCATAATGAAATACATTTCTTTGTAAAAATTACTATACACTAACTTTTGGGGAAAAAAAAAGAGTGAGCAAGGCTTGGGGTTACAGACGTTTCAAAGACAACTAAAAAAGGAGAAGGCTGTTTTGGGGAATGAAGGCTGTTTTGGGGAATGATGATTGAACAGAAAGTGTGAAGGAAAAAGTAGAGAATTCATATTGAAGAGGGAGGCCGGGGCAGAATATGAAAACTTGTAAATATCAGGCCAGAGAATTTGGGATTAAGTTCAATGTCGTTTTGGCCATTTCTAAGATTAACTTGAAAAAAGGGGAGAACAGTGTTCTTCAGGTAAACTTACCTGAAGTAACGGGTGAGACTAAGGGAGGCTTTAGGACTAGCGCAGTGATGAGGCACTTGCTCTGGCATGTGCCAGGCCCTGCATTTGATTACAAGCACTGGAAAAAGGCAGAGGAGGGCAGAACGTCTGAGTCAATGAAGTCAGTAGGAAAGCCATAGTTACACAGATGTCTAGACAGGTGACACAGACATGACTTCACCTTCCTCCAAAAACCCAGCCCAGTGATACCAAACCTCACAGTCTTTGCCTCCAGAAGTCACTGGAGTTCGTCACTGCTAACTTGAGAGAGTGAGCTTCACTATTTTCCACCCTTGAGCTAGAACCAGGTCGGAAGAGGTCAGGGAGCTTTTCCCGATGTCCACATGGCGATCCCTCGATAGACAGGGGATCCACGGCATGGCTTGGGAGGTGCATCAGCACTTGCGACACAAGCATGGGGACCTAGGTTTGCTGCCCAGCCTCACCATAAGTGGTGCCCTATAGCCCTAGGACTAAGAAGACAGACAGGACTTGAGAATCAAGTAGCTAAGCAAAACTGGGCAAGTTCCAGGTTCAGTAAGGAACCGTGTCTCAAACTACGATGAAGAGTGATTGAGGAAAACACTCAGCATCAACCTCTGCTGATGCAAACACCTGCATGCCCCCATACACACACACACACACACACAGAGAGAGAGAGAGAGAGAGAGACAGAGACAGAGACAGAGAGAGAGACAGAGACAGAGAGAGAATAGGAAACTGACTACTACTTGGCATAAGCAGCAAATGATAGCAAAGTTGATGTTCAGTTTCAGCATGGGGACTGAGCTTGTGAATCCGACAAGCCAATGGTCTCCCAGTTCTGTTTTTTGGGAGTAACTTACAGGTCAGGTAGCCCCCCTCCCCAGAATTTCACAGAGGGCAGGTCCTTGGTGCATAGTTGATTCTGGTTTTCCACAGGACCCTGTCTAGTAAAACCTGGTGGAAATTACAAACTGAGACCTTCAGCCCCGTGCCACAATAACAGGATGCACCTGTAGATTTCACAGAACTAGCTGCTGTCTTCTCTTAACCCCAGTTTGAGAGAAAGAATCCTGTTTGTCTGCTGCCAAATAGGGCAGAATCTGAAGTGTTCCCATATATCTGCTAATGATGGAAGTTATTAACCACAGTGACACTGTCTTTCCACCAGCCACCTGACAAGGATTGAGACCTGCTTGCCTTCCCTTCCCACCATGCTCCCTCTTGTTGACTCCTCTGGGAGCTATCTATTTGGACTTGTCTGGCCCTGCCTCTCCATCTCCATGGTTAGATTTCCAGCTCTTTGAGAACAGGGATCCTTTTCAATCCATGTTTTTGATTACACGCTATGGCACAGGATCCACTTTTTAGATCCTTAACTCACATTTACTGAGTTGAATACTAGAAAAAAGATGCACCCACAGTGCATGATATGTGACCTGTGTAAAGGTGAAATTGTGGGGACTTAGATGGACATCCATGCCGTGTCTAGGCAATACGGGCTCAGTGCCCCATAGGCTGAAAAGCAGCTCTGATTCACCTAAGAAATGCAATAAGTATATAAATTATGGGTTCTCTGAGATACTCACAGCCATCTTCCAAGACAATGAAGGGTCCTTTTCTCCTCACCTTTCCCTTTTCAACTTTCCCTCTCACTGCCTCCATTTTCTTCTCCTGTACCTACCCTTTCCAGTCCTCTCTCCTACCACTCCCCTCTCTCGTCTCCCTTCCTTTCACCTCTCCCTTTCTCTCCTCTCCTTTCTTCTCCTCTCCTCTTCTACTCCCCCTTTCCCTCTTTTCCTTTCCTCATCCCTCTTCTCCCTCCTTTTCTTTCCCTTCTCTCCCTTCCTTCTCCTCTCCTCCCCTTCCAATCCTCTTTTCTTCTACCCCCTCCATGTCCCCTCCCTACCCTCTTCTCCCCTCTCCTCTTCTAATTCTGAGACCACAAATGAGCACAAGGCTCTTCAGAGAGGGGAGTGAAATGACAGAGTGAGGGTGCTTTCATGTGGTGTCACTCGGGTGGTGCAGACGAGTCTGATAGTGTCAAGGATCGGTGAGCAATTGCTTCCCTTTTCAAGGCCTGGTTTCTTTTTCTCCTTGAGTGAATTATGGGCAGTGATGAGGTTCGTAATTACATCATTTCAGAGCTGAGTGATAACAGTTTAAGGTATTTAATTGCAGGCACTCAATCAACATGAGTTCATGGACTACTTGAGAGAAATGAAGTGCTTTGATTTGAGTTTCAGTTCTTCCTTTTCGTGGACATCCTCCGAAAACATCAGTAGACAATTAATAGACAGGAGTAATGGGGAGGAGGCAGGGAAGGAGGGAGGGAGATCATGAGACTCGGCACTACACAACCCCTCTTATGTCTGGCTCACAGAGAAAGCGTTGCTCAGAATTCGAACACACTCTAGAAACTAATTCAACTCCAGAATGTATAAGAAAAGGGAATTTAATTTTTAAAAAAGCTTTGGAGTGTTGGGGAAAAGGGTTAATGTCACAAAAAGAACTATAAAGTATTGACTAATGATTTTTAGGATTTCTTTTGCTCTCTCCATTGTGCCCCCAAAGTTGCCCTAGTCTTTCTACTCCGTCTTGGTACTGTCCATCTACCACATTTCCTTTTCTTTTTATTAATTCACTTTCTATGCATTTATGCGTGTGTGGAGTGCATTCGTGTGGGACTGTTTGCATGTAGGTGGGTAACTGAGCTCCTGAGTGTGTGTACATTGTGCACGTGCATGTTTGACATCGGATGGCTTTCCAGGTCACTTTCTACTCCATGTTCTGAGGCAAGTCTCTGGCTGAACCCAGAGCTCCCCTGATTCAGAGGATCTAGCTAGCCGGCTTGCTCTGGGGATCCCATTCCCATCCACTAAGTGCTGGACTTACAAGCAGCTACCATGCCTGCCTGGTGGTTTTAACCCGGATTTTAGAGCTCTGAACTCCAGTCCTCACCCTGGTGTGGCAGTATACTTCATCCACTTAGCCATCTCCCAGCCCTTCCTCATCTTTTCTATAGGGGAAATCTTCTTGCTCTTTGTATCTCTAATTTGTGAAGTCTTGCCTACCACATTAAACATGTGAGAAAGACAGAGAGAGACAGATATGCTAGGAATCAGAGCCTCATACATGCTAAGCAAGTGTTCTGTTGCTAAACTATGCCCTGTCTTTGAACCATGTCTTAACAACTGAAAATAATGATCAAATAATTCAACTGATCATGCATGTCTGTGTAAGGGTGTCAAGATCCCCTGGAACTGAAATTACAGACATTTGTGAACTGCCATGTGGGTGCTGGAAATTGAACCTGGTTCCTTTTTGTAATATTTTTTTTATTTTTAAATATTAATTACAGTTTATTCACTTTGGGTTTGTTTTTAGTTACAGTTTATAAAGATTTATTTATTTGTATACAATATTCTGTGTGCATATACATCTGCACACCAGAAGAGGGCACCAAATCTCATTATAGATAGTTTTGAGCTACCGTGTGGTTGCTGGGAATTGAACTCAGGACCTCTGGAAGAGCAGCTAGTGCCCTTAACCTCTGAGCCATAGCTCTAGCCGATCCTAGGTCATTTGGAACACCAGTCAGTGGTCTTAACCACTGAGCCAACTCTTCAACCCCATTATTTCTATTTCTTATATGTACGAGTCTTTTGCTGTGAGTATGTAAATGCACCATGTGTGTGGTGCCTTGGTGGTCAGAGGGAATTAGATGCCCTAGAACTAGAGTTATGGCTGAAAGCTGCTGGGTGGATGCTGGGAACTGAACCCAGATCCTTAAGAAGAGCCGATAGTGCTTGTAACCCCTGAGCTATCTCTCCAGACCCCCAGCAGATGTCTTTTGAAACGTATCTAATGGTTACCAAAATACAGTTAGAAGGAATAGAGCAGCTCTAATGTGTAGCATGGTAGAATAACTGTAGTCTACAAAGCTTATGAGAGAAGGATCTCCACGTTCCCAGTACACAGGAATGGAAGAATTCAAGGAGATGGAAATACCATCGCAGACCACGCCGTTACACATTGCACATATGTACTGAGGTGTAATGCCTCACCTCATAGGAGAGTAAGGCACTAACTTTCAGTCTTTGGAAAAATAATGCTTTGGTCTGGAGGTCTATGACTCAGAAATAGAACATGTAACATGATAGGACATGTGCTTAGCACATGTGAGGCTCTGGGTTCCATCCCCAGCCACAAGACAAACAGCAACAAAAGGTCCAACATTATGAAAATGTTAAAGAAAAACATTAGAGTAGTTTTTATTTGTTTTTAAAAGTAGGGCATCGGGCCTTCCAGAATCAGAGAAAATAAAAGCAAAGTTAACCTGCAGAATAGAAGATAAAAAACATCGTAATATGACAAAAAAAAACAAAAAAAAAAACAAAAAAACAGAAAACAGAGATGACAAATTATACAAAATATCTGTGTCAAAACAATTTATGTGAATATTTTAAACTTACCTACAAAAAAAAAAAATCAACGGAAATGTAACTTGGGTGTGGTGGTGCATGCCTTTAGTCCCAGCACTCAGGAGACAGAGGCAATGGATCGCTGTGAGTTCAAGGCCAGTCTCCTCTACAAAAGTTCCAGGAAAACCAGGGCTCCGACTCAAAACATATTCATGGAAACATTAAAATGCTTCATATATGAAGGTAAAAAGAATCCAGTAGAATTCTTATCCTAGTACCCTTTTGTGTGTAGGGTGAGGCCATCTGCAATAGAGAAGAATGAACAAATGTGGTCCTCACTAGCAAAGAGAACATGCCACCCTCTGAGCAGTTCTGCCTTATGCCATTCATGTCTCCAGTCTTCATTCGATCCTTCATGCACATCCTCTTCCTTCCTTTCTTGGGCTCCTCTATGCTCTCTGGGACTGGCAATGTTTCTGAAGTGACTGTGGCAAAGCAAGGGGGCAGGGAAAGGGAGTGAAGGGGGGGTGACTTTTCTCCTCACCTTCTCTTTCAGCTCCTTTCCATCTTCCTCTCTAGTCTTGATTCTCATCAGCAAAACCTCTATGTGAAAAGTCAAGTGAGGTGGGGATGGGGGAGACTAGGAATCAAATGTTCTGGTGGACAGTAAAAAGATAATCTTCAAAGACCATCCCATACAGTGGGAATGGGGGAACTGCCCAAGCTGACCCGAACTTCTTTCTGTTAGTGGAGCTAATCCATCTTTCTGCTGCTCACTTACTACCATCCACACTTAATACCTGAACTCAACCCATTCATGTGCTCAACTCAAGTCAGTGAATTTTACCTCTGCTAATGCCCACAACCTCGGTTCTCTGCCTCCCGCATTCTGTTTTCCCTGTACAAATACTCTGCCAGCAAGCCTCCATGTTATTTGGATTTATAATAAACTCATTTAGGTATTTATTATTTAATGCCTGGAGTGTCTTATTAGCATCTCTCAGCCTCCATTCTCCTTGAAAATTTACTCTTCCCAGCATACCAATACCAGTTTTGGTGTTCCTGGGTGTCTTAGTTAGGGTTACTATTGCTGTGATGAAACACCATGACCATAAGCAACTTGGGAAGGAAAAGGTTTATTTCACTCACAGTTCCAAAAAAAGCAGTTCATCATTGAAAGCAGTAAGGGCAGAAATTCAAGCAAGGCAAGACACCTGGAGGCAAGATGAAGAGGCCATAAAGGAGTGCTTCCTGGCTTGCTCATCATGGCCGCCTCAGTATTCTTTCTTACAGCACTCAGGACCACTAGCCCAAGGAGGGCACCACTCGTCCTAAGCTGGGCCCTCCCCCACCAATCACTAATTAGGAAAATGCCCTACAGCCAGATCTTACAGAGATATTTTCCTCAATTGAGGTTTCGTTTCCCATAACTCTAACCTGTGTCAAATTGACATAAAACTGGCCAGCACATTGGAATCATGCCCCACCATGTTTGGACACAATCAGTGGCTCAGATCCAATCATCTTAGACTGTCCTTCAAAGTCTTCTTTACCATTAACCCAGGTGACATTTCTGCCCCCACCTTCTTCTAGCCTCCTACTCAAATGTACTTCTGGTTAACTGCTGACCACGGTGGTGTGAAGCTGCAGGGTCCATCGGAAAAGGCTACATTCACACTTCCTGGGTATATTCATCTATAACTTTTCCCATGCTAAGTGTCTCCAGCTCTCCTTTATCATGGTCACCAGCCAGCTGCTACCCTGTACTGTTAGAAAAGCCTTGTTTCTAACCTAAGAGGAGGCAATCTGGGTCAGATATTTGGTGCCTGATATGACATACCCTTTCTTCTGAGAAGTACCAAACATTTCTGATAACAGAGTTGAGCAGCTTCCTGATATGCCAAGACTCGGCTTTATACAGTTGACTGACCAACCACCTGTCCTGAAGAAACACAGCGACCTTTAGACAAATGTTTCTTAAATTAATCTATTCGGGCCATCTAGACTATCTTTTCTTCCTTAAAAGTATTTGTCAGGAATAAATATTTGAAGTAGACTTAATGAAAACTATTTCCAGGACGTTTGAAACAGAACTTTGACATGTGCTCTTAAGAGCATGTTGGGAATGGCTTGAAATGTATGCTTGCTAAATATTCATGCTCACATGTCCTAAGGCATCATGGTTGAATATCCATGTGTGTTGTGTACTGTTCAGTGGTGATGTCAAAAATTCACTGGCTGTGGCCTGTCTCCAGAGCCCACAGCATGGTCATTTAACCTAAGGTCCTCAGACTGCTGGAGTTCAAAGTGCCTGTGACTCTCCTATAAATGGTCTCTTACTGATTATAAGCCGGTGTGCACTTATCGAGGAAACCAAGATTTCATCAGATTTTGTTCACAAAACAAGATGTTCAGCAGCTAGGCTACAGGTTAAAAAAAAAAAAGCATATAAATAGTGGGGAGCAAGACAGCATGGTGACCCTATGAGAGAATACAAAGGGTTCTGAAAGGCCTCCTGAGAGAAGTTACACTCAAGTCTTCCACCACAACTGCAAACTCATCTCGGGAGCATTTGTGGATCCCACACTCTTGGAGCAATGAACCGTGCATCAGAATTATTCAAAACAATCTTGCATGGGCTGGAGAAATACAGATGTGTTTGCTTGTCATCATCCTCTAAACATACAGCACAGCCTTGAACCCAGCTAGACTTCTAAGAGGGCTCCAGGGTCAGGCCAATTTAGATGAACAAAAGCTGCCTTTCCACATCCTTTTGTGACCTGGCTTCTTGATCCTCAGTGGCTTTTTAGTCCTCTGGGGAAACTCCACCCAGGGGACTCAGTTTACAAAACCCTAAATGAGACCACTGCCAAGAAGTGCTTGCTCACCCCTCCTGCAATGGCTGGGGAATCTCCCTTTCCTTTTATGAGTGAAGCACAAAAAAGAATTCATAAGTGGAGCCTGATCCTTCTCACCAAACACAGCCCACACCTCCCAGTAATTGAACTTGAAAAAAAAAAAAGTTTGAAAAAATTACCGCAAACTATATTGTCATCAAAAACGCTTCCTACATGAGATCACAGAAGAGAGTAGGCTCAACTTCCTGCTGAGCAGATCAGCCTAATGCTTAAATAGAACAGCTCCTGACGGTCATTGACATTGTATGAAAGCCAACAGTGACAGTCTGAGAGGACTGGGCCCTTAATCTGGCATCCTCCCAGTAGGATGCAGGAAATAGGCTGACCCAACATACTACAGAGAATTCATCCAGTTCCTGCTCCATCCAGATTCCACAGGCCTGGAAGATGGAACCACGCTTGCTGATGCTGGGGTTATTCCCATTCATCATAGTACCCAGCTGTCTGTCAGGTAAGAGGCCAGGGGGTTGCCCTGGGGATCTTGTGAAGAAGACTAATGGAATCTTGAGAAGCCTCCATCTCCTCAGCTACAGAGCCAGAGGGAGCACAGAGGTAGAAAACTCTGGGAAAAGAGTTGGATCCCGGGTTCTACCTCTTTTCTGTGGCACACCAGGAAGCCATTTTGTGCCTCAGTGGTCCCTAATCTATAAACCTTGCTTAAAATGGCATGGAGGATTTTGTTACTCACATTCTTTTTTAAGTTTTTGGGTTTTTTTATTTGTTTGTTTGTTTTTGGTTTTGTTTTTGTTTTTTGGAGACAGATTCTCATGGAGCCCTGGCTGGCCTCAAATTTCAGTATGTATACATACTGACCTTGAACTCCACTGTCTGGTATCTTCTTGTTTTCAGGCAGTCATATAGCCCAGATTAGAACTACCTATATAGCCTAGACTGGCTTCAGGCTGAAGATCCCTTTCCTTAGTCTCCCAAGTGCGGGGATTATAGGCCTGGGCCAACATACCCAGCTAATACATTTTCTTTTATTCTTCTACTACATCCCCAAAAACAACTGTATGATAAATCTAAAGAGCTACTACAGACGTCTCAAAGTCATCTTTAATCAGAAATGCTTCATCCCAGGAATGCTTTGGTTTTGCTGTCTTGGGAAGTTCCTTGTGAATGTGATTTTTATGGCAAAGTCAGAAAACATAAATATACTCATTTTCAGCTCATGCTATTTTTCTGCTCTTCTCTATGTAGCTTCTCTATGTATACATGTAAATTGTGAATTCAATCAACATGGATTTTTCAGATATTATCTTAAGAAATAAAAGTGACCAACTCAGATACCAAACAATTCTTCTTAATTGGGATGAATTTTCATATATATATACACACATATATATATATAGAGAGAGAGAGACAGAGACAGAGACAGAGAGATACCAGCATCTCACTATGTAGTCTTGGATTGCCTGGAACTTCCCATGTAAACTAGATTGGCCTCAAACTCATAAAGATCCACCTGATTCTGTGTGTACCACCACACTAGACTGAAAATATATTTTTTTGAAAGTCTACAATTTCACATTCTTAATTTCTAGAAATGTATTGGATTTCAGGGAAAAAAATTATTTAAATGATTCCAGAAAAAAATGTGTTGAGAAGAGAAAAATTATGACCTGTACTCAAAGTTTGGTTGCTAACTTGGGAGCCAGTGACCATACTGTTTTGGACCACTTAGTGGCCAGCTGTAGAAGCATCTTGGCTTTGGAGTTTAGTTTTTTATGCTTTTAGGAAGCTTTTAATGCCATCTCTCCCTCCACAGCACCTTTGCCAAGCCAGTCCAAGTCAGAACAATCAAATCTTTGCAATCAAGCATATTCTGTCTGTGGGGAAAGCATTTCAAGTAAATTTGTGTTATGAGCTGTGACTGACTTACATAGGGCTCATTTACTTGGTTTTGTGAAACACTAATACTTCTTCTGCACACGCATCTGGAGAAATGATGGTGGTGCCGGTATTAGAATGTACTTAGTGCTGCAGGAGTGTAGGGCTGTCAGAGAAGACTTCATGAAGGTAGCATGTCAGTGGAGCCCTGGGGACTGGTACATTTTCATAAGAAAAGATTTTTACATGAGAATATACATGGACCAATACATAGAAGGGACTGGAGAGTCAATAAGTGGTCTCATGTATTCTCTTCCTTGGACAGAAATATGGAAACACTGGGTGAAGAACAGAAAGATAGGAATGAGATGAAAGGATTTAAACCATTGTACAGAAAGTTCAAACTTTTTCTTTTCCTGTGTTGCAGGGGATAGAAATCCAAGGCTTTAAGCATGTGAGACAAGCACTCTACCTCTGAGCTGCATTCCTAGCCCACAACTTAAAATGCTTTCACTGTATTTGGTAGGCCACAAAAAACTTCTTGAAAATGTGAAGGGATACCATTTGTAGCGTACATTTGAGGCATCAGACATATGCATTTTATTGCAAGTTATAACTACTTTGCAGTGTGCGAGTCATAAATCAGCAGAATAACCCCAAAGACAGATTATCATGATTGCAAGGCTCACATCCAGCTTGTCCTTTGATATTGCAAACGAGACCAAAGGTGACGGTGTCTGAGATTAGGGTATCAGGTGCAAGGAAGCGTGTCAAGAGGCAAATTGACTCCCAGGGAGAAAGAGAATAAAATAGCTGGGCTTTCTGAGGTCAGCAAGCAGCTCAGAAACTACCCCAGAGCAAAAGATAATCTCCTTTAAGATTTCTTTTTCCTCCAGGAAGAGTCAGGTTTAAACAATCAATGCAGATAGGGAGATGGATCATTATTGGTTTAGAGCACCCATTGCCCTTGCAAAAGACCCAGAACCCAACATGGTGGCTCACACCCATCTGTAACTCCAGTTCCAGAGCATCTGACTACCTCTTCTGGCCTCCATAGGCACTGTTCACACATGGTGAATAGAGTACATGCAGGCCACACACACACAGACACACACAGACACATACATATATAAATACATACATATATATATGATATATATATATATCTTAAATATTAAAAAGTTTAGAAAGATAAACAAGTCTTTCTATTCCTCAGGGGTAAGAGAGAAGTCTTTAACAAAATAAAACAGACTGTCAACAGATGTAATTTCTAGCTGATTCATAAGGCAGATTTTCATTCTGAAAATTTCCAAAGCCACCATTTAAAATTGTGATGTGGTTCAAGGGATGTATTAGTCAACCTGGGTGGTTTTAGTCTCTATATCACTGGCCTTGGGATGTGGTTAAAAAAGAATTCTCCCTGATGTTGCCAACACAGCGGGTTACTGAACGCACCTTTCTCAGAATTGTGGAAATTCTGAGGCTCTTCTTGATCATCTTTCATTCTAGGAATTCTGTAATCAAATCTTTATCCCTGTAGAGTCAACAGACAAAAGGTGTGGAAACCCATTAGGGTGATATGCTTGTCTAATTATCTCTTCTGGTAAAGGCTACTGCCCACACTAGAATTTCCCATCTTCAGCTTTGTTTCTGAAACATAGCCTTCACACGGACTCCTTCAGTTTCTCCACAGAATTATAACTACTGTTACTTTGCTCATCTTCAAAATAGACCTTGGAGTGATGAGGCTTTCCTAAGTATTAGAAACACTTATAAAATAGTCATGACTTCCCCCCAACAAGTGTCTTAAATAGACAGCTTGATATGAAACCTCTGTCTGTGCTCCATTTAGCTTTGAGAGTTGAAAATCTCGTCCACTTATGTGTCGACTGGACATACTCTGAAAGAACAGCTTGTGTGCTTAACCCCTCCATCACTCTCTTCGTCCTATAGTCAAGGATTTGGGGGATTTTTGTGTCCATATATTTATACGTGTGTTCACATGGACACAAGTGCATATGAATGAGTATGTGTGGAGACCAGAGGTCAGCTTTGGTATTAATCCTCAGCTGCCATTCACATGAGGTTATTTTCTTATTGTTTGGGGCTTTTATTGTTGTTGTCTAGAAATGGAGTTTCTGGCTATTCTGGGCCTACATGGTCAGGCTAGACTGGCTGGCCAGAGAGTTTCAGGAATCAGCCCATTTCTGATGGGCTGGTATTAAAAGTATACACTGCTTTTAAATTTTTGACATTATTTTATTTTGAGTGTATGAGTGTTCTGCCTGTGTGTGTATATGTGCAGCACATGCCTGCCTGGTGCCCCTCAGAGGTCAAAAGAGGGCATTGGCTTGCCTGGGACTAGAACTTCAGATGATTATGTGCTCCTATGTGCATGCTGTGAAGAGCAGCAAGAGCAGAGCAGCAAGTGTTCTTATTGCTAGCCCCCCCCCTCAGTTTTTATGTGGGCACTAGGGATCAGAACTGAGGTCCTCATTCTTATGCAGGAAGCGATTTACAAACTGAGGCATCTCTCCAGCCTTGGAAACACACACTCAAAAAAAAATTGAGAATTCTAGGTACTTTTGTATAAGGCAGACCACACCTCAACCCAGTGGTTGTTCATGCTCACTCTGCTTTCCTTATTGTGCAATGGTGGACACGCATTTTGCAAACAAAGAATGAGTTTCCTTAAGAAATTTAGCATGCCACCAGTGGTCAGTGAGGAAGAGAATTAGGAAGCAAATGTGCTTTTAAAGAATTAGAGTGTGGAGCAAGAAATCTTATGATGTTAGAAGAACTGAAAGCAAGCCCTAGGAAATTACCACTTTCAGTAAATTTCTCTCCGCAAAAGAAGAAGGTTAATACAGAGATCTTGAAATCCCCTTCCAGTTCCTTATTCTATGTCAAGAATTCTGGAAATAAAAAGACCTGCACAGACATACAAAAATCCTTTTTATGCTAGGGTACTTTTGGAAGAAAAAAAATTCCCAACCAAAGACATGCCCAGTATCATACGGATTGAAAGGTCATCCAGTATCAACAGACTGAAATCTGATAGTTTGGTTGTAGGTTATTTCCCACTCTCGAAAGGTACTGTCCTGAACTGCAGCACAATTACTACTTCCGTACTTGTCGAGCTGTGGGTGTAGGGTAAAAACACCATTGTGTTTTGGTGAAGCCTTCTTGTGTTGGTTCTCTTGCTCCGGGGATTTTTATCTTCAAACAATGTCCATGCTTCTCAAAAGGAGTGGGAATCTATCTCGTTCTTCTCTTGATCTTGAGTCATTCCATGTGAGGGAAAAAGAGGAACCTTCATTCAATGCATTACTTCGAAAAGTTCTAAACCCCAGGCCTGTGATGCCTCTGTGGTTAAGAGCACATACTACCTTTTGCTGAGTTTGGTCCCTAGTACCCATGCTGGGAGTCTCACAGCTGCCTGTTTGGATCCAGTGACCTTTTCCAGACTGCATGTACTATATATAGACACACACAAATAAGAGTAATTCTTTTTAAAATGTTATGAGCCCTTTATCCGTAAATGGGTTTCAAATAAAGGCTGGACTCAAATCCAGGCCTTTTTGCTGTTGTTGTCTTGTTTTGTTTTTTGAGACAGGATTTCTCTGTGTAGCCCTGGCTGTCCTGGAACTCACTTTGTAGAGCATACTAGCCATGAACTCAGATATCCACCCTCCACCGCCTTCCAAGTGCTGGGATTAAAGGTGTGTTCAGCCACCACCTAGTAAACCCAGGCCTCTTGATTATTGGCTCAATGTTTCTTTATCCTGATTCTCAGAAGTGACATCCTTTTTTTATTCATCCATTCATACATTATTGTTATAGGGATGGAAAAGGTACAGCCCTTGTTCTCCAACATTCCTATCTTGAAGACTGCCAAGGGAAAGCCAAAACCTGCCAAAGAGTCAACATTCCATTCCATTACCAATTCTCCACCATGTTTTCTAGGAAGTCACCCATTTGTAGGAAAAACAATTAGGCAATCCCAGGAAATGTTGGTATGTTCTACTGTAACGTTGCTTAGAGAGGTCTTGAGTGTTTGATTTTACGGTCATCCTGGGCTTTGCCTTCATCAATAAGAGAATACAAGTCTCACTAGAGGCTGTGTAGAACAGGGTTTGCCAACAACAGTTGCACAGAACAGTGTGCATCTGGGGTGACTGGGACTTGTGAAGACCAGTGAAGTCAGACTCTCTGGCGAGAAGAACCAGATGCACTGATGACATTGTGTTTACGTCTCTCCGAACAATGAAAATTCGGCTAGGATTGAAATCCAACCAGCACAGCACAGAAGTCAAATAATGGCACAGGCCAGCGTGGTGTGCACAACTGTCACCCTTCCACTTGGGAGATTGGTGCAGGAGGATTGTGTGTATGAGGCCAGCCAGAGCTGCACAGTGAGCTTGTTTTTTTTCAAGAGAACAAACACAAAGAGGAGGAAAAAGAGAGAAGGAGAAGGGAGAAGAGGAGAAGGAGGAGGAGGAAAAGAAACTCAAATGATTCCCCTGTTGGTTTAATTTCATTATTTCATTTTTATTCATTAAAAACAGAGGAGGACTTCTCAAACTTTACAGGACACCTGGAGATTCTATTATAAAGCATTCTGTTTGGATGGGGATTCGGTAGCTTCCAACAGTTCAAACCAGTTCAAACAGGCCCCAACATGAGACCTGTATAGTCAGTCCATGAGCACAGTTCTGAGCAGCAGGCTATCATGTAACAGAAGAAATGCACACCACCTAGCCACACAGAACTGGAGACTAAAATGGGAAGCAACCTCAGAGAAGATGAACTATTGATCAAAGGATAAAAAATCTATATAACAGCCTGTGGATATTGTAAGCGGTCAGATTATAGAGAGCAGCCTACTACCTGGATAACAAAGGAACAAGCTCTGAGAAGAGCTTTTTGGAGAACCTAGCTCTGAAGGGTACTTAAGTATAACAGAGGATGGTGGGAGGCAGTACTGTGTAACAGCTCTGTTGAAGCTGTACCCATGGACCACCATTCATGCTAGTCAACTAAAGACTGAGGAGCTGAACGGAACTACCAAATCAACAAGCTCTGTCATATTAATATGCACGTGTATATACATACATACACATGTGTCTGAACAAAATGAGATTCAAGTGCATAGTGATTCTCCGATAAAAAGTAATACCTTACCCAAAAGATGAACGTGGAGGCACATGTTTGTAATCTCAGTGCTGGGAACGCATAGATAGGCAGATTCCTGGGGCTCACTGGTCTACCAGCCAAATTGGTGAGCTTTAGACTGATGGGAAAACATATCTCAAGAGAAAAGGTGGATGGATTCCAAGGAATGACTCCTGAGGTTGACCTCAGCTCTACACACACACACACACACACACACACACACACACACACACACACACATACACAGACACGCACACATAGACACACAGAGATGTACCCACATGAACATTGCAATAATTATAATAATAATACTGTTGTTCAGACAAATAACTTTGTATGTTCCTCATCCTACTTTAATCCTCCAGTGCCTATAAGCATTAGTTGATGGATTACTGACCAGTGTTGCAAGTATCACATGGTATCACTGGATATAGTCAAAAAATTTTTGAGTCTTCTACCCCTACATCTATGTTTTTAACTCTTACCCAGCCCTGTCAACCTCTGCCCTCAAGGGCAGAATCTCAGGGCTTCTAACATGACAACTTTCTTCTACCCTGCCAGTGTACTAGGCTTCAACCAGCAATTTCCAAAGCAGTACTGGGCATCCTACAAGCAGGAGGCTTAGGCTCACAGAAGTGGACTATCATCAGTATATGGTTTCACCCAGAAGAAGCAACTTTTTGTTTCTTTATTTAAAAGTCTTAGTGATTTTAATTTATGTTTTCTGTTTAAGTATTTGGCCTGTGTGAATGTATGTGCACCGTGGGAATGTTTGGAGCCCAAAGAGGCCAGAATAAGGAAACAGGTCCCCTGAAACTGATTTTATGGAAGGTTCTAAGCCACTATGTGGGAAGTGAACCCAGATTGCCTGCAAGAGCAACAAATGCTCTTAACTGCTGAGTGGCTCCTCCAGTCCCAGAAGAAGCATTTTAACCAGTGATGATAAAGCCAAGAACTTATGTTCACAGTCTATATGCGGTTTCTCAGGTATTGCATTAAATCAGTCTCTTTTGGTTTGATTTTCAGAATAAGGTGGCTTTGATGAGTAGTGTGGCCTATGCCTTTAAGTTCAACACTTGGAAAACTGAGACAGCAGATATCTGAATTTTGTGCCAGCCTTTTTGACACAGAGCTGTGGTTCTCAACTCTCCTAATGCTGCGACTCTTTAATATAGTTCCTCATGTTCTAGTGACCTCTAACCGTAAGATTATTTTTATTGCTACTTCGTAATTGTAATTTTGCTGCTGTTATGATCATAATGTAAACATCTGTGTTTTCTGACTGATCCTCTTAGGCAACCTGTGGCCCACAGATTTAGCACCACTGACACCACTGGGTTCCAAGCCAGCCAGGGCTACATAGTGAGCCCCTGGTACTCAAAAAATTTTTTAAAAAGTTATAATTATCTCCACTTTATGGCTGAACTGAGTCTTTGATCGGTTCATCAGCAACTTATGTAACACAGCTAGAAAGTCTCTAGGATTTGAGTTTGCAATGTCTCTACCTACCATTCTGAGCCATGACTACCTTGCATAGCAGCTCCACGGTCTACCAGAATGGACCACTTGTTGAATCTCTTGTATTTTTTTTCCTGTGTATGTATACATGTATATACACACACACACACACGTATGTGTAGGTCAGAGGTCAACATTTCCACCTTCTATTTCTTCACCTTATTTGTTTATTTGTTTGTTTTTTATTTTATTTTATTTTATTTTATTTTATTTTATTTTATTTTATTTTTTTATGTAGACAGTGGACTTGAGGACCATCTGGCCAGAAAGCTCCAGTGACCCTCCCTGTCTCTCCCAGTCCCACTGCTGGGGCTACAAGCACACAACATCAGGTTTGGATTTTTAGTAAGGATCCAAAATCTGAGTCCTGTGCTTTCATAGCACGTTGCTACCAGCATATCCTTAGCCTTTCTTTCTTTCTGAAGCATGGTCTTATGTAGCCCAGGGTGGCTTAGACATTCACGTTGTAATTAAGGCTGGCCCTAAAGTCCTGATGCCCAGTGCTTGGATTACAAATGCATGCCACTGTACCTGTCTGAGAGGACCCATCTAGCCCTGAGAACCTCTATTTCCTGGATCGTTCAGCTTCCTTTGCGGCCCTCTTTCTGGTCCCTTCAATGAGCACTCTAGGGTGTTTTCCTTGCATCTGATTGTGCTTCAAAGAAAGCGCTGCAGCCGAGAGTCTTGGCAGCTCACACAACAGAGGAAATTCTGAGCACCTTTGGGCATGAGTCACCACACCTTGTTCAGGAATTGCCATCTCTGCCCACAGAATCACCCACTGTTTTCTGTTTGGGACCAAAATAGATACCTCCTTCAGAAACTGTCAATTTTTTTGTGCTCTCAGTAATAAAATAAAATTAAAAAAAAAAAAAGGCAAAGATAGGTTTGTGCCTCCAAAGGTGGACTAGGAAGCTGCTGTACAGGTAAATGTGACTGGTAGAAGGAACAGAATGACAGGGAACAGCCCATCTTTGTGGCAGGACTTCTGATTATTTCTATGTCTATTGCTTTGTTCAGTCCTCTTTTCATTAAATCAGTCACTATCTATTAAGCACTTACTGTGTGTTAGTCACAAGGTTAGATGGGCAGAGCCAAGTAAGACCCAGCTCTTGGCCTTCAGAAGCTTACTGTTTATGAGGAAAGAGAGACTGCCTGGACTCTTGCCACCCAAGCCAAGTGCTGGGTTCAAGTACAACACAGAGTTGATGGACACATAGGCCACTGTCCATTACTCCTGCAAGACCAGTATGCTGTAAGCCTCCCATTACTCTTACAATTTAGAACAGAGAGGAGGGTTGAGGGCCTTGTTTTGTCAGCATGAATCCTTAGCATTATTGGAATCCAATCCTTTCCATTTTGAATTTAGATCAATTTAGATAGAGGTTATGTGTTTCATTTGTCTCAAGGGATACCTTGCAGGAACATTTCAGGTAGGATATATTTGGAGTTCTTTAGTAGCAGACTTTTTTTTTGCACAGCCTCATGAATCTTAGAGGTACCATCTATAGGGCAACTGCCACATGTCTGAATACATTTGAAGTTCTCTCCAGCCCTCAACACCTATGACCTCTTCAAGGAAGAAAGAAAAAAAGGGAGGGAGGGAGGAATGGAGGGAAGGAGCTGAGGAATCCCATTAATCCAATTCATACTGTTAGTGAGTTTCTCTTCCCCTCTCCTCCCTCCCCTCTCTTCTCCCTCCCCTCCCCTCTCCTTTCTTCCCTTCCCCTCCTTTCCTTTCTTCCCTCCCCTCTCCTCTCCTTTCTTCCCTCCCCTCTCCTCTCCTTTCTTCCTTCCCCTCTCCTTTCTTCCCTCCCCTCTCCTCTCCTCCCTCCCCTCTCTTCTCTTTCCTCCCCTCTCCTCTCTTCCCTCCCCCTCTCCTCTCCTCCCTCCCGTGTCCTCTCCTTCCTTTCCCTCCCCTACCTTCTCCTTCCTTCCCTCTCCTTTCCTCCCTTACCCTCCTCTCCCCTCTCTTTCCCTTCTTCTTTCTCCCTTCTTTTTTTCATATCCTTCTGTGGTGCTAAGGATCTAAGCCAGGACCTTACACATGCTAATAGAGTAAGCATTCTACCACCGAGCCAAGCTCTTGTTTTTTAAGACCAGGATTCTTCTAGCTTGGGCTGAACTTGAACTTTCTATACAGTCCAGGCTGGCCTTAAACTCATAACCTTCCTTCCTCAGTGTCCTCCAAGTGCTGGGATTACAAAGTATATTATCACACTAGGCTTTTGTTTTTGTTTTGTGTCACACTGAGGACTGAACCCAGGGATTCATTTATGCTAGAAAAACACTTCACCACTGAGCTGCAACCTCAGTGCTCACTATATTTTATAGAGCAAAGAAGCAGTGCTTCTTTAAACATTTATTTATAAAATATAAGAAAAATACATGATAAATGAGTATAAATAAAAATATGAGATATATATATATATATATATATATATATATATATATATATATACACATACATAAATGAAATTACCTCCCAAATCAAACTGGCCCATGTGCCCGGGGAAAGGTCAGTTTATCATGTTGCTGGGTGATGGCAAAAGAAATGTTTCAAAAAGTTTTGTTTGAAGTCTCCGACATCTATGTTGACGTCAACCTCTTCCTGCCCAGCACTCTGAGAGTTTCCAGGGAGTTTTGGGGCCAGTGACTTGACACCTGGTTGCATGTTTGACACTTGCTGACTGTGGGCAGGTTGTGGTGGCTTTCCCTACCAAGCCCGTCACTCAGCTGAGCATCAGCGCAGTATCTGCTTCCTGTCCTTGTGGTAGTGACACCACTGTTCAGAGCCTGATTTAGAGCAGAAAGAGCCTTTGTAAAGAGAAAACTCCTTATTTAAAGGAAAGTAAAACAAACTTTTTAAGAGTGTTTTCAGAATAAAAGGCAATGTCCTCAGACTTCCCGCTGGTACCCCTGAGGGGAGGCACACCTTGGAGGCTCTTGATGTTCAGTTTTTCACTTCTAGGTTTTCCTGCCTGATACCAACCAGTCCATCACTTTCCCTTTCTCACTGTTTCCTCAGGTTCTGCTTTTCTGAGGCAATTTTTAGCTACTGATGCTGAGGAACTGTTGGCCAGAGCTTGCCAGGCTCTAGAGGCATCTGGCAGCCACTCTCCTCCTCCTTAGAGACTACAGTTGCAGCCATTGATAACCTGGGCTGTCTAGCCAGGAAGCTCATGGGGTCTGCCTCTCTCCACCTCCTCTTCTTCTCCAGTATGGAGTTTGAACATGCACAGCCAAACAGAGTTTATGGTATGTGGGGTAAACAAACTTGGGATCCCATGCTTGTGTGGCAAACCCATAAGACCACCTGCCAGCTTTGGGTTTATATATTTCAATACACATTCATATTTTAATATACAGTGTAATATAAGTTCTTATACTGTAGTATTGGCAATGCTCAGTATGCTTGCTCCTAGGTGCCTCTTATTTTCCATTACTTTTTCTTTGTTTTCTGTTTCTTTTCTAATCCTAAATTGCTGTCCCACATCATGTTTACTTCTGTGGTCTTTTCTTGTGTTTTATTTTATCATTCATTTTTTTAAAAGATTTATTTATTTATGTATTTTATGTATATGAATGCTGTATTTGCATGTTTGCCTACATGAGGGCATCAGATTCCATTACTGATGATCATGAGCTACCATGTGGTTGCTGGTAATTGAACTCTGGACCTCTGGAAGAGCAGCAATGCTCTTAACCACTGAGCCATGTCTCCAGTTCTTATTTATTTAGAGACAGGGTCTTGCTATATATCTTGAGCTGACCTGGAGCTTACTACATAGATAGGCTGGCCTTGAACTCATGGTGGTCATATCTCTCAGCCTCCTGAGTAATGGGGCTACAAATGCAGGGGAAACCCCACAGACATCCATTTAAAAATCTCCTCATCACTACAACTTAACATCTTGGAAGGCCCTCTTTCTTTTCAGAAGACTGTGGGTGGGGTTTACTAATTTAGCACGGCTCTGCTAAAAATATGGCTCTTTCCCAAGAAATCAGTTTCCAAGATTTGAGGGGAAATTTGTCTTTTCAGAGAAAGGGATATTCCCCCCCCCCCATCTTTTTTTTTTTTTTTTTAATCTGATAATACCTTATTTAAATCAAGTTGACATTCTGCGGTAAGCTTGTGGTTAACTCTTTCAAGTACTGACACTTGTTTTTCAATGAGGAGACTGAAGAATTAGAAAAGGCCAGCCTCAACCACTATAAGGCTGGAGTGTTGCAGATTCCCGGACTTGGCAGTGTAGAGGCAGCTATGTGTGACAGAAGACGTTGTCAGCCAGTAGCTTCTGTTTCTCTTTCTAAAAACAAATTCCTAGTTCCTCTAGGCCTCCTGCTTGTTGTTTATGTAATTACTGTCAACGAAGGCACAAGGTTTTCTCAAAAAGGGTCTTACTGGTGAGTCACTCATTCCTCTCTTGTGGAAACTGCAGCTTTGATGCAGCCTGGGAGAACTGGGCCTCAGAAACTGTGGCTCAAATAACACCAAGACTCACAAAGGAGAAAGACTAGCACTAGTGAGAACCATTGTGCAAATATTGTTTACTTTTGGTGACTTCCCTTTAAGTTTAAGAAACTTCTCTTAAATAATGACTACACACATATGTATTTTTGACAGGGTCTCACTATGTAGCCCTGGCTATCCTGGAACTCACTATGGAGACCAAGCTGGCCTAGAACTCACAGAGATCCCACCGCCTCTGCTTCCCAAATTCTGGTATTAAAGAGATGTGCCACCATGCCTGGCTTTAACGAAAATTTTTTAAATTATCTTTGAGTTATTATTATTATTGCTTTTAACATGACCACAGAATTTTCTACCTTTCAACAATCATGAATCACATCAAGAGATTTTTTTTTTCCATTAGTTTACCATCCACCATTGGTAAGATAAATTCTAATTGATCAGAATGTTAGCTTTAGTCATCCATGGCTAAAACTGAGTACAAATACTATAGTCAATATTCTAACATCTGTTTTTATAAGTGAGACTGTTCTATGACCATTTTCTTGGCAGTTCTTCCAGGTTTGATAGAAAAACTAAACTAACCCTATAAAATGAATTGGAAAGAATTATTTAACCATCTGTGTGATCTGAATGAGAATGGCTCCCGTAGGCTCATATATCTGAACACTTGGTCCCCAGTTGGTGGAACTTCCAATTTGAGAAGGATTGAGAGGACTGGCCTCGTTGGAGGAGGGATGCCACTGGTGGTGGGCTTTGAGGTGTCAAAAGACCCCTGTGGTGCTCCAGTGCTTTCTCTCTCTCTCCCCGCCTCATGGTTGTGAACCAAGATGTGAGCTCTCAGCTGTTCTTTTGTTCTGCTGTCATGGATCCTAACCCTCTGAAACCATAAGCCAAATGAAATGTGCTCTTTGTTAAGTTGCCTTGATGGCCATGGTGTCAAATCACAGCCATAGAAAAGTAACAAAGAAACCCTCTGGAACAGTTTGCTTTAAACATCTGGTACTTATTTCATGTTTGTTCATGAGTTGACTTTTTCAAATGATTGCTTTCTTTATTAGTTATAGTTTTACTTCTTCAATTTCTCCCTGTCTTTGGTTTCTCTATGTGTCCCTGGCTGTCTTGGGACTCACTCTGTAGTGAGTCACCAGGCTGGCCTCAAACTCACAGAGAACCATTTGCTTCTGTCTCCCAAGTGCTGGGATCAAAGGCATGCACCACCACCATCGGGCTTCTCTCTCTCTTTCTCTGTGTCTCTCTTTCTAAGACAAGGTGTTGCTATGTCCCTTGGGCTAGACCTAAATTCAAAATTCCGCTTACTTTTGAGTTTTTGATGATCAGTAGTTACACCTCCTTTTCTTCATACTGTTGTTTTGTTGTACTTGCTCCTTCTAGTCCTGTTTATTTTTGGAATCTGCTTAAATGAGTAGCTTTTATTTTGGCTGACATTCTCTGCTGGTTTTTTTGTTTTTGTTTTTGTTTGTTTTTTTAATCAATCCTACCTATAGTCTTTGTATCTCCTGATGTCCTTTTCAAAAAAATATTCCACTGTTTTTAACTTCCTTTAGTAAATATTTAATTGGATAATGCTTGTTCTAAACATGTATTTTCCTTTGGAGTTGTACACCTCCCTGTAGATGAGAACTGCAGGATTTAATGCTTATTGTTTTCATTGCCATTCAGTGCCAAGTATTTTACAGAGTTCAGAGTTCTGAGTTCCCCTTTGATCCACTGATTTATTTGGAAGTTTAAGCTTTCTTTTTAAAACGTGTGAAGTTTTATTATTGTTTGTGGTTTTTTCTTTCTGTTCTTAACTTTTGATTTCGTTACACCATGGTTAGAAAATTACTCTGTGTGACACTTACTCTTTGACACTTGTAGAAACCACCTCTGATGCCGAGTAAGATTTCAGCTTTTGTGAAGGTTCCACAGGTGGTAAAAAGAATGTACATTTCCTATATGTTGGGCATACAGCTACACAAATACCCACAAATCAAGTTTACTGAACAATTACCAAGACCTTCTCATGGAATAGCCTTCTCTTGAGAGTGGTCCTTGGAATATCAGTTTGTTGTGTAGTGAGTGTTGAGTTAAATTCTGGTTAGTTTGCTTCTTGTGGTTTCCTGTAGCTTCCTGGGCTGCCTTTGGTAGCTTCTGATTGGTTGAGTGCTGAAGGACCTGCTTCTACTGTAGGATTCCCATGAGTGGGGTCTTTGGTAGTTCAGGAGTTGTGTTATAGACAGTGAAGCATATGAGATGCATTATCTCTGGTTATTGCTGTAGACTCAGGACTATGTCACTTGGAAGACAGTAGAAGTGATTTGTGCTTCTCTCGTGTGGAGTGAGCACAATGTGCGACTTCTCTCTTTTGTTACATCCAGTGTTGAGTCTTCAGCCCTGATCCCAACCCCACTCTTCCGAATCTTGGGACTTTTGTCTTCTTCGTTATTCATGTTGAGATATTTCCTAAGTTTGAGCAGGCCTAAGGAATAGAGGGAATAGGAAGGGTGCATCCAGAGTGTAGCCAAGTGGATAGATAATAAAGCATGAGCTATAACACCACTGAATCATAGTAAAATATAATGTTGGCTCCACCCTCTTGCCAGCTACGAACAACCACTTCCAGAAAGAAGAGTTGAAAAGTTTAAAATTTTGAACTTAATTTCACCTTAGAAACAAAATGGAAGCTGAATACAAAGATGGCTGCAGCTTTGTCTCAAATAGCAGGCTGCAGCACCCTATGTGTTTACAATGCTGGCCTTAAGCCTCAGCACCAACAGTAACATCAATGGCTCAGCAGCAAATCATGTTCTAAATGTACAATAAAATCCCATTAAAATAACATCTCCAACACCAATGACCATAAGAAAGTGAAGATCTAATATCAAACACACAGAAAAAAATAAACAATAATGAAAGGAAAATTAATATAAAAAAAGGAATAAAGTGAAAAACAGATGGAAAAGATCCAAGTTAGGTGATTAACAAACACAGTTAGATAAAAAAGTAAGAAAAAGTAGTGAGGGAAAACAAAGGCAAATGCAAAACAAGTGAAATTAAGCAAGTCGAAGGTTTCTTCTTGCCTAGGTGACAGAAATGTTTCTTTCCCCAGCCCAGGACTCTATGGCTATAGGAGCCACCTACATGCTATTTTCACTGGCCAATCTTGTCCATGTGCCTGCAGGAGTGGGTGGAAAATGGCCCAGTCATTGGCTAATCCTCTAAATGTCTCAGAACCTCTGAACATGGAGAACATGACCAAACCAAAGCCACTGGTGCTGAGCTGAGGGTGGGTGTCAACAATACTGATTGTCTCACTCTCCACCTCCTAGAAGGCCCTCTACATCTGCCCCTGCTTATAAAGGAAGCCCCTTCCAGTTCCTTCTGCAAAGGATACCATGGTTTCCACCAAACAGATTCTGATCTGTAAATCTGTGTCTAAGTCATGGTCAGTGTCCTAGTTCTATACTGAATCTTGGTGTGGCCACACGCTGAGCCAATCAAGAGGGCAAGCCTATTGGAACTTGGAGATGTTGAAGAACAATAGTGTGTGCTGGCAAGATGGCTCAGCAGGTAAAGATACTTGACATGAAGCCTGATGACCTCAGTTCAATGCCTGGGACCCACATACAAGAAAGAGAAAACTGACGCCAACAAGTTTTCCTCTGACCTGCACACATGGTACTGTGTGGCATATGAGCACTTGAGTATATACACAATAAAAATAAATACATACATACATACATACATACATACATACATACATACATACATAAATGTATCAATGATAAAGAAAGAACACATCGCTAGGCATAGTGGCATGAGCCTTTAATCTCAGCACTTGGTAGGCAGAGGCAGGTAAATCTCTGTAAGTCTGACTATACTATATACAAAACACACATATCAGACATTCAATGGTCCATATTTTTAAAAGAAAAGAATAAGCAAAGTAGCCCATGATCTCTCAGGAAGATCACATTCCAACCACAACTAGAAAGTAGAACTCTTGAATGTATGCATGTTTGGCTTGCTCTCCTTGTTTTAATTAGTGCCCAGGGAATGGTCGGCCCACAATTAAGATGGGTCTTCTTACATCAATTAATGCAATCAAGACAATCCCTCAGACATTCATTGAGGCTACCCTTAAGAGCCAGACAATTTCTCACTGGTGTGAGATGCTTACCTGCTCAGTGACAATTAATACTGAGCATCACACCTACTGTATACAAGGGGGTGAACTGAAGAACCTGCTGGCGTGGCTCCTCCATGGCAGGGTGAAGGTTTTTACTGCAGGTATGAGAGAAAGCAGAGAGAAAAAGAAGCCAAATTAACATGGCCAAAGCAAGGGAAACAGAAAAGAAGAGCAGAGATGGTGAGATACCAAGAGATGAAGCAAAAGACAGAGAATAGAGCAGAGAGAGAGAGTGAGAGGAAGGATAGTAGAGAATTGTGGGTTATAAGTAGGGTGAGTAGCTGGGGAGAGAAAGGCCAGGAGACTGTCATGGGCACTTGGAAATGTGTAACAGGTACTGAGGAACCTGGAGGCAAGCATGATATGCTTTGATATGCTAATAGGGACTACCAGTAGCCATGTGTCCCTCCTGTCGGAGGTCAGGGAAATGACTTCTTTTGGTAGAAGGGAATCAGTTTCACAAGTTCCTGAGGAATGCTGGTTTTTATCCTCCTGTAGTCTGGGTTGGGCACCTCTCTGGATATTTGGACTGCCTATACACCACCTGCCTTCTCTCTGTTTACGGTATTTGGAAGTGAGGTCTTTGGGAGGTGATTATCATATAGGAGGCCATAGGAATAGGGACCCACGCTAGCCTTAGTGGCTTGACAAGAGGAGAGAGGGAAGCTACCACTCTTGCTCCATCTGCCCATGTGATACCCTCTGCCTTGGCTTGCTGAGTTTGCTTTATTATATACCCCAGAACCACACCTGCTCAGGGGTGTCACCACCACAGTAGGCTGAGTCTGGGCCCTTCCATATCAATCAAGAAAATGCCTTATAAGACTGCCTAAAAGCCAATAGGTTGGATACATTTTCTCAGCTGAGGTTCTCTCTTCTCAGATAACTTTAGCTTGTGTCAAGTTGGCAAGAAAAAAAAAAAAAAAAGAGCAAACAAACAAGCCCACTACCAATACAGCTGGTTTTGAAAGTCAATGGAGAAGGGGCTATGAATGCAAGAGTGTTTTGACTCCTGGAGGATGTGTGGATGTGAAGATCAGGGTTAAGTGAAATTGGCTTGGAAGATAACAGCCACTAAGAGAAACAGGATGGCTTGTGTGTTTATTTCTAGCTTTTTACTTCAAGATAAATTCACACTCTGTTCTTTTCCCTCTTGGCTATGTCCTAACATATTTGAGTTTTCCATTTGAAGTAATTTTCTGAAGGTAAAAGGGAGATTTGGGTTTGTTTGTTTGTTTGTTTGTTTGTTTTGTTTTGTTTGAAAGATACATATATACAGGCAGCCATCAGACTTTTGACAGTCAGTTACTACCACTATGAGAATGTGGTTTGGGTAACTTGACCTCTTGGGACCTCAGTTTCTGGCTGTGTGAAGCCGGAAGAATAACTCCCTTTCGTGGTTGCAGAGACCATTGGAGGTGATATACACAAAGCAGAGCTCAGAAATTAGAGCTGTTATACTTAAAAAAAAAAAAAAAAAAAAAAAAAAAAAAAAAAAAAAAAAAAAAAAAGCAGGGGGCCTGACCATTCTGAGTTCATAGATAATGGTCTGGATGGAACCACAACATCAATTAACACCACCTGGTATTCAGGTAGCTTAGACGGCTGAGCCATCTCCCTGCAAGTGACAGCCACCAGTCATCCTGTCTCTTGCAGGTTATATGTCTCTGACATGGAAGGAAGATTTCTGGACTTGGAATCAAAGAGTTCAGGTCTTCCCTTCGGCTTTTCCAAAATTCACAGAAAGGACAAAGAAAGGACAGTTTCTTCCTTGTGATTCTACCAACTCTCAGAGCATTTTGATTATGTGAAAAGATAGTCATCATCATGTTCTTCTTTTATTTTAAGTATTTTATCTTGCACAAAAGCACACTGACTATGAGGCCCAACCACTGATTTGGGCTGGACAACCTTGACGTTGTCCTTGGCTTTCTTATTGGATGTGATGTGGAAAAGAAAGGGTTTCAGGCAAAAGCAAACTGTTTATCAGGTGCCTTGAACTCTTGATGTACTCCTGAATCCCTTATAAAACTTAGTAAATGCCCAGCCAGCAGATACTGTGCTTGGTGAGTGATTCTAAGCTCCTTCCTCACTCCCTATAAATAGGGGAGAGGCACAAAGGCAAAGACACTTTCTCCGTGCTGGCAGCAATACAGACAAACAACTTCCCTTAAATCACCCACACAGCAAGGACTCTTATCTCAAACTCTGTCCCCACCCTTTGGGAGCCCTGTCCTTTTCTGTACCTTTCATGTCACTTCCATGGGCCCCAAGGGTCAGAGAAGTTCCCATCTTAGACGTCCTAAGACAAAACAATGCTCCTTTCTCCGAGCCCACATTGTTTCTCACTCAACCACCTTTCCTCCAGCCGCGAGCTAGACCCTGAATCAAAGTACACGCCACTCTGAAGGCACAAGAGTCCCCTGGAAGGGTGTACGGAGAGAAAGTAGGAGGCAGCAGCCAGAAGTTCCCCCTAAACCTTACCTACCCAGTGTGTGGCTGTCGGCAGTAAGCACCAACACCTCTCATGAGCATCTTAGAAAGAGCCAAGTCTGTAACTCCAGGTGCTCTGAGCCCCCCTTCAGCTCATCTTTCACCCTCCATTAGTGCCACTGCCACCTGTCTTCCGAGTAGTCTTCAGATTGTCCAAACTGTGTCCCGCTTAACTCGAGGGACACAGAAGTATGTCACGGCACAATTAATTCTAGTTTTATTCTCTTTCTGAAAGTGAAGGTGTTAAAAAAAATTAAGGGGATGCTTTTCTGTTTGAGGAGTGGAGTTGAAGCCAAAAAACCATAGAAAGGGGACGGCAGCTAGGGTAAGAAGTACTGAGCCAAGTCCACGCTCTTTAATCTCTTTGCTGTTCTGTGGAGGTTCCTTCCTGGGGTGAAGAGGGGAATGATGAAAAAAGCAAACATGACCTCATTTCACAGCAAGGCTCCACCTCTGAAAGGCTCCCACAATCGTCCCAAAACAGCGCCACCAGCTGGGGACCAAGTGTTCAAACACAGGAGCCTACGGGACATCCAACTTTCCCATTCAAATTACACGGGCACCATTCTCTACCTGTCCTGCGCTGCAGTCCACAGGGAGGAGGCTATGTGATTGTCACTAGTATTTTCCAGAGTGTTATCTGGAGGACTCAAAAGTTGCTACAACGCCTTGTATTCCAGTTGTTCAGGAAGTTCCTGGAGATCCACAAATAATCGCAAGAGAAGCTGCATCATGCTCTTATTTCAGAAAGAGTGATAGGAGGGAATTGGGGAGAATGAGACCACCCCAATGGTGCAGCTGACACAAGACGGGGAGCTTGTTCAACACTGGAAGGGTTTGGCTTAAGTCTCACATCGTGGGCCTCGGATCAAACCCTTGTATCGGGCTGATAAACAACCGCCGGCTGCCTCTGTGGCCCTGTGCCCAACTGAGAAGTTTAAGAGCTGAAAGGCAAAGCCACACTCATGTACTTGGGAGTCTGTGCTAGGAGTCTCCTGGGAGCCCCACATCCCAAGAATTTAGGAGGAGAAAAGCCTGGCAGCTGAGTTTGGAAGAAGTGCTGCTGGTGTTTTCAGGAGGGAAAAGTAGAGAGTGGAGGCAGCCGCCACATGATGCCATCTTAGGTTGTTAATATAGCATTTCTTTTCTGAGTTGTGCACATGGAATTCTCCTTCATGACCTCTCTGAGAACCGTCTAGACGATTTATATTTTGTTCTTTTTGGCCATAGCGCTAATGTTTCTTTTATGACACCAGAGTGAGAAAAGCTAAGAATAATCTAGATTTATTTTCTTATGGGACTATAAAGAAGTAGAAGAAGAAAAAAAATCTCCAGGGCTGCCTGTCCCAAGGATTCTTCTGCCTTGGGGTTGTTGGGTAATTTTTGGAACACGTTTGGCAAGGCCTTTCAGGGAAGAGAATTATGAGCAATTCCAGGAAAGTTTTTATTTTTTATTTTTTGTTTTTTTAGGATTGGAAAAATCTGTGAGAATACAAAGTTCTAGAACTTTGTGTTCCCCACATGTCCCCACATGACCTCCTTGGACAGTGAGCCAGTCTATGACGCCTATGGAAATTTCCATGGCCTTATCTAGAAAGACACCACCGTGCATTGAAGAATGCCCAGGGGTGCAAAGTTATCCCAAAGATAACCTCTCTGACCCTTTTCAAAGTTATGTGTTTGAAACATTTCTTGGTTTGTGGTTTGGTGCCAGATTCCAAATATACTTAAAATTAATCCTTGCCAGGCAGTGGTGACACATGCCTTTAATCCCAGCACTCAGGAGGCAGAGGCAGGCAGATCTCTGTGAGTTTGAGCTCAGCCTGATCTTGCAGAGAGAGTTTCAGGACAGCTAGGGCTACACAGAAAAACTGTCTTAGAAAACAAAAAAGAAGATTGATCCTTGACTATTTGTGTTGATGGATAGCAACTCAAGAATTTGTTAATTGATTTTGTTGCAGTAAAATAAGTTATAGAGAAATTACTTTTAAAAATTAATTATTAATTATTTTTAAAGATTAAATATATTAATTTAATGTATTTTTTAAGATTTATTTATTTATTATACATACAATGCTCTGTCTGCATGTATGCCTGCAGGCCAGAAGAGGGCACCAGATCTCATTCATTAGAGATGGTTGTGAGCCACCATGTGGTAGCTGGGAATTGAGCTCAGGACCTTTGGAATCACCTGAATATTATTAAAGTGCATAGATGTTATTAGGTGCTCCCCTCTGTCACTCACTGCCTATTCCTTTGAGGCAGAGTCTCTCTCTGAACCTGGGGCTCAGACTTTCTCAGCTAGTCTGGAAGCTAGTAAATCCAAGCTGTCTTTCTGTCTGTCCAGCTCTGGACTGGTGTTTACAGGCATTTGCAGGAACACCCAGCTTGCTGCATGGTTCTGGGATCCACACTCTGGTCCTCGTGATTGTGGCACAGACAAGAACAGCAGCTGATCCATCTCTCCAGACTGCAAACCTACAGGTTTTATTTTATTTTCCTTATGAAGATGATGATTATTATTGTATGGGGTTGTGTTAGGAAGCCTGTTTATAGAGAAGCAGTATGTACAGATTTGAAGCAACTGTGCAAAATCATATGGTTAACACTGAGCTCTTTTGTGCTGTCTCCTTTGAGCTGATCTCCATCTACCACAAGAAACCACTGGCCTAATTTCTCTGTTTAAGCACGTGCGCTCTCTCTCGCCTCTCTTTCTTTCTCTTTCTCGCTCTCTCACTCTCTTTCTCCTTCCATCCCTCTCTTCCCTTTTCCATTCTTTAAATTTCATGTAATTGGATCATACAGTATAACTAGCTTCTTCAGTTAATTTTTTTATTTTTTTTTAGATTTATCTATGTTGTGTGTGGCAGGAATGCATTCCTTTGAATGCTTGTGTGCTCTTTCGAATTTATACTTTATTCTCACAATGATAGGTACGTAAGTTATTGAGTTGTGGTTTTGTTACTTTAGAGATAAGGTCTCTAGTAGCCCAGGCTGGCATCAAACTCATAATTCTTCTGCTTCAGCTCCCTGCGATCTGAGATTAGAGGTATTTACCACCATGTCTCACCTTGGGCTGGTTATTAATCAGGCTGCTAGAAGCCTTCGTAAATTTCTGTCTATGTGCACACTATTTCATTGCTCTTAGACAAATGCCTCAGGGCAGAACTGCTACACCATAGCTTAGGGGTACAGTTATTTTCTTTAATTTTTTTTTTTAGATTTATTTTACGTTCAGGAGTTCTTTGCCTACATGAATATTTGAGCACCACATTCATGCCTGGTATTCACAGAAGTCAGAAAACAGCATCAGGTCTCCCTGGAAATGGAGTGGCAGAGAGTTTGGAAGCACAGTGTGTGTTCTAGAAGCCAAATCTGCATCTTCTGCAAGAATACCAGCTCTTAATTGCTGAGCCATCTCCCCAGCCCCCATTTTAAACACCTTAAACCAGTGGTTCAAAGCCTTCCTGATGCTGCAACCCTAAAATTCAGTCCCTTATGGCATGGTGAACCCCCACCCATGAGATTATTTTGGTTGCTACTTTATAACAGAAATTTTGCTACCATTATGAATCACAATGTGAATGTTTTTGGAGACAGAGGTTTGCCAAAGAGGTCACAACCCACAAGTTGAGAACTGCTGTCTTAAACCGTTTTTCCAAGTAGTTTTATGTTCTCACTACTGTAAAAGAGAATTCCAGCAGCTCTGATTCCCCTTCACATTTAGTGCATTTTTCTTTTCTTTTTTTAATATTTATTTGTTTGTTTGTTTGTTGCCATTTCACCCAAATTCATGGTGGTTTTTAATTTGTGTTTTAGTTTTGTGTGTGTGTTTGTGTGAAGTGCATAAGCATACATGTATGGAGGTCAGGGAACAACTTTCAGGCATAGATTTTTCTCCTTCCTCTGTGGGTTCTGTTGAATGAACTTGGGTCATCAGGTTTGGGCGTCAAGTATGCTTAACCTACTGAACTCTCCAGCCTCTGTATTTTCTTGATAGTTTGGTGAGTGCCATTTCAACTTGACTTTTTTGATAATTGTATATTTTCTTTGGAAACATGACTATTCACGTGTTTGTTCACATGTCAAGTCACTTACCTGTTAAGTGTTGATACATAGGTCTATTATTCTGGAAAGAAATATTGTCATATATATATTATAAATACTTTTTCTCATAGTTTGCCATAGTTTGTCTTTTCTATCGTCTCACGATCTTTGGATTAATTGACACTTTTTGAATTTTTTTCTTTTATAAAATGTTTAATCTGTGCAGCAGTGGGTAGGAAGATGTTGTCAGATCCTCAGGAGCTGGAGTTATAGGTGGTTTGAGCTGTTTGGTTTTAGCGCTGAGATCAGAATACAGGTCCTCTACAAAAACAGCAAGCTCTCTCAACCACTGAGCCATCTCTCCAGCCCTGTTTTTATTTTATACTCAGCACATTTTGTGTCCTAAGAAATCTTCACCTATCCCCAATTTCTAAAGCTGTTTGCCTTAATTTCCTTTAAGACATTTTACAATTTTAATTCTGTGGTTTCGTGTTTAATACTTGTTGCTAACATATGGTTCTTTATATTAAAGAAAAACAAGTTCTTATCTGTGAAAGGAAGTTCTTTGCCCTTCACACATTTGTCCATATGAATCAATAGTATTTGTCGGGAGCATTTTTCTTTCTTCATAGAACTGCTTTGGCAAATTGGGGTCGGGGGGGCAATTCAATGTGCGTGAGTTTCTAGAACTTATTTCTGTTGCTGTATTTGTTTTTCTCCCAATTGATGACTAGCTTTATTGATAGTCTGGGTAACAGATGGTATGAGTCTCTAAACTTCATTTTATGACTAATTGTCTTAGATGCATCCAAGGAAGTTTGAAAACAACTTGAAAATTTAACTAAAAAGCATGTTGGCTGTTTTTATTGTAATTACCTTGAATTAACAGATGGATTGATGGTAAACTGGTGTCTTTTTAAAGATCAGTCTTCTAATCTATAAACACCATATGTTTCTCTGTTTACTTCCCTTAAAATTTATCTCAGCAATGTTACTGTTTTCAAGTCTGATCTTCTTGGAGGTTTGGGTGAATTTATTCTTGAGTATTTTGTGGTTTCGATGTATAAATGCAATTGATTTTAGATTTTTGTCTAATTGATTAAGTATATACAAATGACAAGTGATTTGAGATTGCCACACCTGATGACTTACAAATGCCATTGTGTAGAATTCTTGGTGCTTTTATAGAAAGAGGCATTTCAGCTATTAATAACACCCCTTCTCATGAAACTTCTCTCTGATAGTAACATAGCCATATCAGCTTTCTTATGCTTGTTTCTGTATATCTTTTTTAAATTTGTTCACTCTCAATTTGTTGTGGTTTTTATATCTAAGCATGTTCTCTCATAGACAGCATGTTGTTGAGCCTTGCTGTTTGTTGTCTGAAAGTTTTCATTTTAGAACATTTTGTACCTTTGTGTTTAATGTATTCAATGATAATGGCTTAATCTCCACAGCTGCCTTCTTGCTCTTTCCTATCTGCTCCATTTGTATTCTTACTTCTTTATTCTTTTTCATTTTGGCTACTCAAATATATGTCTGATACATATTGGAATATTCTATTTAATTTATTCTATTACCACCTTTTTAATGTGTTCATTATTTCATTATTGGATGCCTTCTCTGAGGAATTTACTATGCATTATTAATTTTCCATGTCCTATTTGGTTAATATTGTACCATTTCAGACATGTTAGAAAAACTTAAAAAGCTAAAGGTCCATTAGCCTCAATCCTCTTTCTACGCTTGTCATATGTTTTATATTTACATAGGTGGTAAGATCTGTCATGTAGGGACCGGTAAGATGGCTAGTGGTTAAGAATGCATACTGTCCTTTCAGAAGATCTGAGTTTAGTTCCCTGAACCCACATCGAAAAACTCATAATCACCTGTGGCTCTAGAGATCTGACACTCTCTTCTGGTCTCTAGGAGCTCTTCGATCATGTGCCCCACCCTAACACACAATTAAAATTAAAATAAATAAAAGAACTACTACACACTGTTATTATTATATATTAAGTAATGCAATACAAGTGAGCTAGTGGGATTCTGTAAACTTTCTCTTACCTGAAAATGTGCTAGTCCCACCCTCATCTTTGAAGCGTGTCGAATCTAATCAGGATTCTGAGCTGACCGGCTATCTGTTTGAAGGTTGGCTTTGTTATTTTCTGGCTTCTTTTGTTTCTGTGGCAAAGCCAGTCGTCACCCATCACTTTTTCCACTATTGTGTGTCACTTGTTCCTCTGGCTGCTTTAAGATGTTCTCATTAGGTTTTTGGCAGTTTGGCAATGAATGCACACCAATCTGCTTTTCTTTATTCTGTATGGTGTAGTGGACATCCTGGATCTGTAAGTTAATGTCTGTCTTCAGATTTCAGAAATGGGCTGGTAAGGTAGCTAAGGGTAGAAAGGTGCTTGCCATCAAGCTGCCATCCCGTATTTCATCCTTCCCAAACAGTTCCACCAACTGGAACCAAGCATTTTCATTCAAACCACCACACAGAAAGAGATAGAAGAAAGAGAAGGAGAGAGATACAGGAAGAGGAAAAACAGGAAGGGGAGGAGAAAAAGGAGGGAAGGAAAAGAAGAGGAAGTGGAGAGAGAAAAGGAAAAGGGAGAAGCAGACTGGATGATAGAGAGAACATACTTCTTTGCCTTCTACTTCCTGTCTCAGCCTCGTCCCCAACTGACTGTTGGGTGTCTGCCCACACTGAGGGTGGATCTTTTCCCTATTACTTTGCTAACCCATAGACAGTCATTCCTGGTAATATGCTTACTAATACACCCAGAAGTATGCTTTGAATTCTCTAGGCATCCATTAGAGCATTCAAAATGATACTACAAACTAACCATCATGACAAACAACAGTCTGGTATATACAGCAGCTGCTGGGACTGGCCTTAGCATGCTCCACAAGATGGAATAGCAGCTTGATGGCAAGCATCTTTGCATACTAAGCCATTTTGCCATGACAGTCGGTCTCCTGCTTCCCCACAATTTCCTTTTCCTTACCATCATGCCATCCCTTATGCAGTCTGTGGCATTTTCCTAGTCACCAATCTCGTCAAGCAGAAGAACTTTTTGCAATAGAATGATTTTCAGTTAGATCAAGATCACTTTCCCCCTCAAGAGTTGAGTGTAGAGAGCTGGCTGTGCTGGTGTGCACCTGTAACCCCAAAACTTGGGATTGGAAGCAGGATGATAGGAGTTCAAGGTCATCCTCAGCTACATAATGAACTTGAGTCCAGTTTGGGTTACATGAGAAGGCCCCTTCTCAAAAAAAAATAATAATAATAATTACATATGGAACCACTGTTTCTGGTGTCATACTAGGATACCAGGTCTGACCCTGAAGCTTTGACTTACCTTGGCCCACCCACCCTCTCCTCTGTATTTGCTAGACATGAAGTATCTTCAGGATAAAACTCTACTTATTTATAGTATTCCTTCTATAATGTGCATTTTATACTATAGAGGAATTCGAGTGAACACTGCTGTAGCATCTCTGACACAAAAAATTATCTTTTTAGTTTTATTAGCATATATTAATCATATAATGGCTTTCATTATGACATTTGCATACATGCATGTGGTGTATTTTGATCATACTCACATACATACCCATTACCCTGTGTGGTCCCCTGCCACTGACTCCCAACTGGTTGCTCTTCTGTGTTCACACTTCTCTTTGTGGTGAACCAATGAGTTTAGAGCTACTCCTGGGAGCCTGGTATACGGCTATTGACAGGAAGATAAGCAACATACCAGTGGCTCTGCAGTCTTACTTTCCTGAGGAAAATGTCTCTCCCTCTCTCAGCAACCAACAATTGCCTATATCTTTAGTGGTGGGGCCTCCTGATATCCCTCCACCCAGCAACTGTTACCCGTTTATAAACCATCAAGAATGGGTGGGACTTCGTGAACCCCTCCCCTCTTTGTGAGGGAACGTTGACAAGCACAATATTGTGCAGGCAGTGATAGTTGCTGGGAGTTCAAGAGTGCCACACCCAAGTCATACTCAGAAGACAGTGTTCCACATTACCCCACGCCTTCCTCTCACTCTTTGTTTCCTTCCCCTTTTCTGCAGTGTTCCCAAGCCTTGCAGGCAGTGGGCTAGATGCCACATTTAGGGGCTGAGCATCCAGCAGCCTTTTCTTCTCAGCATGCAGATCATGCTGTGCATGTGACCGACACCTGCTGCAAATGGAAGCATTCCCGGTACTGAGATTTCTAAGGAATTTTCTTAGTTAGGGTTACGGTCGCTGTGATTAAAACATCATGACCAATGTGGGGTAACGTGGGGGGGGGGGAGAGATTTGGCTTATACTTCCAGATCATTGCCCATCATCAAAGAAAGTCAGGACAGGGACTCATACAGGACAGATCCTGGAGACAGGATAGGCCATGAAAGGGTGTTGCTTACTGGCTTGCTCCTCGTGGCTTGCTCAGCCTGCTTTCTCGTGGCATCCAGGACCACCAGGACAGGGTGGCGACACTCACAATGGGCTTGACCCTCCCCTATCAATCACCAATTAAGAAAACACCTTACAGGCCTCCATCTTAGGGAGGCCTCATGTTATGGAGGCATTCTCTCGGTTGGGGGTCCCTCCTCTCAAATGACTCTATCCTGTGTCAAGTTGACATAAAAAGTAGCCAGGACAGGAACCACAGTGTGAGCCCTAGTTCCTTTCCTGAGGAAGTGGAGTGCGTGCCATCCTTTAAATAGAGGGAAGAAATGTGTGACTAAGCCACTACACCATCAAACTCATGTCTCACCAGAACATCCCACAGTAACATTTCTTCCTTTCTTTACAGAGATGTGTCCACTGGACCCACCAGAGGTCCCCAATGCCACATTCAGAACCCTCTCCTACAAGAATGGCACCATCCTAAACTGTGAATGCAAGAAACATTTCCGAAGAAGCAATTCTATTTATATGTCTTGTTCGGGGAACTCCTGGATCAACCCCTGCCAGTGTACAAGCAACTGTAGGTGTCCCTTTTGTAACCTTGATGGGAAAGGGACTGGGCATAAAAGGAGACACACGCAGCTCCCATGAACTCAGGCCAACAGACCAAAAAACAAAACAAAACAAAAAGGTAGATAAGTCTTTAGGATAATGGATCTTATCAGCTTCTGGGATAACCACCCATTTAACATGATTTAACGAGTGTCTGCTTGGTCTAAGAACTAGGCTTGCTAAGTCTGAGTCAATGTGATAGATTCCAGGACTGTGCTGTTGGCCTTTCTTCTTTCTTCCTTGGGTTCAGAATGCTCCTTCACACAACCTGTTTCTGTACTCAGCTTCTTCTCTCTTCTGGGGCGGGGGGTGAGAGTGTGGAAAAGTGATAGTTTTATGAATGCGCACACACACACACACACACACACACACACACACACACACATATCTAACATTTTCATTACATGTATCTATCATACATGGGTTATATAGGGATATTTTCACACAGGGACACACTGTAGAATGAGCGTGCTCTGCCCCCACTCAATACCCCCTACTCTCTCCTCTATCCCCCTCAGCCCATTAGTCACTTTTAGTTTCCTTGTAAGTGGTTTTCTTACACTTTCAGGTCATATAAACATACTTGATTTTAGGGACCTATAGAAAATCTAAGAACCACAAATGGAAAAAAAAAATCTTTATGTGGGTAGCTTAATTTGCTTAATATTTTTCTCTAGTTGCATTCATTTTCTTGTTATGGCTGAAAATTTTCCATCGTGCGGCTGAGCAGAGAGGGGTGGCACAAGTGTTTAAAGCCAGCACTCATCAGGCAGAGGCAGGCCATCTCTATGAGTCTGAAGCCAGCCTGGTCTATGATGAGCTCCATGCCAACCAAGACCGCACAGTGAGATCTTGACTCGTGTGTGTGTGTGTGTGTGTGTGTGTGTGTGTGTGTGTGTGTGTGTGTTAAATGAAGGTTGTGGGGTTAGACTACTCCTACCTGCCACGTGTGACACTGGCAGCGCTGATGACAAGGAAAGATCCACTTATGTTTGAGTCACACGGACACAGGATTTTCCAGTAGGAAAATCTCGCATTTCTTCTAGGAATATGTTGTGTCCATTGCCAATATGCATATGCATATGAATATTTAGAAGTCAGTGCTGGGCTAAGTGTGCTGATTCTGTCCAAGGGAGGCCTTGTTTGTGCATCTTTCCTAACCCAGCACTGGGCACTAGAGAGATGTCCTGGGGTGAATGAATGTATGAACAGCATTTTTTATTAAAATTTTATATTAGTTTATTTATTTTACATCCCGCACCGAATTTTTCTATTCTGAGTATCTGGGAACTTATATACCTCATTCCTCCCATAATTCTCTAGCCAATGACAACACAAGAAAGGAAGTTACACATGCACCTGAAGATCAGAAAAAGCAACAGACCACAGTATCGCAGAAATCAACACAGTCTGTGCATCAAGGGAAACTTCCAGGTAAGACATGAGACTCAAGAGCCATCCCCTAGCTAGCCCCTGGGTGCTGGTCTTTGGATACATGGAAAGGATGAGCCAGAGGAGGGAGGACAGTCCTGTGCTCCACAGGCAGGTGCAATTTATTCACTCCTCAGAACACCATGCAGATAACAATGTTGCCTATGTTACCTCGTTCTGAAGGTAACATAGGCTCTGGTTTGGCAGCATAAGAATTCAAGTCCTGAGATTCAATTCAGTTCAAAAGCAAGTGTTGGGAATAGCTGTGAGTTGGGCACTGCCCACAGAAGAAACAAGATGAATAGACAGTGATCCCTGCCCTCACAAATTCCTCCTGTTTTCTCTAAAGTACAAAACAATGAACTGCAAGCAAAACCACTGATAACAATTTGCTTCTTACAGAACATTTATGAAACGAAAAGCTCAGACAGTTATTTAGTAGTTAATGAAGATTGGATAAGTGGGCACTGTGTCTGCCCACACCTCTACCAAATGAAATAATAGTACTTAAATTAAGCCACAATGGCAGGAAGAAAGAGAGTCTGCTAGGGTTACATGACATTTGTGGGGACCAGTTGGCCATGGGAAGACCCTATAGTCTTATAACAGAGTTATAACCTTATGCAGAACATCATATGTAATATCATCTGAACCCCACAACTGAGCGATTCAGGGAGCAGGAAGAAGTACCTTCATGACCAAAGAAACTGAGACACAGCAACATTAAGCAATTTAGCTAAAAGCACATAATAGGGTAAAAGCAAGACCACTGGTCTCCTAAATTAGAAGAGGGATCTCTCTACTGAGAGCTCATTTTTAAATACTTAAAAACTACTCACAGCATCCAATACTGGGGGTGGAGGGTCAATCTAGGAAGTGCTATTGCGATGTGATGTTTTCAGTTCCTTTCCTCTCCCAGCTCTGTCCTGTGGTGATGTTTTCAAATACATTTAATGTTTCCTATGTTCTTTTAGAAACTGGTGCCAATATCTACAGTTATTGAGAGGTTTCAGGAAGGTCACTATTTGTTCTTACTCAAGAGAAAAATCATCCAAACTAGGCATGGTTGTACATGTCTGTAATCCTAGCATTTGGGGAGCAGAAGCAGGAGGATCAGAAGTTCAAAGTCATCCTGAACTGTTTGATGTCCGCCTCACCCCCACAAATAATAAAAAAGAGAGAACCAGATGTTTCTAACTGAGGGATGGTTCATAAATCATCATAGTTTGGTGTTTACGTCTTAAAGAAACAAATTGAATTCAAACAGGTTCTGTCAATTATGTTGTTTCTTGACCTTAAAATAATAATTTTTTCTGGGAGTAAAACATAGTCCCAGCACTGTTATGCTAAGTGCAGAGTCATAAAATGGCTCAAGTCAGGAGCACTCAGCTTCTGGTTTGGGGCAAAAAGTCTGTATGTGGTTCTTTGGGAGATTATTTTGGTTACTGGGGGTTTTGAAAATATGGAAGGTTCTAAACTTATGAGTAATTTCATGATCCAGAGTTAGACAGTATGTATAGTTCTGTATGACCAGATGGAGGGCAGTTAGTAGGGAATTCCAAGATTAATTCAGAACAGGCCGTGATCTCTGGGGCCAAAGTTCAGCCAAATCTGACTTCATTCCAGTGAATCCAGCTTCATTCATAAAGCTGCTGGCCATAGGGGATCTTTGGAAGGCTTGACTGGGCCAATGTGGGTCAAGCTTTGGGTGTGGTTTAATCAAGGACCATGATATGTTTCACTGAGATTCTCTCTGCTCCAAACATTTGCCTTATCCTAGAGGTTAGCTCCACAAAGTCCTAAGATAACTACCAAATTTGGTCCTCTTCATTTATTCAGTGGCAATGCAGAGTGGTCTGTCTCTTGGCTCCATGCTGCTGCTGTCTCTCAGCTGAGAGCCCTCTTCCACCTGTGTACTTTTCCAAAGCCCTTGGGATCTTTGTAATGTCAGTCAAATAAAGAGCTCATTCCCCTGTGCTCCCAGGAAGCAGCCACTCTTAATCTGCCACAGCCACTGTCTGTCCACTAGCCTAAGTCTTTCTTACTTAATCAACTGTCTAACCTTGCAGGAGTGACAGGGTGCTGAGCTCCTGGGGAGACCTGAACAAACATTTGGTCACAGACAGAACACTGACATCAAACTAAAAAAAAAAAAAAAAAAAAAAAAATCCACCCAACTATCAAATTTATGAACCAATGAATTTATTGGGCTTGTTTTGGGGAGTATGGAAGACTCAATTGCAGCTGCCTCAACAAAAAACCCCACAGTATGGACCACAGTTCTCAAAAATTGCATCTCTGGAGCTCCCTCCTGGGCAGACCTCTCCCACAGTTTGAGTCTCCTCCCCTCAGTCATTGTCACTGCTTATGTAGCAGTAAGAAAAGGAGGGCGATGAGTTTCAGGAGCATCTTGAGATCTGTGGGGTTTGCTTATTTTTCAGAGTTGTAAGGAGCCTTCCTCCAAAAGGGAGTATTTCAGCTCAGAGAAATAGTTGTATCACACTGGGTTTCAGGCTTTCCTACCATTGCCTAAATTCCTGTCAGCTGGATACGCTCAATACTTGTACATTCAGTGAAAAAGTGAAACAAAAGAATAGAATCAAGATCAAGTTTCTAGTGACCAGAGCCAGTCTGAGAGCAAGAAGTTACCCAGAGGCCTTCACTGTGCCTTTCCAAACTTGCCTTCAGAAATCTCTTCCTCTTCCAGGTCACTGTGGGGAGCCCCCTTCGTGGGAACATGAAGGTGCCAAGAGAATCTATCATTTCGTGGCAGGACAGAGTGTTCACTATGAATGCATTCAAGGATACAAGGCTCTACAGAGACGTCCTGCTGTGAGCATCTGCAAAACCATGTGTGGGAAAACATGGTGGACGCAGCCCCAGCTCACGTGTGTAGATGAAAAGGAACACCATCACTTTCTAGGTAGGCTGTTCCTTTCTTGTGTCCATCCCATTCGTTTTTCATCTGGAGTGCTGCTGCTTATTGGCTTCTTTCTCCTCATGACTTGCTCAGCCTGCTTTCTTTCTTTTTTAATTTTTATTATTATTTTTTTTGTTACTTTACATCCTTGTTATAGCTCCCTCCCTCCTCCCCTCCCAGTTCCACCTTCCTCCCTCTTCCCCTTTCCTCAGAAAAGGGGAGCTCCCTTTTCTATTCACTCCAGCTCATCAAGTTGCATCAAGACTGAGTGTGTCCTCTTCCCCTGTGGCCTGGCAAGGCAGTCCCGCCAGGGGAAAGTGCTCAAAGAGCCGGCAAGTGAGTCCCTGTCCAATGCAGTCCCCACTTCCCTTACTAGAGGACCCACATGAGGCCTAAGCTGCCCATCTGCTACATCTTTGTAGGAGGCCTAGGTCCAGTCATGCATGGTCCTTGGTTGATGCTTCCTTCTCACAAGCCTCTCTGGGCCCTGGTTAGTTGGCTCTGTTGGTCTTCTTGTGGAGCTCCTGTCACCTCCAGGTCCTTTTCTCTCTCCTCCCACTTTTCCACAAGACCCCCTATGAATCACCCAATGTTTGGCATCTGCTTTGAGGCGCTGCTGGGTAGCAACAGCCTGACATCTCTGTCAGGTTCTTGTCTGCAAGTTTAGAAGAGCATTGTTCATAGTGTCAGAGGTTGGCACTCTTCGATAGGGTGGGTCTTTGGTGGGCAGATAGGTGGGTAGGTATTGGTTGGACATTCCCTCAATCTCTGCTCTATCTTTATCCCTGCACATCTTGTAGGCAGGCTAAATTTTGGGTCAAAGTTTTTGTGGGTAGATTCATGCTCCCCTCCCTCTGCTAGGAGATTAGTTTAGTTAGTGGTGTCCTTTTCAGTCTGTATGGCCTCTGCTACTAGGAGTCTCTGCTTGAATCCCCCTCATATCCTCCCAGGAGCCTACCCTGACTTAGGTCTCCAGCTTGTCACAGAGATACTCCCATCAGTTTCTCTTTTTTCTACAGGTCTTCTGTCCTCTTGCCCTCACTCTCCCCAGGTCTGTTCTCCACCTTCTTAATTCTCTGTGCCCCCTCTCCTACCTTGTTCCCTCTCTTCAGCCGCTACCTCTGTCTATTCTATCTCCCCTTCTGAGTGAGACTTACACCTCCTCCCTTGGATCCTCTATGTTACTTATCTTCTTTGAGTCTGTGCCTCATAGTATGCTTATCCTGTACTATATGACTATATCCTTACAAGTGAGTACATACCATGTGTGTCTTTCTGGATCTGAATTACCTCACTCAGTTCTTTTCTAGTTCCATCCATTTACCTGAAAATTTTATGATGTTTGTTCTTAAAAACTGAGTAGTATTCCACCGTGTAAATGTGCCAGTTTCTTCATCCATTCTCCAGTTGAGGGACATCTAGGTTGTTTCCAGATTCTTGTTATTGTGAATAAAGCTGCTATGAACAAAGTTGAGCAAGTGTCCTTATTATATGGTGGAGCATCTTTTGGGTATATACCCAGGAGAAGTATAGCTGGGTCTTAAGGTAAAGCTATTCCCAATTTTCTGAGAAAGTACCAGATTGATTTCCAAAGTGGTTTACACTCCCATCAGCAACAGAGGAGGGTTCCCCTTTCTCGACAACCTCGCCAGCATGTGCTGTCACTTGAGATTTTGATGTTAGCCATTCTGACCAGTGTGAGATAGAATCTCAGAGTTGTTTTTATTTGCATTTTCTGATGACTAAGGAAGTTGAGCATTTCTTTAAATGCTTCTTCAACAGTCAAAATTCCTCTGTTGAGAATTCTGTTTAGTTCTGTGCCCCATTTTTTTAATTGGGTTATTTTGTTTATTGGTTATTTTGATTTCTTGAGTTCATTATACATTTTGGATATTAGCCCTTTGCAGGATGCAGGATTGGTGAAGATCTTTTCCCAATCTGTAGGCTGTCTTTTTGTTCTATTGACAGTGTCCTTTGCCTTACAAAAGATTTTCAGTTTCATAAGGTCCCATTTATTGATTGTTGATCTTAGAGCCTGTGCTGCTGGTGTTCTGTTCAGGATGTTGTCTCCTTTGCCAATGAGTTCAAGGCTCTTTTCCACTTTTGCTTCTAATAAATTCAGTGTATGTAGTGTTATATTGAGGTCTTTGATTCACTTGGATTTGCGCTTTGTGCAGGGAGATAAATATGGATTTATTTGCATTTTTCTACATGTAGACATCCAGTTAGACCAGCACCATTTATTGAAGATGCTGCCTTTTTTCCATTGTATGGTTTTGGCTCTTCCTATTTTTAATCAATCAATTTATTTATTCACTTTATATCCTCATTGTAGCATCCTCCTCTGATCCCCCCTCCTTCCCCCTTCTCCTATTCCTTAGAAAAGGGGAGACATCACACCTCACCTATCCACCCCATCTCATCAAATCACATCAGGACTGAGAGTGTCCTCTTCCTTGTGGCCTGGCAAGGCAGCCCCATCAGGGGGGTAGTTCTCAAAAGCATAATTTAAGGTTTGTTTATTTATTTGTTTGTTTGTTTATTCATTTAATGTGTATGATACTCTATATGCATGTACACCTGCATGCCAGAAGAGGGCATCAGATCACATTATAGATGGTTATAAGCTACCATGTGGTTGCTTGGACTTGATCTCAGAACCTCTGGAAGAACAGACAGTGCTACTAACAGTTGAGCCATCTCTCCAACCTACCAGCCTGCCTTTTTTATAGAACCCAGGATCACCAGCCCAGAGGTGGCACCACCCACAATGAGCAGGGCCCTCCCACATCAATCACTATTTAATAAAATGCCCTACAGTTTTGTCTACAGCCCAATCTTATGGCAGCATTTTCTCAATTGAAGTTGCCTCCTCTCCAACGACTCTAGCCTATGTCAAACTGACATAAAACTAGCCAGCACACTGGGCCATTGATCACAAAGCAGCTGTCAAAGCTCTGTTTAATTCTTTTCATGATGGTGGTGGAGGTGGTAGTGTTTAATTTTGACCCAATTCCAAATCAAGGGTGGAATCCAAGGCTGAGTAGGCAGCCTGAAGAGAAAGACTCTCTCATAGTTCTATAAGAGAGTCACTGTCAGGGTTAGGATTCCCCCTTACATGCTCTACTGTGCCCCCCCCCCCTTTTTGGTTATTGTTTTTGAAGACAGGGTTTCTCTGTGTGTCCCTGGCTGTCCTATAATTAGTTCTGGAGACCAGACTGGCCTTGAACTCATAGGCCTCTGCCTCCCAAGTTCTGGGATCAAAGGCAGGGGCCACCACCACCCAGCTGCTATGGCCCCTTAACTGCTTCTAGATCCCCTGATGTGAAACAAGTGTCCCAGAGACATTCCCAAAAAATGTGCCATGTGTTAGCAGGTGTATCTGGGGCCATCAGCAGATGGTGGGTGGAGGGAGGCATCTGAGTCCCATAGCTCCAGCGTGGCCTCAAAGTGCATTGCCTTCTTTCTTCTGCAGCTAGTGAAGAATCTCCAGAAAGCAGAGATCCTTCTCCGGAGAGTGAGACTGCCTGTCCCATCACCACCACAGGTATGGAGAGAGCTTCCACGAACAGACATTTGGCCATCAGGCACAAGCTGACAATGACTATGCAAGCCTCTCCTTCAAGGAACAAGGGGGAAGCCAGCGTAGCTGTCTCCCTCTCTCCTCCAAAGCAAGAATGTGATATAATTTCGATATAATCACCCCAAGGTAGTCTGGGAAGATGGCTCAGCTGGTATGGTTCTTATTATGTAAAGCCCAAGGACCTGACTTTGATCCCCCAAAGAATCACTAAAAATGTAAAAAAAAAAAAAAAAAAAAAAAAAACTATACAAGGCAGTGGTTATCCTAGCACTGGGGAGGCAGAAACATGAGGGCCTCTACAGCTTGCTGGCCATAGTCTAGTCTAGCTGAACCAATGAGAATCAAATAAGAGAACCTGTCTCAAAAAAAAAAAGGTGATCAATGAAGAAAGACATCTGATGTTGACCTCTGGTCTCCAAAGGCACATGTGCATAGGCACTTGCACACAGAGATGCACACACACGTACACAGGCACATGAATGCATACACCCCCTCCACACTCACACACACACATAAAATCTAAAGGAAGCGTCAGAAGGAGAAATCACAGGCCTGAGGTTGAGGTCTCCAGACAGACTCTGCTCACTTGGCCCTCACATCCCTTCCCCTAACCTGAGTGACTAATCCACCAATAAGCCCCTTCTCTTCCAGCATCATGCCGTCCTGTTCTTGCCATAAACTGAGTGCCCCCTCATCTCTCTTTTCCACAGACTTCCCACAACTCACAGAAGCAACTACAGCTATGGAGACATTCATATTTACAATGGAGTATCAGATAGCAGGTAGGTCAGGTCATTTCATTTATGCACAAATTGTGCAGTATGCCAAGATGTAAAAGTAACTTTTATTTGCCTGATGTAATTGTTGTCTTGGAGGCTTACTGCCTCCATCTGCTAACCTAGGCCTAGACATGGAAGCTTCTAGTCTCTGTACAATCTAATCTAGACCTAGAATGTTTTCAGCATCTGAGACTTACTGCTGAATAAGCTCACTCTAATTCATTCTAAGCTCTGACTGGTTGGTCAACTCAGCAGTTCTGGCTCAAACTACCCTCCTAGCTGACTGATTCAATCTGACTTCTCTCTCATCCTCTGACTGAATTGCTCTGCTTGGCCTCATACTAACTTTGGCAATGTGTTCTAATCTTCTGGTTCTTTCTCATTCACTAGTTCATTCTGCCTTCACCTGTGTTCTAGGTTGTAGCAACCTTTCTCTGTACAACTGTCCTGATAAAACTGCCTCCTCCCTTTCTTCTTCTGCACTCTTCTCCCTTAAGATCTGGGCATATCCTATTCTGTCAAATCTTTCTCTGATTTGTCACTTTTTCTGCCCCTCAATTAGACATCACTTTAAAACATGGGTGGTTCCTTCTACCAACTAACTTTAGTTCATTGTTTGGGATTAAAGGTGTGTACTAAGGGCAGGTCTATATTCCAGGAAGAGGGATTAAAGGTGTATACTAAGGGTGTGTCTGTATTTCAACCAGAGTTGGAATCACTGGATTAAATTCCCTCTTCACTAAGACATTTGTAGTTTAGTTGAAATAACCCCTTCTTTCTCTAATGTTTGCTTATAAGGGGAAAAGATGACTTTAGTTGCTAACATTGCTCAAAATCACGTGAATCAGCTCTAGTAGTTGTGAGTTGTGTTAGCTACCTTTTGCATTGCTGACAAAACAAACCAAAGGGAAGAAAGGTTGTTCCGACTCACAGTTATAGGATCCAGCCTATCACTATGAGAAATGAATGGCAGCAGGAAATGAGCAGCTGGTCGTGGTGAATCTGCAGTTAAGAAACAAAGGCTGGCCGTGGTGGCCATACCTTTAATCCCAGAATTTGGAAGGCAGATCTCTATGAGTTTGAGGCCAGCCTTGTCGGCCTAGTGAAATGCAGCCAGAATGACATCATGAGATCCTGTCTCAAAAAAATTAAAAAGAAAAAGATGAATGTTTGTGCTCAGCTCACTCTTTTCATGGATCCTAGAATCCCAGCCCATGGAATGGTACCACCCACTTTTAGAGTGGATCTCCCTGCCTCAGTTAACCTAATCTAGATAATCTCTGACAGACATGCCCAGAGTTTTATCTTTAAAGTGACTTCAGATTCTAGCAATCAATATGAACCGAGAGCATCACCACCGTTAACCCTTAAATCACCCTAAATCAGTTCCTCCCACATACACCTTCAAAAACAATGACTCCCAAACTTTAGGGAGGGACAAAGCAAGGCCTCAGGGAGAAAGAGAAAAATGTCCATAAGCAACTCAGTTGTTCCTGGTAGGAGGCAAAAGCGGGCTTCAAGGCTACACCCGCCTGGGCCACTGGATAAATGGTGGGTTCTGGAACCTTCACAAGTCAGCACTTGGGAAGTCGAGCACTTCCGGGAGATATCAGTGTGTTCAGGATTTCTCATCTTGTTTCAACATTTCCTTCATGGAAGATGCTACTACTGAGGCCTGTCCTCTGTGCCTTCCTCAAGATTCCTACAATCTGGTCCAGAGGACAAGTGCCAGTTTTCCTACAGATGCTCCTTCCATGCCCAACCGGCTCTGCCCTGGCTCCTTGAGCCTTCTTAGAAATCCTCAGGGAGAGGAGGAAAGAAAGAAGAAACTGTAGGCCCCACCATGCAGGAGGTCCTTGCTCACCTAAAGGATTTTCTCTCCCGCCCTTCGGATCCATCGGCCTCCCCCACTCACCCACCCCAAGCATAGCCACAACCTGAACTCCCTTTCTCTCTTGACAGTGGCCAGCTGCGTCTTCCTACTCATCAGCATCCTTCTTCTGAGTGGACTCACCTGGCAACACAAATGGTGAGTCCAACACTGTAAGGATTAAACGTCCCAGTGTTTGGTCCCCGGCCTGGCAGCATGAACTCTGCCTAGAACTTCTCAGCTGACAGGCTGGGAAGATAGCCCCGTTAGTAAAGGGCTTCCCATGCAAGCATGAGAACTTGAGTTCAATCGCCAAAAGCTTTTCTAAAACAAAACAAAACAAAAAATGGGTGTGGTGGTACTTACTTGTAATTCTGTAACTCCAGTGCTGAGGCACTGGATCCCTCAGACTCTTGGGCCAGCTAACCTGTTGAAACTGGTTCATTGAGAGACCCTATTTCAAACAATAATGTGAATGGTATTCTAAGGGACACTACCCAAGGCTGACCTCTTCCACATACACAGACACACATATGTCCCCACCCATACACGCTTACACACACACACACACACACACACACACACACACACACACACACACACAC
>NW_026596149.1:17014391-17048896 GCF_907164565.1 Psammomys obesus
CACACACACACACACACACACACACACACACACACACACACACACACGGGGGAGGAGAGGGGCTGGGTATGATGTCACATTCTCAGAGGCTGGAGGAAGAAATAACATGCTGGGGGAGGTAGTCCGGTGGGTAGAGGGAGGGCTGAACATGCTCGCAAAGCTCAGGCTTGATCTCGGCGCCATAAGAAACCAGGTGTAGTAGCCTACACCTGTAACCCCAGCACTCAGGGGTAGAAGCAGGAAAATCAGAAGCTCAAGGTCAGTCTTGAACTTATATTAAAAAAAAAACTAATCTTATATTTAAAAAATGAAATAAATAATTTTTTAAAGAGTTAAAAATGTAAAAAACTTCTCGAGAAAAGCCAACCCACCCTCCTTAGAGTCAGCTGTGTGAGATGTTCAGTCCCTGTCTTAGTTTCACTTCCTGTGCCTGTGATAAAATGTCCAGACAGGAGGGACTTAGGAGAGAGAGGGTTTCTTTGACTCAACGTTCCAGGCTGCAGTCTGTCACTGGTGTGGGAGCTAAGGTGACCAGAACCTGAAACAGTTACTCATGCCATACCAACGATCAAAAGCAGAGTGCAGTGAATTAATGCATGCTCACTCGTGCCCAGCTCACTTTTTTTTTTGTAATGCAATCTATGACCCAAACTTATGGGATGGGTTTAAGCTGGGTCTTCCCACATCAAATTAAGATAATGAAGACAATCCCCTGTAGACAGACCCACAGGCAACTTAATCCAGGTGAGCCCTCCGTGAAATTCCCTTCCATTACTTTTAGGTTGTGTTAAAATGACAATTCAAACTAAACCACCACAGTCCCAAAGGTCAAGGGAGTGCCTCTCCTGCCAGGGCAGGGTTTGGCTAACGCTGATACTCTTAAAATTTAATATCATAGCCAGAGGGTAGATGGGTAGGAATCCGATTTCTCCCATTCTTATGTTGTTCATCTGGCCTACTCCTAATTTTCCTCAACTGAATAATTGCTATCCAAATGAGGATGCATATTTGGTTATTTATAGCTCTGACTATCTACCTATGTCCTTATGCTGTTCTTTTTTGAGGGTTCTGGGACATGAAGTATGATATCTGACAGTCAAGGGCCTCAGTACTTGTGACACCTCCTCCCCTCTCAGGATGAGTGTCTACCTGGCAAGGGCCTTTTCATTTAGTATCTTAAAGACCCACATACCCAGATTTGGTATCTTAAAAGACCTTCCTCGGACTTGGAAGGCGGAGCTCTTTGTGAATCGTGAGAGCACAGAGTTTTTAATGTGAAGTAAGGAACGGCCTAAAACCAGGTGAGATCGCCCTAGTATCACAATCACCCCAAAGATCGCCCAGTATCACAATCATTAGGGAGACTGAAATATAACATCAATACGACTCCTTTGGTCAAAGAACTTGTCCAAAACAAAGAGACAGACAAAAATAATAAATAAACACATAAACAAACAAACAAACAAACAAATAAATAAAACAAAAACATAGTTCCAAAATTCCAGCGCCAGGGAGGCCAGCCTGGGGCTACCTAACGAGACGCTGTCTCAAACAGACAGGAGCCTGCAGGACACATAATCCATAATAAGATTGTTTTTCTTATATGAAAAAGTCTACTTTCTAGAAGCTAATTTCATCTAATGATGCCCCCTTGTGGCCATTTGGAAACCCTACCTCTGAATTACTGAAAAAAAAAAAAAGAGAGAGAGAGATCTTTGCCAGAGGTATTTTGGTTGTTTTGGAATAATTACTAGGAGCTACGAGTGTGCAATGGCTGGCTCAGGCTGGTTAGGTTTTTAGGAATTTCGTGCTTTGTTTTTATTTTTGTTGTCCTGGGAACTGAATCCGAGTCCTTGAGCATGCTAGACACGTGTGTTCTATCAGCTACAACCTAGCCCTTTATGCTGTTTGCTTAATATTCGTTCCCTTTTTATGTTTTTAATATTGATTTTTTTTTTTTGTGGTGGGGCCGGGGCACTTGACACTTCGTGTATGTGGAATCAGAGGACAACTTTTGAGAGCGAGTTCTCTCCTTCAGTCATCCGGCTTGGCACCAATCACCTCTGCCCACTGAGACATCTTTCTTGCCCTGTTGGATTGTTTGGGTTTTATTTGTTTGGTTTGGTTTAGATCAGTGATTCTCAACTTTCCTAACACCGAAACCCTTTATTAGAGTTCTTCATGGTGTGCTGGCCCCAACCATAAAATTATCTAATTTTTTTACTTCATAACTGTAATTTTGCTAATGTTGTGAGTCATAAAGTAAATTTCTGTTTTTGAATGGTGTTAGGTGACTCCTGTAAAAGGGTCATTAACACCCCCTGAGGGGGTCGAGACCCACAGGTTGAGAATGGCTGTTTTAGAACAGCTGTTTTGAGACAGGTTTTCACTATGCAACCCAAGATGAGCTTGTCTTCACTGTGTAGCCCAAGCATCTTTGAACTGACAGCAGTCCTCCTATCACACGACTTTTTAAGTGTTGGGATTACAATGGTAGCTGAACACGAGGTGTGGTGGGAGTATTTTCACAATAGAACTAGGCAGCATCTTCGTGGATTGGGCTGTTACATATTTCCAGCACACATCTCCTTGGAGCTGTGGCCTGTGACATTCCGGGTGAGATGGGAAACATTCTCATGAACTAAGAACTGGGAGAAGCCCAGCTCCAAGAATGGATTGTATTTCATTTAAATTTAAACTTACAGAGCTACAGTATGGTCTTAAGTTTCCCTCAGTTCTTAGAGTAGAAGTCTGTGGTTCTGCTTGAAAGGAGGAAAAGAATCAAGCAGTACAGAAAAGAGTTGACCAAATCAGTATGATTGGTTAAGCTGAATAACAGCAAGAATTAAGGAAGAGGAATAAGTCAGAGAGGGGCCCTGGGTTCTGAGATAGGGAGACTCTGTAACCACCAGATCCTACAGTGAATGTAAAGTGGGGGTCTGAAGTAATACACTTCAGAGGTTAGCCACAAGTACAGACCATTAGGACATCTGCTTGCTCACACCCACTCAGCCTCCATATCTGTACCATCCAGCCTGAAGTAAACAGGGGTGTGCGATGATTTCTTTGGTTCTTTCTCAGAACACTCAGTTGAATTACTAACACACAGAGCAGAGACGGGGTGGACAGCTGGTTCTGGCCTCAGGAGGAATGGAGAAGCCATGAGGTTGGGTTTCATCAGGTGGTAAAATAACAAGATTCTGAAGCAGAATTTGGAGTTAGACTATCAGGGATAAAGTGGACTGTTCTGTTCACACGGGTTTGAGTGGGGACTGTGCAATTCTTGGTATACTATGACATGTGTGGCTGTCATGAGTTAATCTTCTTCCAGGAAGAAGAGTAGAAGAACCATCTAGAAAACTAAGAGCAGTCAGAGGCCAAGAGAAGTTAATGGGAATCATGAAGCTCAAGCAAAATCTAGGAAGTCACTCACTCAACAGGTGTCTTTGGGTTATCCCTTGGGTTCTATAAAGTTCGGAAGTCACAAGACGTATCAGCGCATCGGGAAACTTCAACTCCATCACTAAATTGGACTTTGCCATTGAAGAATAGGAGTTAACCATTCTCTCTAAAGTCTTTAAGAGGAGAGAGGGCCCAAAAGCACTCTATGTGTTTTGTTTTCATGTATATATGTTGATAAGAGCTCGGGTGGCTTTAGGTTGACTTCATTGTAACCTCCCCGTTTGGAAAGCCTAAGTAAAGCCCAGCACTAATGTAAATATTCCTCCTCCTCTCTCTTCCTCCTCCTCTTCTATGCCCCAACCCACTTTCCTTCTTCCTTTCTGTTTTCACAAGCCATGTGACTCCTTTCTCAACGTCTGGTTGCCTAACTGGTTCTTCTGATTTCATCACTTACTGATCAGCCTTTAAAACTCCAGGCTGGTAACCAGGACTCCGTACACTCTTAGCCCAATCCTAGATGGAAACCCCCTTTCCACTGAAGCTTCTGTTTTGAATTCCTAAAGAACAGAACCTGTGGTGGAACGATTTTTGGATAACATCAAAACAAAGTAGCCAAGGTGTGGGGACCATGGAGTGTCAATATTTGGAAGACTCTGTCTAGGGTCAGTGCCAGAAGGCTAAACTGGATCCTAGGACATGAATTATACTAATCAAAAGCTTTATGAACAGGCCACTGTAAGAGCTGGCTTCTTTGGGACTGCTATCAACTGTACTCTAGATTTGGCCTGCACTTACAGGTGAACACAGACATATACCTGGTATGTATCATGAAAACACTGACAAGAAGGGATAGTTTCAATGTTTACAGAAGGGGCGGGGGGAAGAAGCAGAAGATTCTATACTAAAGATTAACTATAGACTGGATATCCCAGCCATCCTCATGTAACTCCAGCCCCCAGAACCCCCAATCCAGAGTCACCAGGAAGCCTTGTGAAAACAGACTGTGGAGGCCAGCCCTATCTTTGAGTCAGTACATGTGGAATTTCGCACACGTCCTGGGTGGAGCCTTTATGCTGACCTCTAGACCACACTTTGGGAACCACTGGGCTGTCCCTGTGTGTCTCCTCTTCCAGTGCTACCAAAAGCAACTGAGTTTTGGTGCCCAAGCTCCCGGGAGCTTTCTCGTTCAACCTCTTGCGTAAGATTTCCTCTCAAATGAGTTGAGTCAGATGGTAGAGTTTAACAGCTCTTTAGAGGATTCATAAGAAGCTTAAACTATATCAGTTCTCATTTCTGAAAAGACCAGAAAATGTTATGAAAAAAAAAAAAATCAAAGGTCAGAAGGAAACATTTTGGGTCTTTTATGTGATCAAGTGTGAACCAGACTTTTCCTACCTATGGTCTCCCCTTTCCAGAATATACCTTTAGTGCTGGTGGAGGTGGGGTGGGGACAATTAAGTAGAATCTCAAACCACTAATTTTAGAAAAGAAAAAGAAAAGTTAAAATCTTATTAAAGGGCCCTAGGTACTGGTACATACCTGCAAGCCCAGCACTCAGGAGGCTGAGGCAAAGGGTCACAGGGAGTCTGAGGTCAGCTTGACCTACACAGGAAAACCCTGCCTCACCATCCACCCTCTCCATAAAAACAGTCTTACTTATGTGAAATTAAAATTTATATATATATATATATATATATATATATATATATATATATATATATATGTACACCACGTGTGTGGCCTGGTGCCCAGGGAGGCCTGAAGAAGATGTTGGCTTTCCCTGGAACAGGTGGTGATGAGCTGCCATGTAGGTGCTGGGAACTGAACCCTTCTCCTCTGAAAGACCAGCCAGTGCCCTCAACCACTAAGCCGTCTCTCCAGCCCCAGTAAATTGAATTGTACTGTCATTATTCATGATGGAGATGGAGTTAGTACAACAAAACTTCTTCTTGATAATACTAAGATGTTGTCTACCTATTTTTTCTCTCCTTCACAAGTGTGTGGTGGAATTTTTAAAAAGCTAAATGTGTGATGTTATTATCACTCTGGTGTTAACATATAATGGATTTATCTTGTTTATAAAAAATTAATAAACAATATTTTTAATTTTTTGGTTTTAGATTTAAGATGATTACTATTGGTAGATACTAGTTTACATTAAGAGAGCCTTTTGGGATCCTCAATAATTTTTAATGGTTTTAATAGTTTTTAATAACATTAAAAGGGTCCGACAAACTATGTGGTTTGAGCTGTCAGTGTCTCCCACAGGCTCCTGTGTTCAGACACCAGCTAGTAGTGCTGCTCTGGGCTATGGAACATTTAAGAGGTGGGAACTCGATTATGGAGCCGGGTCACTGGAGATGAACCTTTGCGGGTGACAGCCCAGCATTGCTTCCAGTGCCCAGTGTCCAGTGTTCCTCCGCTGTCCTGTGAAGCCACATGTGAGGAGTTCCACAACATAGTTCTGCTGCCACAGAGTCACTCCTCCATGCCTTGCCTGCCTCTGTGGAGTATACCCCAAAACTGTAAACTACAGCCAACCTCTCCTCCCTACGTTATCTCTGCCAGATGCTTTGTCACATGATGAAAAAAGTAGCTAAGACAAAGGTGAGACATGGTTTGGAGACTCATGTGAGCATCACAGCCAGACTGAGTTATAGCTGAGAGGTTGGAATTACCAAGTGTGGGGTGTACAGCAATGGAAAATGAATTCTTTTGACAGAAATTGCTATGGCACCCTAAGTCTATTCTTCTCTTCTTTCCATTGGCAATAAAAGCTCCATGTTTTAGAAGAGCATATCTTGTTGGTGTTAGAGTTAGTTTATATTGTCAACTTGGCACAACCTAGAGACACCTGGGCTGAGGGAACCTCAGATGAAGACTCCCCTTGATCAGATTGTCTTTACTGATGGTTGATATGGGAAGGCTCAGTCCATCCATAGATAAGTGGACTTGGGTTAGACAAGAAAATTCGCCAAGTATGAACCAGTGAGTAAGCCAGGAAGCAATATTTCTCCATGGCTTCTGCTCCAGTTTCCACTTGATTCCCCTCAATAATAGATTGTGACTTGGAAGGATAGGCTAAAATAAACCTGTTCTTACCTATAGTTGCTTTAGATCATGGTATTTATCTCACAGGAACAGAAAAGTAAAATAGAACATCTTTCTCCCAAGCTAACAATGACATTTTCCAGCCTCCTTTGTAGCCACATGTGGCCATTTGATTAAGTTGTCCACAGAGATGGGAGTAGAAGCAATACATGCAAGGTTTGAAGAGAATGTACGTTGCATTTCCTCTTTTAGCTTTTCTCCCGAGAAGTCACATGGCCTTGTGGTGGGAACTAGAACTACCAGCGACATAGAAGCTCATTTTAAGTTTGAAGAGGAGACAAAATTGAAGAAGTCTAGACATTTGTCTGATGCCAGGAAGGATTTACAGTGTGACTGTAAACCCTTTATGTTAGACTGTGCTTAAGGCCAGAAGTGCCACTCCGATGGAGGCCACTACGACTTCTGCCCTTGTTAGGACAGACTTAGCAGTAACTAACACCTGCACTGTTACCAGCTCTATACATTCTGCTGTTCCACTTCTAAAGGTTTTCTTATGGTAATATTAGCATCAAAATATTTTACTAGAGAGAGAGGGAGGGAGAGAATCACTATTTGACAGTGCACACTCAGGTTATTTGTTCTATGTTGGATGACTCTTTGCCCGAGAGTGCCCTCCAGCAGGTGAGTACACGAGAGGAAAGGGCACGGGTTCTCTTTCCTACTTGGACACATGCCTTTACTTGCCTTTGGAAATGCAACCCATTTACAACAACCCTGAAGGATTTCTAGGAATTGTTGGCTCCTATGGAGATATTCCCATCAGATGGGGCCCTGGATAAATCACGAATTAGAAAAAGAAAGCTGCTGAGATTTCCAAAGCTCTTCCTCTTAGTTCCATTCCTCTTCAAGAGATAAAGGATAAAATGCATTTCCTCTTCTGCTGAAATATTGAGGACTTTTTTTGTCTTGGTCCTTGGCCACACAACAAAACCTTATAGAAAGGCACCAGTGAGATGGATCGCTAGACAAAGATACTTGCTTCCAAGCCTGATGACTGAATTCAATCCCTGGAAATAGAGACCTGACCCCATTAACTTATCCTATGAACTCCACATGCACACCATAGTACAGGGTTTTCCCAACACACACACACACACACACACACACACACACACACACACACACACATGAACATGCACATGAAGCCCTTCTAGGAAGAAAAACGAGAGGCAGAAGTTGGGCATACAGGCTTCATGAAGTTAAGTTGGTCTTTGGATAAACCTAATACTACTGGTGACATAGAGGAGAAAAAAAACTGCAAATTAGGTAGTTTTCTTATTTGAGACAGAGTCTCACTATGCAGTTTAGGCTAGCCTGAACTCACAGCCCTTTTATTTCAGCTTCCTAGGACTGCAAGCATGCACCAACTTACCCAGCTCTAACTTTTTTTTTCTGAAGCCTTGAACTTCCTATGTATTGAAGGGTACCCTTGAGCTTCTGGTCCTCCTCTCCACTTCTTGGGGGCTGGGGTTACAGGTACACACAGCCATGCTACACTCACGCAATACTGGGAATAAATCACACGGCCTAGTGCAAGTTAGCCAAGCACTCTGACAAACCAGACTCAAAAAAATAAGTTCTGAGCAAGACGCCGGGCTACCAGGATACCCTCTAACCCTCCCTTTCTCTTCTTTTCCAAAATTACAACTAGAGTCCTAAGCTCTGTCCCCTAGGCTGTCCAGACAGTCCAGATAGACCTGAACTCTAGTGGTAAATTCAGGGGAGGAGAACTTCCGATCCACACACTTTAAGATGAGCTTTAAGAGAGCTGGGGCATTCTTTATTCTGTGAAGTTTCCGGCACCTGGTACCTACCGAATGGTAATGCTGGGTAGTTGTTTGATGAATGGATGGAGAAATGGAAGTCTGTAGGACTTGAATGAAAATGCTAAGAAGGGAAAAGACTTGAAGCAGCCCCAGGAAGCAGAGCTGTTTTTTGTAGAACCAACCTTTCCTAACACAGGCACTGTGGGGTACCAATAATACAGCCCATCTCAGGGAGTTCGGAAACACTGGCAGGTCACCTACATGGAGAAACTCCATAACTGAAGTGCTGCATTTCAGCTAACAAGCTGAAAAAACTAAACTGTGTGCCTGTCCCTTACAACCAACTGCGCAGGGATGTGGGAGCTTAAAAATCACTAGATATTAATCTCCTGGGTTGAAAAACATTCCAGCTGACATGTGACCAGAAAAGTGGAGGAGCAGGAAACAAACAGAACTGGTTTCCTTCCTACCCACTCACGGCTTCACTGTGAAGGAAAGGGGAAAGATGGATAGTGAGTGGGTTAGGCCAAAGCTTCAGTCTTTCTCATGCTTTATGACCTGTGGAGGAAAGGTGGTTCAAAGCTCCAGTTCCCTGCTAATCTGAGGTACCTGAGAACAGTTTACAGCTGTCTAGCTGTGCGTTGAGACCAACCGCTGTGAATACAAGTCCTGCAGATTAGAGATGGGGAAACAAGGGAGAATTAGACATACCTCTCCGAATTTTCCTCTAGCAAATGTGGTCCAAACAGGACCCAAATATTCCTACCTGCCCAATTTGTGGAGAATGGTTAGCTGAGGTCATGAGCAGGCATACCTCCCAGGGGATTCAGGAGGAAAGTGCTCAGAGACCCTGCCACAACTCCACAGGAAAGTGGGTCTCCATGTGGGCACCGTCCTGGGAATTGAATGGACACCCACAGATCTGCAGGCTGCTGCCTGTTACACTCCCTCTCCACCACAAGGCATCTTTGACATCTTGACACACACAGGACAGAAAAGGAACTGAGGCATCTGCTGCAATGTGTGACTAGCCACAGCTTTGCCATTGTTCCTTCCCAGAGTGCCGGATTGCTGAATTTTAGCAAGTAGGTACCCAGGAAGAGTTAGTGCGAACAACAATTTTAAACCAAATTAATAACTGACCTAGGAAATTACTGAAGTGGATAAAGAAAACAAACTTGGGGGAAAAAAAAGTTCAAATGAGGACATCTTGTAGACCAGGGGCTTAGAATCAGATTTTAACTACTATGACTCTAAAATATGATTCTTACCCTAAATTGTAAGGCCAACATGTTCCTTTGTTTTAGGGAAAAAAACCCAAAAACAACATTGTATTTTCACTCCACAAAAATAAATAAAAATAAATAAAATAAAAACTGAAATTGGGAGTCATGGCTGTTTTATTTTCTCTTCAACAGTTCCCGGAGATGTCTTGGGGTGATCTGTTTTAAATCGACAAAACATCTGCTATAATTCTGTATTAGTTACTGTGATCAAACACTTGACAAGAAACAACTTAAGAGAAGAAGGATTTGTTTGGGATTGCTGTTCTAGGGAATGTACCCCATCCTGGCAGGAGAGGTATGACAACAGACGTGGGAGAAAGCAGGCCACATCTAAAATCTGGCAGCAGAAATGAATGGTCGTGCTGAGTTTGCCCAGGAAATGATACCACATACACATTCAGTGTGGATCCTCCCTACTCAGTTAAACCTTTTCAGAAACATCTTCATAGAACACACACAGAGGTGTGTTTCCATGGTGATTCTACACCCAATCAAGTTGACAATTAAAAATTCAAAGAAATCTTAAAAGACATATTATGGGATACATTGGCTACAAGGAGAATGCACCATACTATCTCAAAGCAGGTACATATATTCATAACTATTTGGTGGCACACACGGGGAAAATACTCTTCACCACACTCTTAAGCTCAGGCGAGGTTGCATGATTTGGTTTAGCCAAGGAATATGATAGATGCATGCATACCCATTCTGCAAGCTGAAGCTTAAAGAGATAGCACCTGCCTTCCCAACTACTCTTTCTCTTTCCTTGCCTCCTAAGTTTGGAGATATTTTTTTCTTGCAGTGTATCAGGTTGTCGAGACTAATTGGAACATATTCTTAGCCAATTTTTAATACAATGTAGCTCAACTATAAAACCCACTTGTGTGGTTGTAAACCATAAATGAGGGATCTTTGTTACTGAAGCTCCACCTGACTGATCATGATTGATACACAGACTCTCAGACCCACATGGAAATTATAGCTGCTTCTTCCTCCGTGCTGGCTAGCTATCATAGTATTAGAAGATGCTATGTAGGCTGTGGGGGAGAATTCTCAACATCTTATGCAGCTGTGGATCCTGTACACTATACTATTGACCTGCCAGGCAAGATATGCCCTTTGGTACAATAGTGTATGATTGCTATGAGATAACCAACCACTCTTCCATTCAATTCGTGCCTGGAACTGTAAACCTGGTCAAAAGCCAGGGGCCGGGAAGGTCATAGGCTCTACTAGAGAAGCAACTGCTGCTGTTTTGTTCAATGGACAAGATGTCCTGTCAAACTGTCTCCTGGATATTTGTGTTTATACCTATAGAATACTATTTGGTCAACTTTGGTCATAGAATCTTCTTTTTGCAATAACAAGTAGTTACTGTAGAGATTTACAACTGATCAAAGCTCTGAAAATAATAGACTATTGAGCTGGATGGTAGTGGTGTATGCCTTTACTCCCAGAACTCGGGGGGGGGGGAGCAGAACTCTACAAGTTCCATGCCAGCCTGGTCTATAGAGTGAGTTCCAGGATAGCCAGGCCTATACATTGAAACCCTATTGAGAGAGAGACAGAGAGAGAGAGAGAACTGTTGAATACTCAACCATAAATGGGACATTTATCCCACCCCCTATAAGGCTCTTAGAAGATCAAAGAACAGCAAGATGAAGAAAGAATGTTAAAGCCAGAGGATGGAGTTGGGTAGAGTGTGGTGAGACACTTTCTTCTGGACATGATGTAACCATTGACCTCTTGAACTCTCAGAAACAGATTACCTGCTTAAGACCTGCATAGAGCCCATCAACCCTCTATCATAGAGGGTAAGGGGCTCCCTGAGCATCTATAGACAGTTATTGGTTGCTGGGAGACAGATAAACATTTTCTTCAGTGTTGTAACTACTGGTAAGTTGCCCATGCTCCTATAATAACCCCTCATCCATATTCCTATACGTAATCTTCTGTAACCTTAATTAAACTTATTGTTTATACACACACACATACACAATGTGCAAGTAGAAGGGGAACTATCTGTGATGAGAAAAGAGATCATCAGCAGGAGTGAGAGAGAGACAAGAGGGTAATGAGGATGTATATACATGTATTAAAATATAAGAAAACCATGTATGTGCCAAACAAATAATTACAGCTTCCTCATTGACTCTATAGTAAATCTGGCCTCATTCACTATTTGGCAGGAAAGCGTAATGTCTTACCTAGTTTAAACAATTCTAATAGGAATTTCTGGGTCTCTAACTAACAGAAATGCTGCTTGCAGGCTGGCCAAATGGCTCAGCAAGGAAGGGCACTTGCTACCAAATTTGACAACTAGAATTTGATCCCTGGGATCCACGTGGCAGAAGGAGAGATCCAATTCCCATACTTTGACCTCTGACCTGCTTCTTCCAAGCAATGTGGAGACCTGTGGGGAGAAGATCGGCAGCTCCAACTTCACAGTACTGTACGGAGTCAGGGTCCACAGAGGCAATGGTCGACAGAGGCGATGCTCCCCACATCTTTCTCCAGATGTAGACATTGATTTACCAGCTGGGGAAGAAAGGGTTTCTTTAACCTTACAGATTACAGTTCACCATGAAGTGACGTTCGGGCAAAGGCTAAAGGCAGGAACTGATGGGGAGACCTGAAGAAGTGCTGCTTATTGGCTTGTGCCCCATGGAGCCATCAGCCTGCTTCCTTATAGCACCCATGACTACCACCTGTGTAGTGATGATGTTACGCACAGTGATAGGCCTGTCCACATCTATCGTCACTCACAAAAATAAAAAAGCTTCGCAGACTTGTACTTCCTCAGCTGAGGTTTCCTCCTCCCAAACGATTCCAGCTTGTGTCAAATTGACACAGGAATGAACTAGCACAGATGTCATTCAGTATGGGACTCCGCTGGATAAGGTTGAAGTTGGATGGCTCTGGATGGTCAGTCATTTGCACTTGGTCTGTGACATAGACTGCTTTTTCTCAGCAGGGTTTGGAAACATCTCCCCTAATCTGGGTAATTCCAGGATTTGTAACAAGGGCACATACCCCTTAGGGCAGATTACAGGCCAGACTCTTCCCTGATAAGGAAACTGCTCTAGCAAGCATCTGGGAATTCCTAGAAACTCCACCACCATCCTGCTAAGGATCTTAGTCCAGGAGTGACCTTCAACTGTACTTGGAGATTTGCCCTGCCCCGTCCCCCACCCCAAGGATAATTAATTACTGTATTTTCCTTCTTGTGATAAGACCGGTTAAGTATCCCTGACCCCAGAGAATAGAAGACATTCACCCTCGAAATCCCTCCCTCTGCCCAGGGTTTATATTACCCTTGATTTCACATGAATAAAGGTACACAGGTTCGCGCTTTCTCACTTCAAGACCGTCTGAGATTCGTCATTTATCCTCTGCCTGGTTTCCTCTCACTGGACCTGCCCTCCGGCCCACTCTTCCTGTGCCTCTCCTGGCCTGTGTCATAGCTGCAAACCAACCAGGCATGGGCCTTGGCCATCACCTCTGCCATGCTCAGCACAGCAGCTGGACCAAGAGCTGGAACACTTTGGTATATCTCCGTAAGCTTTGGAATTGCCACTGGCGACCTCATGCTAAAAGAGCTAAACTGTAACACTCTATGGAAAACCTTTTCCATATCTGGCTTAACATGTTCTCCGTCTTGAAACTGAACTCCAGAACTCCCACCCCACCCTTTGAAAGGAAAACAACAATTCAGATAATTTAATCCTGAAACTGAGAAATCAATGATTCGGATGAATATGATAAAGGAAGTTGTGGTAGTTTGAATGAAAATAGTGTCGGTTTTTCATTTTGCTTTATTACCCCTACATACATGCTTAAGTATTTAGGAAGGAAATGGAATGGCATCCTGCTTGGATAAAATAGTGGACTTCCTGCGGCCACCATCTGGATGGGGGATGAGTAGGTGGGTTTAATTGTCTTGTTTTGTTTTGCCTTGTTTTTATTTTTGAGACAGGGAGGGTCTCATGCAGCCCTGGCTGGCCTCCAACTCTGTGAGGCTGATGCTGACTTTACCTCCCATCTCCCACCTCTGCTCACCAGTATTAAGATTATGGGCATGTGCCAGCATGCCAGGCTTACACAGTTGGAGGTTAAGGATTCAGGGACCCATGCATGCTAGGCAAAAGTTCTGCCAACTGAGCTATATTCCCAGCTTTTTCTGTTTCGGTTTTGGTTTAGATTTTTTTTTTTTTTAGACAGAGTCAGCTTGAGGCAGGCTAGAAAGACAGGAAAAATTAGGGGAACACAAGAAGGAGAAGGAGTCTTCACTCGGGAATCCGGTTAAAGTGTTTTCCATCTAAGAAACAAGAATGCCAACGCTGCTGATGTTTTCTGTAAATGCTGCTAACATAAATGTAGAAATATCATTCCTTTCACATACAGATATGTTATGTTACACATGAACCTGGCTTGAGGTTAGCGTGTCTGTGACCTGGGGTGGGGCCTCACTCCTCTCCCTGGATGTTGTGGGAGAATCTCAGAAAGACGGTTAGCTGTGTGTAATAAAGGTTGTCTTGCTCTCCTATGATCTAAGCCTTTACTTATCAATAGGGTCCTCAGCCTTTCTTGGAAGAAAATAGCTTCTACACCCAACAAAATTATTGTAAACGTGGTGAAATATGACCCCCTTTTAGAGAGCCCCACACCTGAGTTCTAGGACGTGCTTTAGCTTTCTGAGATCCTCCTTCTTTGAACTCTCTTCTGAAACCTCAATTAAAAGTATCTTCAGTAGGACCCCAAATCTTCACCTATTGCCCAGTCCTGGCACTTTTTTCTGCATTGAAAGCCATGAGTCCCAGTTTGGTTCTAGAAGATGAAGGACTCTTATCAGGTTGCTGAGGGTGACACTAGAAAGCTTTGTTCCTGTCCCTCACACATCACTCACAGTATCCTGTGACAAGCTGGCAATGAAGATGCTGTGTAGTTAGACTGGCTTCTGGTCCTTTTGCCTTCACCTCCCATGTGCTGGAACACCATGCAGGGCTCCTTCTAGTTTTTGAATTTGAAAATGTCCATCATAAGAGAAGTGTTTATAGTTTTGAAGGACACAAAATGTTGGCATTAATTTTAATTATTTTTTACATTTTATTTTATGTGTATGAATGTTTTGACTATATGTATGTCTGTGCACCATGCACATACAATGCCTGGGGAGGCCAGACAAGGGAGCTGGATGCCCTGAAACTGGAGTTATAGTTAGTGATGAGCCCCTTGTGGGTGCTGGGAACCGAACCCAGCTTCTTGGAAGAGTGTCCAGTACTCTTAACCACTGAGCCATCTCTCCAGCTCTTTCATTAATTATAAGAGACTGGGATATGTGGTTTCTGATCCTCTCTCTGAACTTTATTGTGCATTTTTCATATTTATTGTGCCAATTTTAAGACTTTGTAGGGAAGAGGGGGACAAATATAGAAAGGTCACCTTTTCCTAGTATGCCTAGGGGGATGGGAAACTTCAGTCACATGTCTCTCTACATTTTTTTCCAAACAGTATCAGCATGTGTTCTCTCACTGGCTCCATGATGGTGCTAGATTTTATTTAGAAAGCTATAAACTGAAACTCAGGTTTGTCTGTCTTCCTAAAACCACATGTATATAGACAGGAGCATTTCTCACTGTTTTTTCCCAGGGCCAGATCCCATCCTCCACAGCATGGGGCTTGACTTAAAATCTCAAGAAAGTTAAAAACAAAACAAACAAACAAAAAACCCCACATACTTAAAAGAGGATGTTTTCTTAGATGCTGAAATCTATTGTCTAAAGAAATCAAATGTGAGGTATAGAGATGAATAACTTGCCTTCCTTCTCTGCCTTCCCCCTCTCCTCCCACCTTCTCCTTTCCTTTTTTTTTAAATTCAATGCCTTTTCTCCCCCGCTTCTTCTTCCCCGGCCTTTCTTCCTCTGTCTTTTCCTATCCCTTCTCCCTTTCCCTCTCCCTCTATGCCCCTTCTCCCAGACCAAGCACTTGGCATTTTCTTGAGTTGGAAAGGTACAGCCGGAACACAGCAAAGTGTCCTGGGCCTGGAGAGGAATTAGTCATTGCCATTACCACTGCAGGCAGGCAGCCAGGAACAGCTGTGCTCTTTTCTTGAGGCTGGAGTGCACCAGGAAACTGACCTGGGTGTAGAATCTACCATCTGCTCAGAACTGCCGCTGGCTGCACTGGGGCGACAGACACCTCCTCAATCGCCCAAGGACGAAGAGCGCAAGCAGTCAAGCTTAGGACTACAGGGAGGGAAACTCTGAATTGCAATCGGAACTACTGAAGGCCAGCAGCCAGGGCAGGAGACAAATGGACGAGGTTGGAGTCAGGTGTGGAAGCAAAAGCAGCAGAGTGGACCCAAAGGAATTTGCCTCCGCAGTGAAGACAGCATCAAGGAGCAAAAGGGAGATCACCGGCTTGTACAGGTGAGCCCCCCCCCCCCCCCCCGAGCTTCTGGGGACAAAAGCAGTCTTACTGGGGAGGGGGTGTCACTGAGGCCCTCTGGGGCTTCTTCCAGAGCAGGGGTGGGGATGCTGAGTCACAGATCTGTCACCACTTAGCACCTCTCTGCAACCCCGGGGGCTAAAGCAAAAGCGAAAGCGAATGCTCCTGGCTGCCGGCTGGTCTTGGAGCTGAGCTAGGCACCTCCAGGGACCCCAGCCTTGCATCCCGGTGGGTCACTGCGAGGGACGATCAGCCATGGTCTCTCCGCGGCTCCGGGGCTGTGGAATCCACGCCCTCCTGGTGTTGCTGCTGCTGCTACTGCTGCTGCTCCCGCTGCGGGTGTCATCGGGTAGGAAGCGTCATGCGCCCAAGCAAGGGCGCAGAGGGGGACCCCAACACCCAGCTGAACTTGACCGGTGGGGGTCACATCTTCCCGGGGCCACGCCAGGGGTCCAGCTGGAGAGGGTCGCTGAGGGGCGTGAGGGGTTAGGGAAGGACACATGGAGGCAGCCTGGGAGAGCACAGATATGACCATGGCCCCTTGCCCTTCTTCAGGCTGGCTCCTGGGCCATGCGTGCCAGAGAGTCGAGCGACCCCACTGGCGGCTTTTTGGTGACTTAGGGAGGAGAGCAGGTCTGACGAGATCAGCAAGAGTTAGGGAACTTGGAGAAATGTAGGAGTGTGTTTCTGCCAGCCCATCCGCACAGCTCTGGGATGCCGCGCCGCGTTGTGGGGTTCCAGGAGGGGCTGGAGGAAAAAACGCACCTCAAGACTCTCAGGTCCAAGTAAATTAGATGGTAGGCACTGGGCAAAGGACTGCGCTCCCGGGGCAGGTTGTACATCTGAATGCTGGGAAACAAGTCCCAGTTCTCAACCGCACAGGAAACTCCGTGCTGGGATGGTTGGAGCAGAGACTGTGCTCGCAGAAAAGAGGGGGTGTTGTATGTTCCAGAACGTGTTGACTAGATCTCATCTCATTGAGAAGAATGAATGAGACTCCTAGTTTTGTTCCGATAGGTCTAGAAGGAAAGAGAAAGAACAGATGAATTTAGTAATGTCCCAACCCGGGACCTTTCATCTTTTTATAATTATGAAATTCTTCAGTCTCATAAAAATCTATGTACTCTCTGTACAGAAATGTGCAAGAAAGCACATGCTTGCAAATATGCACATGATTTGGGGGCCAAGAAGTCATCAATGGATTTGCCTGTGAGTTAGCAATTCCTCATCCCTGAGAGTGTTTTAAAGCAAGATTTCCCAGATGGGCAGCTAACCCTGTCTCCTTGGGATTTGGTCATAGTTATCCCACTCAGACATGCTCCTGGTGTTGGTTCTGTAGAGGTGTTGTGGAGTTTCGTTTTCCCTCGGCTGTGATTCTTGCCTCCACCCCCACCCCCCCATCTGTAAAGCTGGGTTTTGTTGGTAAATTCCCCTTAACTGGATACCAAAGAATGTGGTCCTGAGATGCCAGAAATAGCCTACAGCTATTTCAAATAGCCTGAAAGTGAATGTAGTTTTAGTGCAGCACAGTCTAAAGGAAGTGCCTCCCTTTTGCCTGAACAATGTCTTTCTGTCGTTATGGTACCCTACTGGGTCAAAACTAACTCAGGTAAACTGAATATATTTAAATTGTGCATTTGTTAAGTTTCTAAATAAAAGCATATGCTCTTGAAACTATCAGCACAATCAAGACAGGAACATGCCCATTACTGTCAAGCTCCTCGTGTCCTCCAAAATCCTTATCTCCTGCCCTGCTCTGCAATGGCTTATCTTTTTTCTTTGAATTTGTTGCACTTTCTAGAATTTTACACAAATGGAGTTTTACAGCATGTTTTTTGTTTGTTTGTTTGTTTGTTTGTTTGGTATGGCTTCTTTAGCTCCGTAATTATTCTTTGTTCATGTTGGAACTTGTATCAACAGTAAATTCCCAGCACTCTGAAGGCTGAGGCAGGAGGATCTCTAGCTCAAGGATAGTCTGGGCTATATAGTAGGACCTAAAAGCTTAAATAAATAAGTAGAAGAGTGGCTGCTGAGGAGATGGCTTAGTGCCCCCCAGATTTGAGAACCTGGATTCATGTGAGCTGGGTACACGCACAGCACAATAGGGTGGGATGAGAGGCAGGGACAGAAGAATTTCAGGTGGGAAAACAAGAGGGGGGAAGGGAGAGGGGAACGAGAGAGAGAGAGAGAGAGAGAGAGACTCAAACAATGTAGAAGGTTGTTTGACTACTCCCTTCACCTCAGCATCCTTTACATACCCAGCTAAACAACTAATTATTGTTAGAGCTGTGGTTGAGCTTTAATCGTCTCCTGACTATTGGGTATTTGGGTGGTCTCAGCATGGCACTATTTAAGAGTCAATATGTTGGGTAACTATATTCTCTCTTCTCATCATCAGCCTCTTCCTCTTCTTCTTTTTCCTTCTCCTCCTCCTCTTCCTTTCTTTGAAACAGGGCTTACTGTGTAGCACTGGCTGGCCTTGAACCTTCTAAGTAGACCAGACTGTCCTTAACAGAGGTCTGCCTCCCAAATGTTCATCACTATCCCTGGCCCTGCTGCTTCTTTTCCTTATATAGTCCCTTCAATGTGTTCTAAGAATCACATTAGTGTCCTTCATCACATATGGTAGTAGTTATTACTGGAAGGCTTCTCCCTTGAAAGAGTTAATATTCTTTTGGCCAATACAGTAGGGGACTTTCAGGTCTGTGGAGGAAGTACATTGCTAGGCTGCATGATGGATGGGTGCTCTAAGACTGTAGCAAACAAAGTGTAATTAGGAGATCCTGAAAACTACAAGTGAGATTAAGGTTTCTGCAATAGATCAGTGAGTGGTGAAGAAATCCTGAAGCAGAGGTGGTGTCTCTGGGAAACTGGAGCAAGATAATCCCTCCGGAGTCCAAACAGTATGGAACAGGTTTCATTCTTTTCCTGTCGTGTGATCTACAACTTTGTACCCACCCAGCCTTCTCACCCTCAAAGTTGATTGGGAAACGTAGCTAATGGACCCAAGGGGTAAAGGAGAATGGATGAGTTCAGGGGAAATGAGCTGAGTACAGCCTGTCCTTATTGCACCATAAGGAAGTATGTCGGGTTGCCTGGCACTTCAGCCAGGAAGAAAAATAGGTTACTGGGAGCCTAGATGTCCTGACTCTTTCTTTGGGTGTGTTTGATTCAGAGTGAGCTTCTGGAGGGCAATAGCCACATTTTCTCTTCTCGGTGTCTTACTGCCTATCACCATGTTCAAATGGGAGAGTAAGGAAAAGAAAATGCTGAAATGAAGCCTGACTCCACATAAAGAATGGGAGGGGCACACTAACCTGACCACTCTTGAACTCCAGATACAAGAGTAGGCCAGGGCTCCTTGCCCATCTTAGACTCTTGTGAACCAACTTGATAAAGAAGCCTGATCCACAGGTTCTGGGAAACAGAAAGGGGTGTAGCCTTGTGCTTCATGCAAATGATCATTATGACTAGCTATGTAAGTTAGCTCCAGTTTCCATAACTTCATATACTATATGCTCCCAAATTAGAAATACCTACTGTGTATGGGGCTTAGACTTGAGAAAGGAGTGCTAGAGAACTGTGAAATACACTTGCCGTCTTCATGGTGCTTATAATCTGGCAGACAAGATGAGACTTGCTTACACTGGACATCTCCCATCTAAATACCAACCAGGCCTGACCTTACTTAGCTTCCAAGACCAGGCAAGACCTATTGTGTTCAGTACGGTATAGCTATAGACTTACATTGAATATCTTAGGATATATATGGATATATATACACATGTATGTGTGTGTATATAGAGAGAGATTGTGTCATTGTAGTATTAAAAGATATAATTAAGGCTGAAGGAAATGAAAGTTAAAAAATATTTCATTGTAATGTGAGACCATCTAGCTTTGTAAATTAACCGCCACTTGGCTGTTTGGATTGACAGCAGTATTTTGATATCCTTGTACATTCAAGTACCAACTATTCCTATGTTTATCTCTGAGTACCATTCACTATGGAAAGACCCAATATAGACTTCCTTTTTTAGCAGAAAGACAAAGTAAATAATGCAAAGCCATCTTAGAACAAAACACCCAGGAAAAATTAAAATAACATAAATACCTCTCTAAATTGATGGTTGGTAGAAGAAAATTTTGCTGTTCAAAACAAAAACAATAATAACGCATTAGTGTACTACAGTGGATGTAAAAGAAAAATGTATGATAACCACAACACAAGGCCTAGGAGAGAATATATGGAGTATAGTCTTTAAGGCTATGTATGTGTGTATGTGTGTGTGTGTGTGTGTGTGTGTGTGTGTGCATGTGTTTGCCAAAGGAGAACGTTCAATGCCCTGTTCTATAACTCTTTGCCTTATTCCTTTATGATAGATGTAATTAAGTAGTTCTCTCGCTGAACCCGGAGCTAGGCTGGCGGAGATCCTCTTGTCTCCCCACCCTCAGCTCTGGGGTTGTACGCGCACACAACCACACCTAACTTTCTTACATGAGTGCTGGGGATTTGGACTCAGATCTTCACACTTGGACAGCAAGAGCTCCCACTGGCTGAGCTATCTCTCCAGCCCTGTTCAGAGTTCTTATATTATAGGTGTGAAGTAATAGAATACCACTTGGTGGTAAACAGTGGTACCCTAAAGCAACCTATAAAATAGTACAATAATGCAGCTGGGTGTGGTGGCTCATGTCTATAATTATAGCACTAGCAACAGCGAGAAGGATAATTGCTATGAGTTTGAAGGAACACTGGTCTAAATAGTTTTAGGCCAGCCTGAGCTACATAGTGAGCTCATGTCCAAAACTAAAACTCAGTCAATGAAACTAATAAAAATAAAATGCAATAATGATTTCATTAATAAGACAATAAAGGAGATAAAATGGTATCATGAAATATGTTCAAGCAAGTCATGGCCTGATCATGTCCTCAGGAAATCCCATAGGACCTATAGAATGTTATTCAGTTTGTAGAGACTGTATAATACCAAGTCAATACATTTTTTGGTTGTTAAAAAAAAAAAGCCACAGTAAATAACAACTTAAACACATTATTTCCATTGACATCAAAAATATTAAATCCAGAACCCATGAGGCCCTGACCCAACCTGAGTAGTTGCCAGTTAATGGCTCCTGATGTCTGGGGAGCCACTTCTACTTATTGGTGTAGCCAATAACTCCACGCCCATGCTTGTGAAAGCAACTGTACTAAAGCTCTGTGTGTCATGGTTCAGCAGCTAAAAGTACAGGCTGCCTTTCTGGAAGACTTAGGTTCACAACCATCTGTAACTCCAGTTCCAGGGCGTCCAGCACCTTCTTCTGTCTCTATGGGCACTAATTAAGAAAATGCCTTACAGGTCTGCCGACAACCCATGCTATGGAAGCAGTTTCTTAACTGAGAGGTTCCCTCCTCTCTGATGACTTTAGCTTACGTCAAGTTGATACAAAACTAGCACAATATATATTTTAAAAAGACATGAAAGTAGAAGGAGGACTTATTGGAAAGAAGAAGGGGACTGGAGGGAACATGAAGGTGATAAGAGGAAGCAATTGGGAGTGAATATTATCAAAGCACATTATGTACATGCATGAAATTATCAGAGAATAAATTTTAAAATTAAAATATTAAACCCTTAGCACACCTGGCAAACGTTATACAAGGCTAGCAGGCTGAAAGCTCGAGGTGAGATGGCTCAGCTGGTGAAGGTCCTTGTTGCTAAACCTCAAGACCTGTTTTAATCCTGAGATCCCTGAGGTGGAAGGAGAGAACTCCTGCAAGTTATCCTCTGACTAACACATGCGCGCACACACACCCACACCACAAAATAAATACAATAAAAAAATGTAATACTATAAAAAACACTTTTTATAGAAATCATTAAAGACTTAAATCAAGGCAGATGCTATGTTTGGGTTTTGAGAAGACAATATTACTAAGGTGTCAGTTTTCCCCTGAGCTGACCCACAATTTTAACACTGTTCCAGTGGGGATTCAGCAGCAAACTGATCTTCTACAAGTCAGTGAACGTAACAGAATCAAAGAGCCAACTTTGAAAGCAATTGACAAAGATTGGCACACACACACACACACACACACACACACACACACACACACACACACCAGCTTCAGGACTTGTTTTGAGAAGGGAATGGCAAGTTGATAAACACACTGAAGCAACAGAGTGGCAGGTAGGGACACAGACAAGCACACACTTGGTCCTGGCTCAGGATCCCATGAAAAGACCGCTGGAGATAAACCTGTGTGGAGACAGGGTCACAAACCCACTAAAGATGCCTGTGAGGGGCTAGAAGTCAAGAAAGCCTGAAATAACGAAGGCTGAAATAACAAAGCTCGCCCGACTTTGATCCCTGGCATCCACATGATGCAAGGAGAGAACTGATTTCTGCATGTTGCCCTTTGACTACCACCCAAAAGCCACGGCAGGAGTAACCTCCTCTCTTACACACACACACACACACACACACACACACACACACACATATATGCACATACACAAAATAAATAAATAAACTTTTTTTTTTACTTTAACAAAAAGGAAGGGTTAGAAATGTTGATTTAGACTTAGGGAGGAATATGCTGAGAAATAAATAGCACCTGCTTAGGAAACCACAAGAGTGTGAATTTTGGGGGTAACATTTTTGACATGGTCTCATGTAACCCAGGCTAGCCTCCAACCAGCTATGTAGCTGAAGATGCCCTTGAATTTCTGGCCCTCTTGTTTTCATGTCCTTAGTGCTGGAGTCGCTTCATACCTCACCACACCTGGCTTTAAGGCTCGGCAGCAAATCTCACACGCCTTTAATTCTAGCACTTTGGAGGCTCAGGACGGATGATCTCTGCGAGCTAGAGACCAGCCTGGTCTACTTAGTGAGCTCCAGAATAGACAAAACTACACAGAGGAGCCTTGACTCAAAAGACAAAAGTGTGGGGCATGGATGGCACACATTTTTAATCCAAGCACTTGGGAGGCAGAGGCAGATAGATCTCTATGAGTTTGAGGTCAGTCTGGTCTACAGGACCAGGTCTACACAGAGAAACCCTGTCTCAGAAAACCAAACAAAAAACAAAAAACATACCTGGCTTTAATACAGAGTTAAGGATCAAACCCGGGGCTTCATATGTGATTGCTGAGCACTCTACCCACTGTGGGGGGGGGGGGGGAGAATGTGTGATTAAAATAAAAATACAGGAGGATAATAGAGAGACAGATGAGTAGATGAAGTGGCAAAAGCAAAGAAGGGTTGCAGAGAGGTGCTGGGGCAGAACTTAGTGCAGGCAGTGCTGACATCAAAGGAAAGGATGCAGGAGCATCAACAGATGAGGATGAATAGACTCAAGGTCCACATTCCCTGCTTTTTCTAGTTTACTCCTCTTTTTCTATTAGTTGTTGTTCTGTTTTCATCATTTACTCATTTCCTTGCTCTTTTTAAGATTTTTTGTTGTTGTTGTTTCGTATTTTATTTGTGTGAGTATATCTGTCTGTGTGAGTGTGTGCCATGTGTAGACGCTGTGTCCATACCCAAGGGAGCCAATGTTAGGTCATCTGGAATTGGAGTTACAGGCAGTCATGAGCCGCCTGATGTGGGTGCTGGAGGCTAACTTCAGGTCCCCTGGAAAAGCAGTATTTGCTCTTAACCCCTGCATCCCATCTGTTCGGCTCCAACTTGCTTTTAAACTCCCATCATACCAGGCAGGCTTCACAAGATACTGACCCTGAGGGGAGACACCTCAACTTGCCAGCAGTGAGCATGTCCTGCAGGCCCACAATGACTGAGTCCTCTCACAGGAATATTCTGGAAATGTATCAGTTCTTGTTGACCAGATTGAACTGCTTGCCCTGCTTTCCCCTTATTCATCTGGCTAATTCTTGCTCATCCTTGAACTTTTTCATGACAGCATTTTTTCAGCCATTGCAGTTTAGACAACAATGTCTATCATTCCCAGCTGTGTCCATCTGGTTCATCTGCTATACCCTGTACACCATGTTCCAGGAGCAGGAATGCTCCAGATGTGTGGAAGGACCAAGCAGAGCTCACAGCAATATCAGCCTTCAGGAAGAGTGTTCCATGAAGAATGTTTTTGTGATTCCAAAAGGCAGAAATGCCCCATTCGACGAAGGGGTTCTTAGGCTCCTTTGCCTCCAAGGTTTCGAAACGACCCATGACAGGGCCTGCCAGTTCTCTGGGGGAAGAAACCAAACTGTCTGATCTCACAGGATCCCCTGCTGGCCCAAGACAAGACAATAACTTTAAGAAGCAGGCTTGGGGCAAAATAGACAAAGGATAGTTCATCCAGATGCCTCTCTCTAGTCTTTCCTCCTGGGAACCACAGGAGTCTCTGGAGATAGTGATCTATGGCCACAGACTGTTTATCCAAAGATGATGTAATAGCTCTGCCAGAGGTCCAAAGGTCCAAGCATAGTTCAGAAGGAGGGAACATTTTATCAAAGATCAGGCCTGGTATTTCTCACTGGATTTTCCATTCTGATCTCCTGCCAAATGTTCTCAAGATTATTTGAATTGATTTTTATGATTGTTCCTTCCCACCCCACACCATTACTCCAGGTCTAAGCATTTTCCAAACAATGTAACCTACGGCCGAGTACCACAAATGAAGATTTAAAAGTTTGGAAACATTGAGCTAAACACATGGCTCACACACAGTGGGATATGGATTTTAGAGATGGAGGAAGAGTAAGATTCACTTAATAGATAGCCATTGAGATGGCTCTGCAGGTAAAGGTACTTGCCAAGCCTGATTTGACCACCACCACCCCTAGTGCCTGCATGATAGAAAGAGACAACTGACCCCCACAGCTTGCCCCAACCTCCACATGTGTGCTGTGGTAAAACACAGACACACACATACACACACACATACATGCACACACAGGCAAATATATAAATGTGTGTGTATGTGTTTTTTTGAAATAGGGTTTCTTCATATATCTCTGGCTGTCCTGGAACTCACTCTGTCGACCAGTCTGGCCTCAAACTCACAAGAGATTCACCTGTCTCTGCCTCCTGAGTGCTGGGATTAAAGGAGTGCACCACCACTGTCTGTCAATAAGTGTATTTTTAAAAGTTAAAACCTTAGACTAGAAGTTTGAAAGATCATATAAGAATGCATAAGAGAAATCCTTAATGATGGAATCAGTGCCATGACCTGGAGATGGTGTGAGCAGGCTGTTGTGCTCACCTTTGTGTCGTAAACAAAACACCATTTGCTCTGCTGCACTTGTAGACAGCAAATTCCCAAAGCGTGGTTCTTGGACCTGTACCATATGGGACTTAAAAATGCAGATTCCTGGGCTTTGTTTCAGATCCACTAGCTCAGTAGCTCTGGTTGGAGCCAGCTAGTTTTTATGGGCTTTGAGCATCGGTGAAAAAAGAGGACCTGAGGTGACAGGAGGCAGGAAACAGCAGAGAAAGGGCTCCACGTGGCAATGATGAGCTAGCCCTGGGAAACAAAGCTACTGCTAAAATTCCACAAACAGAACAAGTGGAATTGACAGCACCAGGCCCTGGTCATGGAAGAGGGAACTCTGAAAGGTGGGACTAGGTGGCTTATAAAAAGGGGTGGCAAGTCAGCACTATGAAAACCACATCTGGGGAATAACTAGAGAAAAATGTCCTCACTAACTGATAGTCTTGGCCTGAACTGTCAATGGGTCTTGGAGGTTTTTTGTTTGTTTGTTTGTTTTTTGTTTTTTTTTTTGAAAAGAATCCTGGTAGAACACTTGCCTAGTATGTGCAAAGCCCTGAGCCTAATCCACAGCACTAAAGAAGAAAAGGAGATGGAGGAGGAAAAAGGAGGAGGAATTTTCAGAGGGCCTAGTCATAGGTAATTTTCTGTTGCAATAATAGAATACCTGAGACTTGCAGGGTTTTTTTTAGAAAGCCAAAATTTATCTTGTGCTTCTGTAACCTGGGAAATCCTGCAAGAGACATCTTCACCTGTTCTAAATTAAATACTGTGTTTGCAGTTAGAGGTGGAATAGTTATATAATGTTAAGTGGAATCATGACCTGGCTGTTGTTTTCGTTTGGAAATGAAGCATGACAAAAGGGGGTGTGACTGAACGGAGTTGGCAAGGTGTGCACTTGTGAGGGATAATCTTGGCTGTCAACTGATTACACCTGGGATCAACTAAAATCCAAGCAGCTGAGCACACCTTTGAGGGATTTTCTTGTTTGGATCATCGGAGCCACACCTCTGGGGGCAGCCCACACGAAAGGATGTGGAAGAAGGAAGCTTTTGTCTTGTGTCTGCTTGCCTTCAAGCTGGCTGGCAAATTCATCTATTCTTTTCTGAGACATTCCTCTGATGCTATTCTGCAGGATTCCATTGTAGAGTGAACAGCAATAGCTCTCCAGGACTTCTCTGGGACTATATCACCAGATTGTGATTCTGAGACATTCAGAATCGCAACTGTCTTTGTGCCAGCAGGCAGCCATTGATGACTACTACATTGTAACTATTGCTAACACGTTCCCCACTTTAAAGCCTCTCCAGGAAAGTCATGAATGTTTTATCTCAATGTGTGCAATGAATGCTAAGAGTTGAAAGAATCCTCGAGGAGAATACTTCAAGACTTAGAAAATGTAAAATGACTTGTTGATAAAAATCCCCCAGCCTGGGTTGGGTGCTCTTCCAAAGGTCTTGAGTTCAATTCCCAGCAATCACATGGTGCTCACAAATATCTAGAATGATTTCTGGTGCCTTCTTCTGGCATGTAGGCATACATGCAGGCAGGACACTGTACACATAATAAATAAATCTTTTTTTTTTTAATCCCCCAATCTGGAAAAAAAAAAATGGATTCACAGTCAAGCTATTTCAAATTAACAGTTGAACTTAAGTAAAAAAATGTTCTAAAAGGAAGTCAGGCAAGCACTGTGTAATCAGAGATCAGGAAAGATAAAGAGAAAAGAAAGTACAAAACGGGGCTGGAGTATAAAGGGGAAGATCACGGAACTGTAGGATAAGGTTACCAGCAAGCAAATAAAGGCTTTCCTGGCAGGTAAATATGGCAGTCTGCAAGGGACAATGATGGGAGATAGTCAGCTAAGAGTATGGTAGCGGGTTGTGAAGAAGGAGGGGTCATGGTGAGTGGCAAGGGGGAATCAAAGACCGGCGCAGCTTTTGATTATGTGAAACCAAAGCAGAAGACATCCAGAAGGGCAGACTGACAAAACCTCATAGGCTTCTTACGAATTGTGCAGACTGCCAAGGAAGAGGAAAGTCTAGGATACCTGTGTTGTCCTTTCTTATCACACCCACGAGCTGGTGTCTACCTGATGGAGTCCCTGGTGTAAGCTCGACCCTAGCTACAAACCTGTTTCTTGTGTTCCCCTGAGGACACCCAGGAAACCCCAGTCTTCTCATCTCTCTCATCTCATGCACTTTATAGGCACCACATGTCCAACCCCCATATCCGTTGAGCATGCCGAGATTCGGGTCAAGAATTACAGCGTGAACTCCTGGGAGAGGTATGTCTGTAACTCTGGTTTCAAGCGGAAAGCTGGCACATCCACCTTGACTGAGTGTGTGATGAACAAGAACACAAACACTGCCCACTGGACAACTCCCAACCTCAAGTGCATCAGTAAGTAGCCAGTCTCCGCACCGCTCCCCCGCCTCCCGCCAAGGCTGAACAGAGAGCAGAGCTCAAGCGTGGGAGCTGTGGGAGCCAAAGAGGCCTGTTCTGAGATACAGCGCTAACTAAACCAGTGGGGCATGAAGCACCCCCGCCTAGGATGGGAATACAGACATCCACAGTGGGTTCTGTCATCCAATCTTGATTTAAGTCCCAGCTCTGCCACTTGCATATTTGTGACCTTGGGCAAAACCCTTAGCTTCTTTCCCCCTCCCCCCTCCAACCTGGATTCTCTGTGTGTCCTGGAATTCACTTTGTAGACTAGGCTGGCCTCAAATTCACAGAGATACACCCGCCTCTGCCTCCCAAGGGCTGGGATTAAAGGCATATGTCACTATGCCCAGCATTCCTTAGCCTCTTGGAACTCTGGTTGGTCACCCAGAAAATGAACCTGATGTCAGCAGTAGTTTATAGAATTGAGTGGAACCTGGTAAATGTTAACTATTACAACCATTAGTGTTTGTTTTGGCTGACAGTAGCAGGTTGTCTGTGGACAAGGGTGTGTCCTCAAACTCACCACCCAGTGAGCTTTTTGGAACTTTTACGAGGCATAAGGCTACAGGAAAACATATGCTGTTCTTGTTTGCCTAAGAACCCAGGAAGTTGGATAAACCTAACAAATAGAATATCCTTCTCCTACCCACCAGTGTAGTGTCCAATTAATGCTCAAGAATAACAATGAGGGGGGGGCGGGGGGAGGAATACCAGTCAGTAGTGATGCAAGCCTTTGATCCCATCATTCAGGAGGTAGAGGCAGATGCATCTCTAAGTTCAAGTCCAGCCTGGTCTACAGAGTGAGTGCCAGGACAACTACTGACACACAAAGAAACACTGACTGGAAACAAAACAAAACATAACAACAACAATAATGATGACTGTAAGAACTGACTTAAAAAATAAAAATCACCCACAATTGGATGAAGGTCAACATTCCTGGGGTGAAAGCTACTTGGTGGTGCTTTCAAGCATACTAATCCTCATTCTACTCCCTAGAAAAATAAAAAGTAGCCCATAATCTTCCAGGAGAGTACTGCTCAAGCAATCATCCACAATGTATCCAGTACATGGCAGCAGCTAGTACAGTCACCCAGAATGTATGTCAAAATGTTAGACCCATCTTCTGGGAACTCCTGGAAGAGCCAGGCTTTCTCTCAGGCTGCCAGATGGCCTTCATCCCTCTTCTCCATCCAGCCCCAACCCCATACACACCCAGCTTCAGCATGAGAGTTCAGCAGAGGGGAGGGCAGAAGAGAGCCCTGATAGCAGTTCACAGGAAACCCAGAGCTGGAAAAGCAAATTGGCTCATGGTTCCAGCTGCAGTTGAAGTTTTGGAAAAGTCTGGGGAAGACCAAAGTCAAATAGTAGCTTTTGGAACTGGAAATGGAAACCCGACACTTTTGCATTCTTGGGAAATGTAGTGAATCAGTTAGTTTTGCTTTGCTATGACTAAAATGCCTGGCAGAAAAAGTATTGTTAGGCTCATGATTTGGTTCACAGTCCATCATCACACAGAAGGAAAAGCCAAGAGGCTCAGTCGTGGTGGTGGGAATGTAAGGAAGAGCTAGCTCTTCACATGACATGGATCAGGAAGCAGAGAACAGTGGCAGAAGCAGGGCAGAGCTGCGATGTTCAAAAGCCCATCTCTGGTGACTTCCTTCATTCAACAGACCCTGCTCCCTTGCATAGCCTTTGAAGAAACGCTACAAGCTGGGTGCCCAGCCTTTAGAACATGATCCTGAGGTCACATTCCAGATCCAAACACTCAGGTTTCCTCAAACCCTTACAGTCTTTGGTGAAAAAATCCAGGATGGAAAGTTGCTCTGAATAGGGACCATAAGGAGGAGAAGGAGAAAAGAAGAAGGAGGAGGAGGAGGAGGAGGAGGAGGAGGAGGAGGAGGAGAAGAAGAAGAGGAAGAAGAGGAAGAAGAGGAGGAGAAGGAGGAAGAGGAGGAGCAAGAGGAGGTGGAGGAAGAAACTGCCATCAGAATGTTTTCAAATTACACTTAGTTATTTATTCTATTGGGGAAGAGACATCACAGTTTGTGTATGGAGGTCAGATCTGCAGGAATTGTTTCTCTTTTTCTGCCATGTTGGGCCTAGGGATTTGTACTCAGGTCTCCAGGCTTGATGGCAAGAATATTTGCCCACCACGTCCTCATTTCTTCTCTTTTTGAAATATGTGTGTGTACTTGTTTATGTGTATGTACATATGTGTTATATTTGTATACACATATATGTGTGTGTGCACACGTGTGCTGGTGTGTGTGAAGACTGGAGGTCTGTCTTAGGATGTCCTTCCTCCACTGTCACTCTATCTTGTTTTTTGAGACGGCGTCTCTCACTGAACGCTCACTGATTGGCTGAGTGGTGAGATTTGTAGAGATGCCTGTCTCCGTTCCTCCATTCCTCAGCAGCACCGGGGCTGCAAATTACGCCATCATGCCCTAATTTTTATGAGTGTGGGGGATCAGAACTCAGATCCTTATGCTCGTGTGACAGACACTTTACTGACAGCTATCTCTCTAGCCCTGTAACCAGGATTTCAGAAGCCAAAGGCTGGAGGGATCTTTAAGTCTCATCTGGTCCAAAGGTTTTACTCCTTGGCCATTTTTTATCACCAGCAGCTCCCTTCATTGTTTTTCCCTAGTTCTTGTGCACTGACTATTTTCCATAAATAAATGAACTCTGATGAGTAATAGTTTATTTTCCCCATGAAAAACTCGTATGATGAAACTTAATTAATGCCACATATATCATTCTATGCAAAAACATTTGATGACTGATCTTCAGAAAAGCAGCTTACAGGTGTGCATTTGAGTTGGGCAACTGATTTTTCATTTCCTATGCCTCTAGCTTTGCCCCAGGAGGCCAGAAATAAACGTACACTGATGCATTGGTAATTTTTATTTATGGGGCAGTTCTGAAACTGCCCCAGATTCTGCCCTCAAAATCATAAATGCCATGTGACTATTCTCTCTCTAGGAGACCCCTCCCTGCCTCACCAGAGTCCAGTGTCACCTTCCACAGTAGTGACGCCAAAGGCAACCCCACAGTCAGAGAGCCCTTCCCTTCCTGAAAAAGGTAGGAATACTGGGGAAATTTCAAATACTATCATCTAGGACCCTATCAAAGATACAATGGCCCACTGCTGCTGGTCATTGCAAACCTACGCAACGGAACACATAAGACTCAGAACTTATAGCCAAGCGTGGTTATGCATGACTTTAATCCCAGCACTCAAGAGGCAGAGGCTTTCCTAACAGCCATAAAGCTCTAGGTTCAACTTCCAGTACTATTAGGAAAAAATAATGATAAGATAAAATAAAAGAGGGTCTCTTCTGGTGAATAGGTTGCATATAAACAGAAAAAAGTGGTAGGAACTTGACCCACTTAAGATGGAAGTGATCCCCAATTTCCTTTGGAATGACTCACGCAGTGTTTACTCAAGAGACAAGAATGATCAACTAGTCTCTCTCAGCCTTTCCTTGATGTCCCAAATGCTTTCTCAGATGTTCCTCGTTGAGACAAAAATGTGCAGTCATAACTTGGACACTAACTGGTGTGATCGTGGGTGATTGGATGTGAATGCTCTGTGGGTGTGGTAGTTTGGGGAGGGAGAGACACACATGAGTAGTACCAATGGATTGAAAGCTATGAGCACTTCTTACACGGTGGATGCCTGGCTGAGAGAGTATGGGAACAGAACACATCAACGCCTCTGGAACGCCAAGATGCCTAGCCTCCCAGCATTTTCCAGGCTAGATAATCGCCACAGTGGAAGACTCATTTTCAGTGGGAAGGGAATGGAGAATAGGGAGCAGGGAGGCCACTCAGTTTAGGGGCATCCATCTGCCAATGATGAGCAAGGAAGACAGGAATCTAAATCCAGGCATCCTCCATGCCAGCAGGAACTACATCATAATACTCTCCTCAGACACTGCCTATGGCATTCAGGGAAGCTAGGGATACATAATAAGCTCTGCCTCAAGAAACAACAAAACTGAAAGGGAAACCAACATTCTAGCTGTCTTTGGCAAATACAGTTTCACTTATGTGTTGGCCTTAAGTCTTTGAGAATAAAACATACCTTCTTCAAAGAACAGGCATATCTGCACACATCTCTTGTTTTGTTTTGTATTGTTTTTTAATGCATCATAATAAATGACTTCATTATTTAGAGTCATCTCAAGGACCATCTTCCAGTGGATGGCTATGTTATCTACTTAGGGGACAGTTTTCTGGAAGTGGGCTGGCCAGGACAGGCTCACCAAAGTGGATTCTTGTGTTCCAGGCACTAGTGTAAATTTTCACGTCTCTGTCTTGGAATTTCCTGCAGAGCCAGGAGAGTTGCCTCCCAAATCAGATACCACAGTGGCCACAGAGACAGCTACTATGCCTGGCTCCAGGCTGACACCATCCCAACCAGCTTCCGCAGAAACTGCAGAGACAGGCAGTCATGAGTCCTCCCGAGCCCCATCTCTTGCAAGAACAATAACATTGGAGCCTACAGCCTCCACTTCCCTCAGGATAACAGGTTAGCCTGAGTTTTGCATAAGGACAGGCCAATTCCTCACCTGGAGAATTCTGAGACCTGGGGTGGAATCTTGCAGGAGGATGTTTGCATTTGCTTTGGGCCACTTGGGCTCAAGCCAGGACTGACTGAGTAGCCCAGTCGCCTCCATCATGCTTAACTTGTCTCTACAATGCCCACTATAGGGATAGCCAGAAAGGAAATCCCTCCTCTCACATATGCCATGGCTTATTGGCATGCATGCTGGGCGGGGGGGCAGGAGCATTTGACAGTGTGGAGCTGTGGTCTGTGAGGTAGAGAAGCCACTGACAGTTACTCCTTTTAAGGCATAGTTTAGGTGTGGCCAAATACCTCAGCAAGTTAACCTGCTTGTTTTGCTAAGACCAATTTAGTTGTGCCAGCTCTGAGTCTCTAAGCTCTGGTTCTCAGATGGTAGCTAATCTCTCCGGCATGGTGAAAACCTAGTGTTCTTGGGACTCCCAACACTGACTCCGCTCTCTTTTCTCCTTTGCAGAGATTTCTCCACACACTTCCAAAATGACAAAAGGTGAGCTTTGTTTATTGGTTTGTTTGTTTGTTTGTTTGTTTGGTCTGATGTGTTCACAACCAGGGACTACAAAGCAGACCCAACATGCTCAGCATTCTGGTCCAGGCCACTCTAGCACAGTCACCAGCAGCACATTCTTTGCCTCTTTGAATTGTCTTCATCAGAGAATAACTTGTGTAATAAAATACCCTATTTATGGAAGTTGTCATTGGACGTGGTTACTTAAGATAGGTAGATTCTAACTGTCAAACTAGTGGTGTACAAAGGAGGGAGTTAGTATCCCACAAAAGAGCTTAATAGCTCAGGTACTCACAGTTAAGCCCCACTAGGCTCCACTCACACCTAGCGCATACAAGCAAACCACAGGAGCCTGCTGCTGCCATCCTGCCAGAAGCTGCATGAACCTCACCCAGGCTGGAACACTGCACTGTGCAGAGAGATAGTCCAGACTGCTCCATCTGGACTAGAGAAGCCACCGACAGTTACTCCTTTTAAGGCATGGCTTAGGTGTGACCAAACACCTCAGCTAGTTAACCTGTGTGTTTTGTCAAGACCAATTTGGTTATGCCAGCTCTGAGTCTCTGATGGTTCTAAGATGGTGGCTAATCTCTCCAGCATGGTGTTAAACCTAGTGCTCTTGAGACTCCAGCACTAGGTTTACCTAAATGGTTTCTGTCGAGAAAAAACATGGAGCATTACAGAACAGAAAGAAAGAGCCTGTAAAAGCCATGCAGGAGGAAAGCAAAAAAAAGTGTTTGTGAAAAGTAGGAAGAGAGACTTGAAGAAGAAAGAAAAGAATGAGAGAAGGGAGGACAGGATCAGCTCACTGACAGTGCGCTTGCTCCACGAGTCCAAGGCTCATGCTTGTTCTCCAGTGGCATAAGAAAGGGCGCAGTACAGAGAGTAAGAATTTAGTACTTCAGTCTGACAAGCTTGAAAGGGAGCAAAAGGCACTGCAGAGATGGCTCAGTGGTAAAGACTACCTAAGTGGTCTTTCAGAGGACCAGAGTTCAGTTTCCATCAACCCAGAGAGGTAGCTCCGAACCACTCATACCTGTGGGCACCCGCATACTCACGCATGCGCGAGCACGTGCGTGTGCGCACACACACACACACACACACACACACACATGCACGCACACAGATATTTTTTGAAAAGATAAGATAACATGATTATAATTTAATATGGAAAACATTCTTTTCATTATAAGTTTCCTTCTGGAGAATGGCTCACTGGCATTTGTGGTCCTATTTTACCTACACTAAGTAACATCTGAAAATTGAATGTAGCTTTAGATACATTAGCAGTTTGTTGGTTACAATAGTTTTTATAAATGATCAAATGCAAGCCAGGCCTGGTGGTGAAAGTCTGTACCCTCAGCTACTTGGGAGGCTGAGGCAGAAGGATTGCAAGCTCAAGGCCTGCCTAGACAACTTAGTGAGACCCTATATCAAAATTAAATGTAATAGCCAGTGTGGTGGTGCATACCTCTAATCCCAGCACTTGGGAAGCAGTGAGTTCAAGGCCAGCCTGGTCCACAAAGCAATTCTAGGACAGCCAGGGCTGTTACACAGATAAAACCTTGTGTCAAAAAACAAATAACCAATCATTCAATCAATCAATGTATAAAGAGGACTAAGGATGTAGCTAAACCGTGAGTACTTGCTCAGTCCTCATCACTAGATAGATAGATAGATAGATAGATAGATAGATAGATAGATAGATAGA
>NW_026596149.1:17048906-17056198 GCF_907164565.1 Psammomys obesus
AGATAGATAGATAGATAGATAGATAGATAGATAGATAGATAGATAGACAGAAGCAAGACAATTTAGAAAAGCTCCTTGACAAGGACATCTAAACAAGAACACAGTCATGATTTAAGAAAAAACATACAAGAATTAGCCAAACTAATTTTCCCCTATGACACATAGCACATTAATCTTTCCAACATGCTATTCAATTTTTTATTTGTTCTTCAAATTCTTAATAATTTGTACATGGTCTGGAAATTAAAAAGTAAACTAGGCATGGAGGCATATGTCTGTAATGCCAGTACTCAGAAGGCCATTGCAGGGGGATTACTGTGCATTTAAGATCCACCTGGGTTACATAGTGAGTATCAGGACTATAATGGCTACACAGCAACACCAGAGCTCAAAACAAAATTAAGAACAATCAAAAGTTGGCACAGAATGAGCAGTAAAAGGTCTTGCATCTGATTCAAAGCATCCCTGGGGACAGGAGCAGGCTTCTGGGCCTCCTCCTAGACCGTGCAAAAACAAGCACACACAGCAAAATTATAAGGTCAGATATTTTGTCATCTCACATCTCTTCACTTACTGGTGTCCTGAAATTTTGTTGTTGTTGCTGCTGCTGTGATAAAACACTCTAATCAAAAACAACTTGGGTAGGAAAGGTTTCCTTGGCTTACACTTCCAGGTCACAGTCCATCACTAAGGGAAGTCAAGGAAGGAACGCAGGCAGGAGCTCGAAGCAGAAGCCATAGAGGAGCTGCATGTGGTGGCACACACTTTTAATCCCAGCACTTGGGAGGAAAAGACAGGAGGATCTCTGTGAGTTCAAGGCCAGCCTGGTCCACAAAGAGTCCAGGACAGCCAAGGATACACAGAGAAACCCTGTCTTAATAAACAAAACAAAGTTATAGAGGAATACTGCTTGCTCACTCACTTTCTGGCTCATGCTTTGCTAGCTTTCTTCTCATTATTATTATTTTTTTTTGTCTTGGAACTTGCTCTGTAGACCAGGTGGTTGGCCTTGAATTCACAGAGATCAACCTGCCTCTGTCTCCTGAGTGCTGGGATTAAAGGCATGAGCACTGCCCAGCTCAAAAGTTTTTCTAAAAGATTTTTTTTTTTTTTTTTTTTTTTTTTTGCCCTCATTTGCACAAGCACATGAGGGCAACCGCTCTAGAAGGCCAGAGGCATCAGAACCTCCTGGAACTGGAGTGGCAGGCACTAGTGAGCTGCCTGATGTTGACACTAAGAACGAAACTCACATCCTCTGCCAGAGCAGTATGTGCTCGTAATGGTGAACTATCTCTCCAGTCCCATTATCGAGCTTTCTGATAGAGCCGGGACCACCTGATCAGGGAATAGTGCTAATACACTGGGCTGGACCCTCTACATCAATTAATAACCAATCCCTGCAGACATGCACACAGGCAGTTTCTCAATTAAGGCTTTTCCTCTTAGATGCTTCCAGGCCATATCACATTGGCAATAAAGGTTCACCAGGACATAACTTAAAAATCCTCCTTCTCAAACTTCAAAACCACTTTATTCTCTTTATTGTCTACAGAATATTCTACCTCCATATAGACCTGAGCACAATTTACTTAGCCAGTCTCTTTTCTGGACATTCAATTATTTACTGTCTTGAGTTATATTACCAATGGTAACTAATTGGAAACACGAGTACAAGTATATTTAGCAGATGAAAACCTACATGTAAAAGTTTTTATATAGAGTTTCGAGCAATTTATGATCTAACATTTATTTTTCCAGTTCATGGGTTTCACGAGATGCAAAGATCAAAAATTATTCTCCTGTCCTCTGAAATGCATATCAGTAAAAGTTAACTAAACCCCTACAAAGAATAAAGATAATTCTGTGCAAGGGATTGTGGGAAATACAAGGATATTTAAATTTTAAAACTGCTTCATGTATAATTAAGGTGTTCTTTCTTAAATGTAAACATGAGAACGCCCAACTATAAAAGAAGCCAAATTTTTAGCAAAGAAATGAAAATGGGATATTGAGAGTTTTTACTGTCTGCTAATAAAGTATAAATTGAAATTAAAATCAGTCTAGTTTTGTGAGAGCATTTGTGACAGGGCCTTCAAAGCTTGCCATGTGCCATTCATCCCAGTCACCCAAGATCTTCAAGTGCTGCTCCATGGGCTACAAACAGATGCTTGCTGGCTGCTTAGACACAGGGTGAGGGGCTCTGTCTTCACGCATAGGCAATCAGCTGAGTACACCTCTATAAGGCAACAGCAACTAGCTTGGCTTCATATGGGTGCTTTGCATATGTGTATGCCTGTGGCCACGTGGATCCTGGCGCCTGCAGGGATGGAAGGGTAGGTAGTGTATCAGATCCCCTGGGACTGGAATTACTGACAGTTTTGAGCTGCCAAATGGGTGCTCAGAATCAAACCTGTGTCCTCTGGAAGAGCGGCCAGTGTTCTTAACCACTAAGCCATCTCTCCAGCCCCACATTTGAATAAATGGTGAGGAAATGAGGCTTACGTTTTCATTGTCTTAATTATCAACTGGTTCACTTGACAGCCTTTCTTGTCAAGAACTTTATTCAGTTATCCCAGTATCTTCTCTCTGAGCTGCACCTAGGCTGTTATTGAAGACTCATGAGTATTTTTAAAACTTTAGAATCACATATACATATACATATACATATACATATACATATACATATACACATACACATACATATACATATATATACACACATACTCGTATACATATAGTGTGCATGTGTGGATGTGCGTGTGGGTGCACACATGCATATGAAGGTCAGAAGACAGTTTATAGGAGTCGGTTCTCACCTTCCAAGTATTGAACTCTGGATGTCAGGCTTGGCCACAGATGCCTTTGCACACTGAGCTAGCTCACCAGCCCAAGACTCCTGATTACAAAATGCAAGCCTAGCGTGCCAACTGCAATAGCACTCATGCTGCTGTACTCAGTTCACTAGCAGTGAAACAGTTGTTTTCCAGAATGGTACTGTGTCTTGATATGGGTTTGCTGAAGTAAATGTGCTCTGCATTTGATGGGAAGAGCGTTCATTATTTTGTCATTCATCTACTTGTCCAATAAAAGTTGAACTCTTTACCAGGGATGGTCCTAAGTTGCAATGAAATGATGATTCCTGATTTTAAAAGATATTGAAGTTGGGAAGATGGCTCGGTGGGTAAAAGCAATTGCCATTGCAAGTATGAGAACCTGAGTTGTTGGGCTCAGAGGTTAAGAGCACTTGATGTTCTTCCGAAGGTCCTGAGTTCAATTCCCAACAACCACATGGTGGCTCATAAACATCTATAATGAGATCTGGTGCCCTTTGCTGACCTGCAGGCACACATGCAGGCAGAACACTGTTTAAATAATAAATGATCTTAAGGGAGAGAAGCTGAGTTCAACTCTCAGGACCCGTGCTAAGCTGGATGTGGAAGCTCATGTCTATAATCCTAGTACTGCTAAGGACAGATGGGGGCAGAGGTGGCCCCCTTGGGCCAGTCAGCCTGACAACCACAGAAGAGAACAGCAGAGATCCTGTCTCAAAAAATGGTGGACAGTGAAGGCTGACAACCTGAGTTTGTCCTCTGATCTCCTCACATGTACCCTCTGGCCTTCATATAATCACTGTGGTGCAAGTATACCCAGACTCATATAACACACGTGCGCCACACACACACACACACACACACACATACACACACGCCACCTTAAATTTATGAAATTTTAAAGGCTGAGGTAAAGCAATCAGCTATTGAGTGTCTGATCTTTTATTTTTCAGTCCTAAGGATAGAACCCAAGCTCTCATTATATGGTAGAAAAGAATTCTACATGTTCAGGTCCTGAGTCCAACTCTTCTTATGAACCTAGGAGAGTAAGGAAGAAAAAAGAAACCTCAGCCCAGGAGTAATGAGTGGATGCTCTTCCTTCAGCATCTTCCTCTGAGGCAGACTCACAGTACCATGTTCCTGCAGGACTGGCCTGTTTTACCTGGATCCTGCTGAGGAATCTGCTCCCGCTGTGTTCACACACAGCAATCTCATCATCCTCCCCAAACGCTGGCCCTGGCTGTCTCTGCTGCCTTCTCCGTCTTAGTCTCAACTTACACTGTGAGGTGAAGCGGAAGGAGGGCAGTGGTTCTCCATAATCATCTGTTCTCCTCCATCATTTCCTTCTTTTCTTCTTCTTTCTCATCTCAGATCTCTATCAGATCTCTCTTTCTTCCTTTTCCACCCAAAAGGGTGGGAAACTTGGCACACAATCTGTTAGTTCAGTGTCTCTGGAAGTCTGGTTTCAATTTCTTGTTCAACACTGTGTGGATATAATTGAAAAGAGACTGAGGTTAAGGCTCCAAATTCAGATGGCTTTGTGATATTACTGGCCTAGAATCTGCTTTCCTGGTGATGATTCTGCAATTGTTTACTCTTATTCAAAAACCAACAGGAAGAACATTGTAAAAGTGGAAGTAATACTTTCTACCATTAATTCCTCTTTTCCAGTAAGTCACTCCCTAGGAGTAAATGAGTGCTAAGCCTACCAGCCAGTGTGGAGACAGTTTACATGCAACAAATACGAAAAAAACGTCAATCTAAGACCTCAAGACATCTTTCATTAATTTATTGTGTTTCCTAATATATATATATATATTTTTTACAGCTTTGCCATGCTGATTTCATTTGTTTTTTGAAAGACGGTCTTCTTTCTATGGGTTCACTGCTTCTGATATCAGTGTCATTACAAAACACTGGGGTCAACAAAAAAAGAAATGCTTTTAGTGAAAGTAAAGATTACCTACAGCCTCGTCATGACTTCAAACTTTTTACCCAACACCCACTAGACTCAAGAGTTTTCTGTGCATACAGTTGTGACTTGTTGGAAATTACTTTAAGTGTATTTTCAGCTAGCTTTCCTTTTCTGTTTCTAATTCTTAGATTTTTTTTATTGTTTTAAATTATTTTGGTGGGGAGAGGAATATATGAGTGTGAACACGGATGCCCACAGAAGCCAGCAGATGGTAATAAGATCCCCTGAAGCTGGGATTGTGAGCTGCCCAGTGTGAGTAATAGGAACCAAACTTGAGTCTTCTGAAAAAGCAATATGTGCTCTAAATTGCTGAGCTTCTCTTTAACCCAAAGAAATGTTAATCATGGCAGGTTGGCTATTTTCTAGCATCTGTCCTAGGCAAGAATAAAAATTACCCATAATTTACTAGTTCTTGGCAATGAATGCCTTTATTGGACTTTCAAGGGGTTCTAGCTTAGCTCTGTTCTGTTTCAGTGGCCATCTCCACATCGGTCCTCCTGGTTGGTGTAGGGTTTGTGGTGGTTTTCCTGGCCTGGTTCATCAGATCGAGGTGAGTGGCACAGGACCAAATTCTTCCTTTCCACCTGAAGAGCTTGATCATAAAGATTCCAAGAGGCTCTCAGAGAGTCCCTTTCCTGGCTATCAACTCTCATACTCAGCCCCTCTGTAGCCGCTAGAAGGAGCCATAGGAGACAGGGCAGAGGGTCCTTCATCTCTCATACAGCTCTCAGACCATGTACTTAAAACAGGGTCAGCAAGAACTGAGCCTATGAAACAGGAGGTCATACCAAAGGCAATTTGTATCTACTCCTTTTGTGACACCCTCATGAATATATTCTCCATGTACTCATCACACGGGTATACCTTCTTATAACCAGGTTCACATCAGTCTTAATTCTGTGTTTCTAACAACAGCAATTATACATCGCAGCATTTATGGTGAGTTCCCCCTACTTCCTAACATTTCAGTTTATATCTTTCATTTTTCTCTAAGCATGTGTATCATTCTTTCTTTAAAACCTCACTGGCTTATTGGCTTTGACCTTGCACCTTTGCCATTTAGTCACCAACTGACATGGCTGTCAATTCCACACAGTCTCTAGATTCCACCTCTGTATTACTGCACGGGTGACTATCAGCATTCTTGTAAGTGAGCATGCAATCACAAGGAATAAAATGTTAGCTAGCATATCAGTATAAAACTACAGCACTTGAGCTGTAGATGTAGTCAGTTGGCAAAACACTTGCATGTACAAGTCCCTGTGTTTGACCACCAGAATTTAAAAAAAAAAAAAAATTATATGACTGAGCCTGGTTTTGATAAAATGGACATTCTCTGAAACACTGTGATGAATCCCAAAAGAAAGCTATTAATCAAAACTTCCCATAAGACTTGACATCTATTAATGCAAGTTCAAATGAGAAAAGTACCAGAAGCTGTTCTCTCTTGCTCCTTGCTGTTTCAGTCTCTCTTCCCTTTCTCTGTTGGGGCTTCCCCCCATCTCTGTACCTCTCTCTCTCTCTCTCTCTCTCTCTGCCCTCATGGCTCCCTCAGACCCTAACTCTCTTCTGCTTCCCTTTCCCCAAATAAATATATTCCATACACTGGCTCTCAAAATCTTTGATCTCTAAGGCCCTATTTCCCAGCTTTTAAAAATCTTTTCTTTCTAATATTTGTATACTCTGCTCTTAAAAAAAAATACCAGAAGCCCCAGAAGTAATTAATAAACACTTAAATGAAGATTAGTATATATTGAAGAATTTTCTTAAAGATCAAAAAATGCTACATGCTGACAAACATAGAAAGTGATTTCAAAGGCTTTTCAAAATATTTTCATAACTGAGTGATTTTTATCTAATATCTTGAACTTACAGTTATATTCTTGAGAGATAATAATTATGTAAGGGGTCCATGTTATAGTAAAATAGGCACCATTTGTTGTTATAAAATAATTTATATATAAAGTGTTGGGCTATATAATGTTTATTATTAGCCCTAAAATTATGTAACCCGTTGTCACAAATAGTGAGACACAGATACCTGTTAGATTTCTAATTGCCATATTTACCTTGGGCTGGGCAGATATTTTCCTTACATTGTCTCAATATCCTCACTATCCATCTCCCAGCCCCCATCCAAAGCCATCTGCCTTAATCCTCCTCAGGTCCAGAAATATACATGTTATCTTTTTAATGAATAATGTGTTACATCCGTAAATTAATTGATAAATTTAATATATAGAGCCAGTAACTATCATAATAAAATATCAGTATTATTAACAATATTTTAAAGTGCATCTGGACAGAGGTAAGTGGATCTCTGTGAGTTAGAGGCCAGCCTGGTCTACAAAGTGAGTACAGGACAGCCAAGGCTACACAGAGAAACCCTGTCTCTAAAAAGTACATTTGGATGTTTCTTTCTTCTTCTTCTTCTTCTTCTTCTTCTTCTTCTTCTTCTTCTTCTTCTTCTTCTTCTTCTTCTTCTT
>NW_026596149.1:17056208-17094844 GCF_907164565.1 Psammomys obesus
TTCTTCTTCTTCTTCTTCTTCTTCTTCTTCTTCTTCTTCTTCTTCTTTTTTTTTTAACAAACTGGATGATGGGTAGATTTGCTATTTAACAGACTGGTTTTTGTTGAGCAGACCTAGATTTCTGATTGGTGTCTGTCTCACACAAAACTGCTTCCTTAATCATGGCTTGAAAAGATGTTATTCCTAAGAAGATATTATAGAAGCCATGGAAGACAGCACTGACCAAGATACTTAGGGCCTAAAAATCGAGGGAACTCCAAGATGGGTAGAAACACAGACATGGCCAGAAAGAACAGAGCCTCTCCCTTTTTAATGTTAAATGCTAAGAACTGTTTTTAAAGCTTCACTGATATCCAGCCACCTTCATCAATATCATCAATCGTGGTCTAGCCAAGGTCCCAGTATCATCTCTCCATTCTTTCCTATTCATGCTGGGTTTTAGCAGAGGACTGGTAGAGCTGGGGCTAAGGGTGAGGTGGTATGATTTCTTCCAGCAACATTTGTAAACCTCCAGTGGATGGATGGTGAGGTTGAAAATATATTTTAAATAGGATTAAAATTCTTGCTATCTGCATATTTGGGTAGTCCAAGTTTTCCTAATCTTTAGACAACACAGACCTCTGAAAGCAGGGCTGATGTTTGCTAATGTAGCCTACTCAGTACTGGACATACATGTTTAATGAGAAATACGTTGACTGAGGAGTGGCCCTGTCCTTGTTTCAAAATCTCTGAATGAACTGCTTTACAGACAAACTTCTCAGCCACATGGTGTTGAGGTGGAAACCATGGAAGCAGTACCAATGACTGTGAGGACCAGCAGCAATGTTGAAGACACAGGAGCCTAACCATGTGACCTCAGAAACTCAGGGAAACCTGCCCAGCTGAGGGGCGATGTGAAGGCAGCTCTGTGTTAGCTACGGAGCACTTGGACACAGAGAGCCAGGCACCAGGAGAAAGCCTACTGTGATAACATAAGTCTCTGGTATAAACTGTTTTACTATGCCTGGGTGCCTCCCATATGCACACCTGGCTCTCCAGCACCAAGAAGGACACCACCCTTCCTCCTGGCTCAGCACAGAAGCCAATTTCCCAAACTGCAAGCAGCTTGAGCTCTCTTGGGAGTCTCATGGTCTTTACAAAGGCCTCTAACTTTACTACGACATTAACTCAAAACAGCTCATCTGTTAGACTCTCTTTTCTGTTTCCTTCCTTGGTTTACAGTTTACAGGGATTAGCAATACACCCGAGGCTCTTATTGCACTCCAAGGCTTCTCTGGTACAGGAGATGTCTGTGAAGAAAACGGCAGCGTTCGAGCTCCTGAAGACTCGGCTGTTGCTACTTTGCACGTATTAGAAGAGATCAGAGAGAGACAGAAGAGATATTGAGCCAATGAACACTTTTGTATAGAATTCATGACAAAAATTAAACTCAGTGACTTTATATATATGTAAAATTGTATTTATACATTTATACTTCCTTTTCTATCTACATATTGTATATGATTTATATTTGAAAGTGCCTTGTATAATAGACAAAATAAAAATATCTATTTTTAGTACAAAAATACAATAAATTATCAACAACAGAAAAAAAAAAAAAAAGTTCCACAGAGGAAAAAAGGAGAAAGAGGAGTGATAAGGTGTCTAATGTGGTTGAACTCAGGCTTTCCTTCACTAAAAGAAGAGTGGAAAAAAACCCTTGCTCAGAATTCCCACAGATCACAGCTTTGGTGGGATTTCTAACCAAATTTCATGGTAAGTAGAAGCAACATAAGCTAAACAATGACAGGTCTGAGCCCAGCTAGCATCAGATGCATGCCTTGGTTCTATTTATTAATTTATTACTATTATTTATCTAAGGCAGCACCTCTGATAGGCAAGCATTCTACCACCGAATGCTTGGGACTCATATGACTGGGACTCATATCCCCAGTCTCCTAACTCCTACATTTACAAGCAAAAAATTGTAGCCTGGAGAAGCTGGCCTGCGTAGTGTCACATAGCTCAACAAATAGCACCACTTGGACAGAACTGGGGTGGGAAGTGGGGTAGGAGAGGTTGTGAGTCAACTGCCAACAGGCCTTCTTCATGCGTGGTAAGGCCTGCAGAGGGTGCGTTAAACACCTGAGTCACAAGCTGCCATGCCTCACTGACTTCTGCCAGTCACCAGTTTATGTGGTTTCTTTCATCAAAACTAAAGGAAGCCTTTCCACAAAGCTCATGGGCTTCCTCACAACATGGTCATCTCCGTCTAACTAGACTGTTTGGTTTTACATGGTGACCAAAACAAAGTAGAATCCCCTTTACTCTTTCCTTCTCTAACTGCCTGACTATCCTCACCCTGTACTTGTTATTACAGTCAAGGTGTAATGTCTCCTCCTCACCAAGTCTGGGAGCATTTGAGGCACCCAGGAAAGAAACCAAAATGGCCGCTCTGAGGATGAAGTGGGGGGAAGTTTATTCCAAACTGCCAAGGCTGTCTCTCTGGAAAGCAGAGAGAAGCAAAAAGAGAAAAAATCTTGAGGGTTATAAGGAAAAAGGGTATCTGTAAGAAAGCAAGCCTGCGAGCTGGAGGGAGGCTTTGAAATGTGTAACAAGTACTGAGAGTAAGGATTGACGGAGCCAGCATGGAACAACTTGATGTGCTGATGGTCACCAAAAGAATATATGTTAATGGGAGAGCCAGTGTCCCTCCTTATCAGAGGGGTAAGGGAAATAACTTCTTTTGGCAAGTGGAAACCGTCTTTTATCTAACAGCCAGACATCCTCCTATAGTCCAGGCTGAGCCTATTTTTGACTGAGCCCATTTAGACTGTCTTTTGGAGTTTCAAGAATTGTAATTTCCTCAGAACTTGACACAGGGGAAGTGTCCTCACATTGTTGGACTACCTCATGCCCACTAAAATAAAGGTCATTTGCTCCCCGGCCTACGTTACCTGGACTAGGCCTATCAGACCATCTCACCTAGTACTCTGGGTGACTGAATATGGAATGAGTGAAATGTATCAGAAGCTGTCCAACAATGACCTTGCTACCAATAAACTGGCTGGGGTTGCTTTTCTCTAATAGATGTGTGGGGGTTTGAATGGTAATAACTTCCCCCCCATAGGGTTATATATTTGAAGAGAATGCTGAGTGGGTTATTGCTGTGACACACCTGTTCATGTTTTGTTTGTTTGTTGTTGTTTGTTTTGTTTTGTTGAGGAATGTGAAAGACTTGTTAGGAGACAGTTTTCTGGGTCCAGCCATACCAGGAGCAAGTTCCATCCTGCTGACAGGGTCAAAACTGAGTTCACATTCCCAGGCCCTGGAATCCACCTCTTAGCCTGCTTCTTGAGGTGTTTCATGTTTGTCTGTTAATTAGTAAAGGATGTAAAGAAGTAAGTTGCCATTATCAAAGCTAAGGCACACAAGTTGTTAATGTGTTGCCTGTTTTGAGTTAAAGCTTGCCTGCTCCTTTGTTCCCCTATCATTCTAAATTTCAGGCTAAAGCCCAAGAGAGGACATGACTCAAAAACTGAGTCAAGGGACCTAAAACCAGGGAACCTGGAAAGGTCCAGTCACCCAAGTTTACTTCCTTGCTCAACCACTTGTGTCAAAATCTGATTGGTCAGTGCAACAGCCTACCCCGCTCCTGTTCCCATCCTTGAAAACTGTTGTACAATCTCCCTTCAGGGCAGCGGTTCAGATTCTGAACTGGCTGCCTCCCTGCCAGAGCAGAAAATAAAGCTTGCATTTTAAGCTTCTATCTCTGAGGTGAGTTTTCTCAGCTTCCTCCCCACCCCCAAAAGTGGGGCTCAATGGGCCATTCTAGGAGGTTCTAGGAAGAGAGTAGTACTGAAAACATCAACTGTGGAGGTCCAGCTCAAGAGCTTTCAGAGGGGAATAATAGCGACTAGGCTAGAACCCATTCTGTGGCATTCTGACAAAGAGCGTGGCTGCTTTTTGCTCTTTTCCTAGTAATCTGCCTGAGGTTGAATTGAAGAGTTTTGGACTAATTTCAATATCAAGATAGCCTGATATTCACTTTGTGGCTTGGTTATTAGTAATCACTCTTATGCAGATCTACAAGCAAAAAGAGCAAGCAGGGGAAACAACACAAAATGGACAGCTTGAGGAGAAAAAAGTACAAGGAAATGCTGGAGCCCTGGCATGTGTGGAAAGAGATAAGAAAAAACTGAGATAAAGGGAGTACTCTCCTCATGATGACAGCCCACACATCTAACCTTGCAACTTGTGAAAAGAAAAGACCTAAGCAATTACCCGAGCCTAACAAGCACAAACAAAGCCTATGCAAATGTAATTCAACTGGGATGGGGACAGCAGGGCTTGGCAGCTTTGGCTCAGCTTTAGAGTCATGAAGGATACAGGAGGAAAGGGATTGTGGAATCTTCTTCTGAGGTTAAAGAAAGCTACTGTGGCCAAGCATAGAAGCTGAGAGGCCATTTCAGGAAAGCGTGAAAGTGAAGCCTGAATTGTGTGGGAGAACCCCAAGATGTTGGAAGTAGCAGAGCTGTGGGATACCTGCTAAGGAGAGCTGCAGATAGGGAGCAGAACCAGCCTAGGAGACAGAGTATGTTGTAGGTAGCAAGGGTGGAAAGGTGGAGCCACCTAAGCCCTTTAACATCACAGATGGAGTTGCAGGCCTTAGAGTTTGTCCTGCTAGGTTTGGTCTTGCTTTTGTCCAGTGTTTCATCATCATGCCCTCATTCTCCCTTTCGGAATGGTAATCTATATTCTGTGACATTGTATGTTGGAAGTAAGCAATTTGCTTTTTGACTTTACAAGGGGTTGCAATTAAAAGATTGCTTTGAGTCTCAGAAGGGACTCTGGAATTTAAAACTATGTTACAAATGTAAAAGGCTATGGGAACTTTTAAAGTTGGACTGGATGCATTTTGCTTTATGACATGGCTACAAGTTTATGGGAACAATGAAGTGGAATGTGGTGGCTGAATGAGACTGGCCTCCAAAGGCTAATGTATACAAATGCTTGGTTCCCAGTTGGTGGAATTATTGGGAAGGATTAGGAAGAGGACCTTATTGGAGGAGGTGTGCCACTGGGGGTGAGCTCTGAAGTTTCAAAAACCCACCTGTGGTGGTTTGAATGAGAATGGCCCCCACAGGCTGATAGGGAGTGGCACTATTAGGTGTAGGCGTGGCTTTGTTGTAGAAAGTGTCTCTTTGGGTGAGCTTTGAGATGCTCAAGACTGACCCAATATCTCACTCTCTTCCTACTGTCTGCCTATTCGAATGTAGAACTCTCAGCTACCTCTCCAGAACCATGTCTACCTGCGTGCCACCATGCTTCCCACATAATGATACTGGATTAAGCCTCTGAACTGTAAGCAAGCCCCAATTAAATGGTCTTCTTTTATAAGCGTTGCCATGGTTATGGTGTCTTTTCCCAGCAGTAGGACACTAAGACTCCATTCCCAGTTAGATGTGAGCCCTCAGATAGTGTTCCAACACACCTGCCTACTAACCTGCTCCCAACCATCACGGTCTCTGAAACTATAAGCCCCAATAAACTTTTTCCTCTGTAAGTTGCCTCTGTTGTGGTGTTGCTTCACAGCAGTAGAAAGGAAATAAAACAAAACAGAGATCACAGGTAGATGAGGAGAAACTTCCAGCACCTGGAGTCATGGGCTCTTGAGTGTCCAAAGCCTAAGAAATGGTCCATGCATTCAAGCTTACAGCTTTGAGCTGCAGAAGGTGGAAGCCGGAAGTCTCATAGCTTTAGTCCCCAGGTTGGAAGCTTATTTTTTTTGGCACTGACCACCAGTGCCAGTGATCCCTGCACATGCGGCTATCTAATCTTTGCCTTTCAGCGGCAGTGGGTGATGGCGGCAGACAGCAGCAACAGCAGGTGGCACCTTCTAAAGTTACATAGCTCTTATCCAGGTCTCCAATGCTGTGACCCTCAGCCCATCAGGCCTTTGGTGCCAGGGTCCCCAGCCTTGGGCAACACATAGTGCTACAGCTCTCAGGATCCAACTGTCTGAGTACGTTAGCTCTCTGAGGTCTCTAGAGCTCTTCCAGCGACCAGCACACACCACCCGTCTGCAGGGAATAATCTAAAAGGAGCAGTAGTGATAAAGGTAGAGACAAACAAGAAAGAGATTACCCCACTCAATAAAGAAAGGACAAAGTGGTTGGGATGTGAGCTGTTAAGCATGATGAGCAGCCTGGGTGGATGCAGTTCATGAGGGCCTGACCAGTGATTCAGAACTTTAGATTTCAGGCACACACAAGTGAATTAGCCATTGGTTATTGCAAGTTCAATCCGGGTTCTTGACTAGACCTGAATACTTGTCTTCAGCATTGAAAACCTAACATATTTTCCCTTCTACAAAAGTGCATTCTGGGAGTTAAGAGCCTGTTTGCATGGCATACCAGCTCACAAACCATTTGTATCCTATCCCTGTGTCATTCATCTCACGGATTAGAAGACTGTAACAACAAATGCATGTGTGGTGGTTAGAATAGGAGTGGCCCCATAGACTCAAGGGTTTGAACGCTTGGCCCATATGGATGGGCACTACGGCAAGGTGTGGCCTTGCTAGAGGAAGTGTGTCACTGTAGAGGTAGGCTTTGAGGTCTTATCGATGCTCAAGCTATACCCAGTGTTGTACAGTCTCTCTACTTGCTGCCTGTGGATCAGGATGTAGAATTCTTCACTCCATCACCAGCATGTCAACCTGTATGCCGCCATGCTTCCTGCCATGACAGTAATGGACTAATCCTCTGAAACCGTAAGCTAGCCCCAATTAAATGTTCTCCTTCATAAGAGTTGCTTTGGGGTAGGCGGTGGTGGAGCATGCCTTTAATCCCAGCACTTGGGAAGCAGAGGCAGGTAGGTCTCTGAGTTTGAGGCCATCCTGGTCTACAGAGAAAATTCCATGACCGCCAGAACTACACAGAGAAACCCTATCTCGAAAAACTTTTTAAAAATGTTGCCTTGGTCATGGTGTCTCTAATAAAACCCTAACTAAGACAGCATATAAGGGGGAAAAAATCACTTTAAATTATGCAAACATTAGCTAGAATTAAAACATTCATTAGTCTGGTGGGTGTGACGCAGATACTGTTTTAATAATGTGAGTAATTACACACAGATCTGGTATAAGGAGGTTTATTGTGGGAAAGGAATAAAGACAGTGAATGGGCCATGAGGGAAGATAGAGAAGATGGAACAAAGAAAGAGAGACAGAGACAGGGACAGACAAACTGAGAGAGGTAGGACGGCAGGCAGGTTCTTATCTAGCACATACCTGGTAGCGACAGGTGATGACATAAGCGGTTGCTAGGACCCTGAAAGCAGGCTAGCGGGATCACCTGTGAGCAACATGCCTCCCTTGTTTTTGGTTAAAAATGACAAACTGGGAAGGCATGGTGAGGCAGGAGTGAGGGTGGTGTGTTCTTTTGACTGCTTTCTATGCAAGACAAGTTAAAGTATGTAAATGTAGGTTTATTGGAAGCAGCTCTTGGCTGCCATGTGGGGGATGGAGAGAGAGAAACAAGCAAGAACACCAAAACGTCCAGATTATATGGTAAAGGGGGAAGCCCTGCTCCTGGGCTTCCGGGTAGAGGGTAAGGCATGCCAGCCATGCCCTGCAGCAGCAGGTAGGGACTTAGGGATGCTGGAAGAACCTGGAGTGGCTTGCCTTTTGTTAATAATAAATAAATGAGGGATGGTATTTGTCTATGACTGCTTCCTGCTGACACTGGGGTGTTGATATTGGGGTTTGGGGGGAGGAACAAAAAGCTGGAATGTTGGCCATGTCCAGGGAGAGCAGGCTACCTGCTGTCCAGGATGTATGAGACCATCTTGCGGCTAGAAGTGCAGACCCAGCTGAAGCAGTCTGTGAGATTAGGTCGGAGCACCTGTGTTCCGGATGCAGCTCTTGCGGAAGCACCTGAACCTGGCAGGATGCTGGAACATATATACATATATTAGGGGCAGAATATACATCTGAGACTTTGAGGCCCATGGTCTGGGTAGATGGATGCATGGTTTGCATTGCCTTCAGCCAAACAGGCTGTTGACTGACAGTACTTATCTGGAGTCCATTTGACCTGAGAGGTGGATTTGCTGTAGCTTACAAGAAATCTTTTTAAGTTTACAAAGGAGATAAACTTCAGACATGTTAGCATTACCATTGTTTGCAGTCTGCAGTGAAATGCACGCTGCAGAAAAAAAGGCAGTAAACACACATTTTTGTGTCATAGCATAACAGAGGCTTAGGAAACAATCTTAAGAGTAAAACCATAAACACTCTTTAAGGTGAGCGTAGGGAGGACAGAAACCTCACAATCCTTCTGACAGGTGTCCTAAGGCAAGCTCTGGGAGGACAGAAACCTCTCATGGAGCAAAGGGCAAAAATCTCACTTGATCCTGATGTTCGGCATGAGTACACATCACGAAAGAGGGGCTTCTTCCTTCTATCTAGAAGACTGGATGTACATACATTTAGTGCAATGAGAAAACACTTTTAAGTCTATACAAACCAAAACAAAATTAAAATCTTGAACTTGGAACTATAATAGTGGATCATACAATGGAATGTTTTACCAGAGTTAGATTAATAAATCAGAATTCTATTAATAATTGTAAAAGCTCTGAACAGTCTTAATACAGCAGTAGCACAGCAACAGAAATCTGAAGCATTTTTCATCCCTTTTATGAGTCACTTTCTTAGATCCTCAAATACTTTCTTAGGTCCTCACAACTTAAGCTTCTGTATTCTTAGGCCTTATGTAAGCTTTGTGTCTTTCTTGGTAGGCAATTATTTACCATGAGACACAGATGAGATTATTGGGAGCAGTCACTGTAGAGCAAGCTCCTTTAGTTAAAGGAATAGTAAAAAGTTACATCTGAGACCTGTTTATCTTTTAACATGAAGCCACTGAGCAATGCAAATTTGTTTGCCTTTTTAATAAGAGACCTAGTACCTAGTAGTTTTAACTAATGAATTGATTAATGATGATGGATTACCTTGGGGTAAGGAGCTAATTGTCTGTTTTCTAAGTCTGGTAACAAGGTAGATTCTGCCTAGACCTAGTGGTAGCAGTTCTAGGAGAGTGAGGTTTAAGACCTAATTTTTACACATGAAGAGGACTGAGAATGCACCTGAAGCCTGGGTTTCTGCTGTTAAACTGATAAATATTTCACTAGTCTAGTCTTCAAACTCATCAGAGACCTGAGAAGGATAAATTGCTGCAGGAAGTATAATCTAAATGGTCTATGTATCGACTGATACGACAGACTATCTACGAATATAACCCATTATTCAGATGTCCTTCCCATTAGGCTCCTGTAATGTCAATGGCTTCATTGTGGGCACAAGTCCTAGGGTAGCATTGGTCTTCAGCTGTCATGTCATGCAAATGAGAGGTCTTTCTGTGGAGGAAATTGGGAGACAGACTGACCTAATTTTGTCTAGGCAAAATGGGACAATCAACTCTCTGGGTGTTCTGTTTGTTCACAGTCCAGACCAGGCCCCAGCAGCAGGCGAGGCACTGGGGCAGTCTGCCCAGTGGTTAGCATAACATAATCCAGGTGGAGTCATCTGTCACAGTGATCATATCTTCTTGGAGAACGTGGAAAGTTACTGTTAGGATTTGGAAGTCTCTGTCATAAGTTTAACTTTTTGTTTGTTTGTTTTGTCCTTTCAAGATAGGGTTTCTTTATGTAGCCTTGGTTGTCCTTGGACTCACTTTGTAAACCAGAACTCATAGAGATCTGCTTGCCTCTTCCTCCTGAATGCTGGGATTAAAGGCTTGCCCCACCACCCTGGCTAAATTTAAATATCTTAAATTCCATATTCAGCAGGACTCTGACAGGCCCGAGGGCTAGCATATCTGAGTTAAGCAATCTTTGTCTGTCTTTAGTTATCTGCTCTAAACTATACCTTACAAATAAAAAGCAGAATGTTATGATCTATAATTATGCCATATTCTGCACATAAGTGTTTGACAACCATGTCTATCCCAAGTAGATCTAAATAGACAAACTTTGTTTGTTTCTAGTTACTGTTTAACTTTGAAAACATGTACAGGAGGCTAAATAAAAGCTTAATATTCCTACAAATATATTTCTGAATGAAAGACCAAAAGATAAAGTAGCAGCTATTGTTAAGACCTAAAGTAGGTATGGTAAAAAAGTTTAGTAATGCCCTGAGGGGAGAGCACCTCATTGCATTCTTTCCCCACCCACTAGAGATACAGTTGCTAGGAAACTGGACCATCCCCCTAGGGAGGGACATCTGGTCATTAATGGTCTGGGAACCTTCCTATAGCCAATCGATTCAAAATGTAACATCTTGACCAATAGATGCTTGCCAGGCAGGAATTGCCCCTGCCTTGGGCATGCTAGGAGGAACCAGAATCTATAAATGACCCAACTAACCTGGGGATGGTGCGCTCAGCTCCCACCCCTTCGGCGGTGGGTGTTGTGGGCCCAAGCTGCAGCTTGTAATTTACAATAAAAACTCTCATGTGTTTTGCAACGGAGTCGATTCCTGTAGATCTTTTGGGGGCTCGCAAACTGGGTATAACACTGAACACATTAAAGAACTCCTCAGTTATCTCTGATTGGTAATAATGAAATGATCAGACTAACTTTGTAACCTGTATGTCTTCTAAAGCCTATAGTTTTGAGTTTTAGGTCCAGGTTAAGCTAAAGCCTCTTAGTACTTTTCCAGAGAACGGAGGAATGTGACCCTATCTGTGAGGACAGATATAAAAAAAGCGAGCAAGCAATGACTTTCACTCACCAAAAAGAATGACCAGACCCTTGTCTTCCAGATAGCAACCAACCCAGATGGCCTCAATCCTTCTTCTGAATAGACCCTGACCTCCAGTCAAAAGCCTGAAGCCCCAATCTTCAAGGATGAGCTAATCACCCCCACCTTTAATTGCAGCTGCATCCACACTTGACAGGACTGGCCAAGCTTGAGCACCTAAGAATAACCAATTATCTTACTTTATAGCTTCCTCATCCAATCCTGAACTGCAACCTCAAAATTCCTGCACTTTGTCTTTTAAAAACCCAAGGCCTTTGTCTCCTGGTGCCACTCCTTGCTGACCAGCAGGGGTGACCCCATTGCACAACGGTCAAAATAAACCTCTTGCGATTTTGCATCGAGACCTGTCTCTTGAGTTCTCGTCATCCCTTCTCAAAATTAGGCTCATGCTGGGCCTAACAATAAAGAATCTGAACATCCAATAGCTGGGCAAGAGAGTTAGGGCGGGACTGTCATTCCCAGTCTGGGGGTTCCAGAGAGAGAGAGAGAGAGAGAGAGAGAGAGAGAGAGGAGGTCACCATGGGCAGTCACCATGGAAACAAAGATGGAGCAGCAGAGGCCAAAGCAAAACAAAACTAGAGGACAGGTAACAGGGCATGGCTGGGAAGTAGGCCAGGCTAGCATAGATGGGTCAGAATAGATCACCATCTGCCCAGTTATGGTGTTTGAAGCTTATTAATAAATCTAACAGGTCTCCATTTCATTGTTTGGGAGCTAGAGCAGGCATAGAAAAAATTTTTAATTCAATAGAGAGGGGCCCAGACCTCATCTGGGCAGCTCAGTAGAGCTGGCCCCCAGGGTTGTGAGAATGGGAGAACTGCCTCTGCCCCTACCTGAGGGAACACTGGTGAGCTGGCCCTGGTGTCGAGGGTGCAGGACAGCTGGAAGGCTGAACAATGCAGCTGCCACCCACAGGGCTCTGAGTTGGCCCACCCACAAATCTACCTCAACTATGACCTGCTGGAGTATGTGAAAGGGCTGGTCCTGCACATCAAAAGCTGTAGGAGTTACATGACACAGGGCATCAGGATAGCCGAGAAGAGTCTTGATGAGGATCCAGAATTGGTAGTGTAACAGAGGCCAGAGGCCTTGAACCAGACCAATGATTCATTGCAATGAACATTTGCAAGGGAAGCTGTTCCGGAAAGAGGGTGCACCATGTGATACACGAATGCACAGCATCTTCCAGGGCGACATGGGTTTGTTTTTGTTTTAATTAATTCTTTGTTTTCTTTGGTGGGGGGAGGTCTCAAGGGCAGAGGGTGGATCTGGAGGGATGGGGAAATGAGTGGAATTGGGTGCGTGACATGAAATCCAAAAGAATCAATAAAAATAAAAATTTCCCATTTTAAACAGTTACATTACTTGATTAAAACAATCTTAAATAAAATGTTACCATAGAGAGAGCTAAGAGTGATACACACCTGCATTCCTAGCCCTGGGGGCCATTGGGAAGGAGAATCAAAAGCTCAAGGTCAATCTGGACTACAAAAGGAGACTTGTGTACAAAATGATAAAGCAGAACTAGTCTGTGTGGTTTAGCTTCATTTTAGTAGGCTACTTGAAGGCTTGTTCAATAACTGTTAAATAACACTGAAACAGAAGTATTAGACGGCAAAAGTTTTGCAAGAATTATACAACAGAACCTTGGGATCCCAGCCCCTCTCTCTGGCTCTAAACAAGCAGCTGCTCCCTCTGGTAGACCTTACAATGCTGCAGCTATTTCTGGGTGATTTCTCCACAGCTCAGGTCAAAGAGCCAAAGGCACTAATTACAAGACAAGTATGTAACAGTCCAATCCCCCCTTAAAGTAATCTTTATGGATACAAATTTCTCCAGGACAAAGTGGTTCCTGCTTATGGTTGATGCTGTTTTCAGTGCTCTAAGAAGTCTTGAAGATTACAGAGGTAGACACTCCGAGGATGCTCGTACTGATTTCCGTAGTGGCTGCACTACAGTCCCGCCATCCAGACTGTGGTAGGTAATGTTATTTGACAGGATCTATAATCACCTAGGACAAGAGTCATCAGACACATTTGTAAGGGATTGTGTAGATTAGGCTAGCTCCTGGTCCTGCCTGTAAACGACTATCTAGATTAGGCTAGCCTCTGAGCTTGCCTGTGTAGGATTACCTAGATTTGGCTAGCCTCCAGTCCTGTCTGTGAAGGATTATCTAGATCAGGCTAGCCTCTGGTCCTGCTTGAGTGGGATTTTCTAAATCAGGTTAGCCTATGGTCCTTCCTGTGAGGGACTGTCTAGGTCAGCTTGGCCTCTGGTCCTGCCTGTGGGAATTCCCTAGATTAGGCTAGCCTCCAGTCCTATCGGAGAGAGATCATCTAGATTAGGCTAGTCTCTGGCCCTGCCTGTGAGGGATAATCTAGATTAGGTTAGCCTCTGGTATTTCCTGTGAGGGATTATATAGATTAGGCTAGCCTCTGACTCTGCCTGTGAGGGATTACCTAGATTAGGTTGAGGTGGGAAGACCCACCACTCCTGGTCTTAGATACAGGGGGTACTGCACCCTCAAACTGTTAAACAAAAAATAAATCTTTCTTAAGTTGCACGGGTCAGGTATTTGTCACAGTAAAGAGAAAATGAAGACAGGCATTGTCCCTCCATCACCTGTATCCTCAGCAGTATTTACTATGTTCTCGGTGACAGAGAAAAAGCGCGTCCCTCTGAATGCTAAGGACAGTACTGAATCTTACAAGAGCTAAGATGTTTAGAAAAACCTCAGAAACAGGTACGCATGTAGTGTAGAAAGGACGTGAGCTGAGGGAACCCTGTGCTTCACTTGCAGCCAGCTCTAGCTATGCCAGTTCAGTAAAACTCCAAAGCCATCAGCCTCTAGTCCCAATACACTCCACATTCCTAAAACTTGTAAGCGCAAAGTGATAAGGGAACAGCCAACGAATCAGGATTGAAGAAAAATATTAACTCACAGGTGTCAAAGTGTCAAAGTCCCCTTTAACCCTGTTAGCTGTTCCCAGAGACAGACCAGATGCCACCGCAGGAACGAAGCATGGCTAGAAACATGAGCAGTGACCATACTTCCTGGACAGGACTGTCTACATGGGACTTTATACTTTGCCTTCCAGCCTTACTGAGCTGCATCAGTCCCATCACGTGATCAGAGCTCCCACACTGAAGCTTCTACATGAAAAGCCACATATCTACAAGAACAAACTCTAACTACAATAATGCTGCCTGGATATTGTGCACTTTCTCATCAGTTTCTGTTCTTCCAACATCACCCCAAACTTCAACAACCTCTTTAGATGATCTCATTTCTGATTTAATTAGAAAAAATATTATTAGGTGAAGTCTTGGGTTAGTCTGGCTTTGAGGACAATGTGGAGTAATCCAGGATGGATATTCTATCTTTGTGGATAAGGCTAACAGAGAGCCAGGCTCCTAAAGATGGGGCAAAATTGGGGTCCCAAGTCAAGGCCTTAGGGAAAATGCAGGAGCTTCCAGTATCCCAAGCAGACAAAATGTTCAATTTCTACTAGCTTTACCTAAAGCTGGCAGAAGACCTTTGGGAACTGTCAACTGAGCTACAGACAGGCCAGCAAAGATCAAGACTCTTCAGACTAAACCACCAATTGTCACAGTGAAAAAGAACTTGCCTACCCAGAACCAGGGCAGCTCTATTCCTCTATTCCTCCAGTTATCTCAATTTTGGCAATTCTGACATGACTCAAAAGCACAGACTACACACTACCCTCAAAGGAGTGGCCCTCACAATCCTCAGGAGGTCCTGACAAGCTGCTACACCTGGACCCTCCTCCAGCTATGAGGAAGTCCTCTCCACCATGGGCTTCTATCTGTTGAGACATCCCTAGTCTGCTGCCAGGCAGGCCTAGATGGGCTCTCAGGATGGGGAGCAAGCCAGAGACTAGAAGAAACACCCCCAACTCTTTGGACTGCAGGCTCTGGGTAGTAGTGAGCCCGAGACCAATGATCTACCCAAGGGGCCACTCTCTGGGCAGTGAGGAGCACGGCCTAGAGGATCACCAGGTGGACACCATGGAGCCCAGACAAGGAGCAAGGCTGAGATGATCACCAGTCCAGTGACCTGCAAGCCTTGGGGAGCAGACTATGCCCAAGAGGATCCCTGGCCAGCTCCATGATGCCTGCGCAGGGCATAGCAGTCCTGACAACAGTCCTGAGGTTACCGCAGACACTAAGAGTCCTCAGGTGCCACTAAAAGAAGCAAGTAAGTGGTGGAGAAATGAAACAGGAAGAGAAACAGAAGAATATGGGCACAATGAAGACAGGCAGACTGGAGACTCAAGGGTAGTAAGGAACAGTCTGATGTGAGTAGCCAGTGATGCTCCCTGGGACCATGGTGGGTTCCTGGCCTGTGGTGCCACCAGCAGCTATGTAAGGCTCTGTGGCCCTCCAACAGAGGTCTGTTACCACCAAAGGCCAGGCAAAAGACCCCGGTCTAGGCTGCTTGCCAGGGACATCCTAATGTCTGAGCATTGTGCACAACTAAGTCCACCCTTCACCTGGACATTGTGGGAGAGCTGGCCCTGGAGGCATGAGAGCACGAGAACTTACCTGCCCCTAGCCAGCAGCAGTACTGTGGAGAACAAGCCCTGCACATTGTAGGGAGAGCTGGTCCTACCACTCTTCTCCTATGAGATGGTGTGAATGAGGGAAAGCTATCCTCCTCCCCTTATCCCTCCCTTACTTCCTGCAGCATTCGGAAGACCTGGCCCTTGGGTCATCAGAATAGGAGAGCTGGCCTGAGGTCATCAGAGCGGGAGAGCAGACCCGGCACCTCACCCGGGCAGCACAGGAGAGCTGATCCTGGATGTGAAGATTCTGAGTGAGCTGGCCCTGCCTCTTGTCTGCTGTGTGGCGACACTGGAGGGTAAGAAAGTTGGCCCCAACAGGATCATAAAAGCAGGAGAGTTGGCCCTGACCCTCACCTGCTCCAACACTTGGAAGAGCAGATCCTCCACCTCACCTGGGCAGCACAGTAGAGCTGCCCCTGGTTGTGGGGTTTGCTGGTGAGCTGGCTCCAAGGGTATGAGAGCAAAAGAGCTGGGGGCTGACCAGCTCAGGTACCTCTCAGGCCCAGATCCAGGACTTTAAATTAGCTTATCCCAATATCTACCCTATTGATAGACTGCTGGATTGCATGAAGGGGCTGGTCCTACAGATCCAAAACTACAGTATCTCCAAACCACAGGGCAACAGCAGGATATCTGAGAGAAGCCCCAATGAGGTTCCAGTATTGATAGAGAAGCAGAAGCCAGAGGCCTCAAACAAGACCAATGGGTTATTACAATAACATCTGCAAGCAATGAACTTTGGACAAAAGGGTATACTGTGGGACACACCGTGACACACTAGAGCTTTCACAATGTGATTTTTTTCCCCCGTCAATTAGGGGGTAGGTTGCAAGGGTAGAGGGTGGGTATGAGGAAAGGAGAATACGGGGGGGGGGGGCGTGCATGATATGAAATTCACAAAGAACCAATAAAAAAAAGTTAAAAAAAAAAAAACTGCTATAGAGCTCCAATGTGACATAACTACAGCCACCTTGGTTATAACAGCCATTTTTTTGACCAGGGAGCCCAGGCATGCTTCCTAAATTCCACTTGCCACCAAGTTGCTAAAACGGGAGTGTTTATCTAAGCCACTGGTGCCCAGACTGCTTCTTAGCCGATGTGTGGTTTATGAGAAAGGCCAGACTTTACAATTGACCACCACCCACCTTAGTCTATCTTAGCATACAAATCACTTCCTCCTGCTTGAGCAGACAGTCACTTGTCTTCAGGTGCTCAAAAATTGCTCCTGTTATAAGTCACCAGCAAATTGATCTTTATGCAGTCCTTGATTTGCCTGTCTTTCCTTGGTCTCACAGCACCATGCTGGCTAGTGTCATGTAAACTTGACACAAGCTCGAGTTATCTGAAAGGAGAGAACTGCAAAGGTCATTTTTATTTACTTGCCTGTAATTGTTTCAGAGGCTTACTGCCTGTCTGCTAACCTAGGCCTAGTCTGGAAGCTTCTGGCCTCTGTATCTAATCTAGGCCTAGAATATTTTCAGCCTCTGAGACTTACTGATAAATAAGCTCACTCTTCTAGCTTTTTCTGAATTCTGGATGGCTGGTTCAACTCAGCTGTTCTGCCTCAAACTCCTCTCCAAGATGACTGATTCAAACTGGCTTCTCGCAGCTTTGCTTTGGCCTCAAACTAACTCTGGCAATCTGTTCTATTCTTCTGGCTCCTTCTCACTCTCTGGGTCATCTGTTTTTCTAAGTGTCTAGCTTGTTCTCTCTCTGCAACCTGTTTCTGTCCCTTTAAAACTGCCTCCTCCTCCTCCCTCTCTGCTCTGTGCTGCTCTGTCAAGTAGCTTCTTTTTACTGTCTTGTGAGTTGGGCATATCATATTTTATCAAATCTTTCTCTGCCTTTGTCACTTTCTCTGCCTCTCAATTAGACATCACTTTCAAACATGGGTTCCTTCTACCAACTAACCTTACCTTCATTGTTCGGGATTAAAGGTGAGTAATAAGGGAGTGTCTGCATTCCACTCAGATCACACAGACCTAGAAGATCTTTGAATGTGATCAGGGCAGCCATGTTGATAGATTAAAATTCCTCTACAGAGAACTTCAATTGAGAAAAATGCCTCCATATCCAGCTGTAGGGCATTTCTTGTGATTACAGTGGCCCAGGCCATTGTGGATCTGCCATCCTGAGTTAAAGTCCTAGCTTCAATGAAAAAGCAGGCTGAGTGGTAGTAGCACACACCTTTAATTCCAGCACTTGGGAGGAGGCAGGCGCAGGTGGATCTGTTTGAGTATGAGGCCAGCCTGGTCCTGAACACTAAGGCTACACAGAGAAACCCTGTCTCAACAAAACAAACACCAACAGGAAGGAAGAAGGAAGAAGGAAGAAGGAAGAAGGAAGAAGAAAGAAGGAAGAAGGAAGGAAGGAAGGAAGGAAGGAAGGAAGGAAGGAGAGGAGGGGAGGGGAGGGGAAGAGGGAGGGAGGGAGGAGGGGAGGGGAAGAAGGAAGGAAGGAGGCTAAGAAAGCCATGAGGAGCAAGTCTGTAAGAAGCATTCTTCCATGCCTCTACACCAGCTAGCTGCTGCTCCAGGTTCCTGTCTGACTTCCTTCCATGATGAACAATGATATGGAAGTGTAAGTCAAATAAACCCTTTCCTCTCCAACTTGTTTTTTGGTCATGGTGTTTCATCACGGCAATATAACTAGGACAGAGCATTTTCCACCTTTGGAGGAAGGTTATAAACTCTAAATAAATTCAGTGACTTACTTCCTCCAGCAAGGCTTCATCTCCTGAAAAAGTCCCCAAACAGTGCCGCCAACTCGGGTATTTGGACCAAATGTCCAACCCTGGGGAACACTGCTCACCCGAACCTCCACAGCCACCAAAGTTCTTGAGTTGGTGGCCCTGTTTGGGGAGATTATGGAACATCTTTTTGGAGATGGAGCCTTGCTGGAGGAAGTCACTGGACTTTTGAGTTTACAACTTTCCTTCATTTCCTGCTCACTTCCTATCCTCAGTGTGGATGGAAATGTGGTCACCTAGCCTTCTGCTATAGCTGCCTGCTGCCAAGTCTTTCTCATTATAGACTCTCCCTCTGGAACTGTAAGCCAATTAATGTACTCCTGTAAGTAGCTTTTGGTCATGGAGTTTTATCACAACTATACAAACTAATATGGGTCTTATTCTCAAACTCTGGGGCCTGTCTTTTTGAAGTACTTGCTTTTGTTAAAAACTACTTCTGCTGACTGCAGCTATCTCCTCTTACACTGTTCTGTCATAGAATACCAGATAGTCCCATCCTTCCCGAAGAGGCTGCCCCACCCTGAGTCCTATGAACTATTCCAAGGTGGTCTGGTTCCCACTCACATGGCAGCCCATGGTATCCTGTCCTTTTGTCTGGTAGTTTCTTAAGGGATATACTCCCCAACTCTGGCTTTTTCACTCACTCACATCACTTAATTATATCCTCCTGTACTATAGGGTTGCAGTGTAGGTGGTAGGTGAGGCAGGTAAATTGAAGGGCTTTGGTGAATTCATCCTACAAGTGTGTGAAGAATAAGAAGGGCAAAAGTTCACTCACACTTTGGCCCACTGCAGTTTAGCTTTCCAGCATGAAAGGGTCCTCCCAGGTTGCCCACCCTGACTTAGAATTTGTGATCATTTGGCTTCAGCCCCTTGAATGTTAGGATTATAAGGAGATGTATACTACTGAGCGGAACTGGCCAGCTAACATCACCACTGATTTGAGGTGCTCAGTAAGGGGGCCTCTTTTCACTTTTGTGTCATGTGGTCTCTTGAAGCATTAGATGTTGATGCCCATTTTTTCTCAAACTTTTTTCTCTTGTGTTCAGTGACAACCACATGATGGTCATTTCCTGAAATCCACTGTCACTTACCTTTGTAAAAACCCTTTTGCTTTCTTTACTCCAAGTCTTTCATCCTCCACCCCGCTTCTTGGACTTCTGCTCATCTCATTCTTCACTCTCCTGTATGAAGAATTCACCAAAGCCCTTCAATTTATCTACCTCACCTACACACTAACCCCCAAACCTGTATTTTAGCTCATGTTTCTTTGTCAGAATGTAGAGCTCATCATACAAAAGCTTCTTGGGTGGTTCTTCTTGGATTCTTCTGTGAGCCCCATAATCCTACCCAGCACTGCTTCTACATGTCTCCCATTTTCCCTTTATCAATGAAGGCTGCCCTCAGCTACCTGAAGAACCAGCCAGAGAATAGGGGTCATATTGAGATTCTATCAGTTACCATATCCAACTAAGCACTAAAAACTGGCTCTACCTTCTTAATATCAAGACAAGCTCTTAAAAATCTAGTTTCTTAGGGTCATTTGTAAAACTTGCTAGGGCATGAGCTCAAATTTCTGACTCTGGAGTTCTGGAGTGGCTTCAAAAATCCTAGGTGACGCCATATGCTTTTATCCACCAGCCATCAGCATCAGAAAACTGCTAACTGGCAAAAATCTCAACTACTGTGTCCTAACAAAGGACACTGACATGATATGGTATTTCTGCTGGTGGTTTCTGTAAGAACTTTCCCTTTATAAAAGGAGCCACCTTACAACCTCAGTAAAATAATCCAGGAAGCAATTTCTCTTCTCCCCCTTACTGACCCTCTGTCCTCTTCACAGTGACTGCTCACCGTACTTTTCCTGCAAGTGTTTTTAATCTCCAGCTGTACCAGCAGGAAACTGGGAAACCTACCTACATGTCTTCTGAACATGATGCCACTTTCCTGTTTACTACACCGTGAGCCCTATATGACAAAGATCCACTATGGCTTATTCCTGTGTCACTCCTCAGCATGAAAACCATGTGAGCGGTGACAAAATGCTGAAAGAGAAAATGGGAAACAGCAGGAGGAAGCTTAGAAATGACAGTACTGAAGCTAGACTTCACAGTGGCAAGCCAGTGGGCAATGCCTGTTTAATTGAAACCTTGTAATAAAAGTTTAAATACATAAAATGATTTTTTTATCAAAAGAACTTCCCCCACTTCCCTGACCTGATGCATATGGAGGAGAGGCAAGTGGAAACTGGCTATCTGTAAGGAATGGAGAAACAGTAGGTCCAACTCTGGTTGGTATCTTCTTCCTCAGAGATGCTCTGTGATTGGACTCAGGGTCTCCTGCGAGCAGGAATGCAGCCCAGAATGGCTCCTTCAGCATGTGGAGTCACAGCCTCAGAAGACAAGGAAGAGCAGGGCCTCATGCCTGGGCAGCACTATGTCTTCCACAGTGCGTTCCATGGCACGTACTTGCTCTGGGGAGGCAGTCAGGAATGCCAAAGGCCCGATCCGCTGCTCTGCACATGAGTGGCAGAGGTAGCCACCCTTGTTTTCCTTCCTGTTGCTCTACAGGGATAGACAAGAAAAAGAGGTAAGGGGAGAAGCTGAGAGTAAGGATTTTTCCACCAAAGAATGCTGCATTACTGTCCCAACTGCCACATTCTGATGCATTATGGCTGTGATGATCTGTGCAAACCCACAGAGATAATCCCCACATTGAAGCTGTCATCTAGATTCAATTCTATCAGTCCTTTAGAGGAATAATCACAATTATCCAGTCAAGAGATAAAGAACGAGTGACTGGAGCTATTGCTGAGTGATTAGCGTGTTCAATCCCTAGCACCAAAGAATTAAAAATATTAAGAGCCAAAAACAATAACAAAAAACAAAACAAAGCCAAAAAAACTGACCCAGGTCCTCCAGGTAAACAGCTCCGTTCTGAGGTGTCTGGTCATAACTGCACCTCCCATGTTGGAAGGCTTTAGCACACCCAGGCAGTATCTGTCATTCAACCCGACTCAATTAGTTCCATCTCTGACAAAAAGGCGGACCTCACATTTGCTATGCTTCTTAGAAAGCTCTTAGAAGAGCATTATACAGATTTCTCTATTGCCTTCTTCACCCAGAACCTAGACAGGCACAAAGCTCACAAGCAATAGCATGAGTGTGGGTGAATTAAATCCTACAGGAAACGCACATAAGTGATAGGCAGTTTCTTCATGGTAAGGATGGTGTCCACAGGGATGGTGTTGTTGCACTGACCCACACAGCAGTGGACCACTCCTGTTTTCAAAACGTTGCTTGTCAGCTCTGCTTGCAAGAAGTACTCCTGGGAGGGAGAAAGACAGAAGAAATGAACTGCAGTACTGCTACCTTCCACTTGAAAATGCCAACAGCCAAGGACCTATCCACTCCCTCCAGATACAGCCAAAAACAGAGAGCCACTGTCTTGTTTCTTCATTTTCTAATGTTCCCAACTCTAGTATTATTGCCAAGAAAGAACACTCAAGACAGTCCAATTGGCATTTTGATAAAATTAATAGATTGGAAAAAAAAACAGACTAATAAACATGAAAAAGTACCATTTACAATGACATTTTCTAGATTCACAGTTCCTACCCAATTGCTGCAACCTTAAGCAATTACTACTATTGTTATTACTTTGAGACAGTCTCACTATGCAGTCCATGGTGGCGTTGATCTCTCAATCCTCCTGCCTTTTCCTTCCATGGGCAAAAACTGCAGGCATACTATGCTTGACCCAGAGAATTATCTGCATAAATTACAAACCAGGTGAGCTGAAACTCAGAATTGTAACAAACAGTTGCCCCATTGGAGACACAGCTCAATGACAGCACTTTCCTAATGTGCCCAAGGCCTGGCTCAATTCCCAGCACCAAAGTACAAACAGACTCAACACTCTCCTGTCTCCCCACCTGCCTAGCAGGGAAGGTCTTTGCAGCATTTTTTAATCTGCACCTTTTTCACATTGTCTCTATAAAAAAGAAACACATGTGATCGTTACTGCCTGGCACATAGCAAGCAAGCACCCAAACAGAACACTAAAGATGCCACTGGGCCAGGGTCCTTCATCTCAGGTTGTGTGGCTCCCAGAGTTCTACATAATACAGACATATCAGCAGACTGCACATATTTTCTGACCATGAATGTATAACTTCACATTTGCTGGGTATCAACTAGCTACTTACTGAATTTTTCACTACCTATGACCCTATTTTGAATCATTTGGTTCTCTACCTTGTATGACTTACCTACATGTTACAGAAAAATAGAAGAAGCATAAGTACTGTGATAGTCGGGTTGACTGGATAGAAAATCAATTCACTAGGAATTAGTGAAGCATGCTCTTGAGTTTGCCTGTGAGGATAATTCTAAAGACAATCAGGTCCTGGGGACTCTAATCAAATACATGGATCCATACAATGGCATGACTGGGGTGGTGAAAAGTAGGAGGTGGGAACCAGCTGGGGCAAACAGGCGACATCTGGGTCATGATCTTGCCCTTACCTGTCCCTCTAAAGCTCTTTTTCTGATACATCACTAACACTGTGAGCTACTCTGCTGCAGCATACCTTTCTCGCTGTGATGAACCTCTGAAACTGTGAGCCAAAACACAACTACCTTTCTTTAGTTTATATCATGTATTTTGTTAAAGCAACAACAACAACAAAAAACACTCAAGTTCCAATGGGGTGCTAACAACTGACAATATAAAATCCTTAAAAGTTACTTTGTCCAGCACCTCCATGCTCCTCACAAAGCAGGAGCACAGGACTTGGCATGTCTTTTTGATCCATAACAAAACAGTTTTGAGTCTAGACAAATCCAAGAACATAAGGCAACATTATTAATAGGTATCTGCTTACATTCTTGGTTCCCCTCTAAGCTATTCATTCCTTCCAGGGCCAAGTTCTCTTGCCCACTGAGTCTCCTCTCAGCCTTAATGTATTATTTTATTAACTTTACTTATGGTCTCAAGATTTCCAAAATATCTAACTCACTGTGAAAAAAGTATTCTGTTCCATAATACTTCCATTAAGAAATTGCCAGATGCCAAGATGGTTTGTTAAAGGTCAGATCTCTAACATAGCAGTAATTCTATCAGAAAAACCACTTGGAAAATTACAGAAAAGTTCTTACGGAGGCTGAAGAGACTCTGGTTAAGAGCACTGGCTGTGTGATCATTGTAAGGACTTGTTAGGATCCCAGCAGCCACATCTCCAATACTGAGGGATCTGATGGCCTCTTCTGACTTCTGCATATGGACAGGCACCTGCAGCCCCACACACATCACATACACTCACACAAATAAAGAACTGTGTAATCGGGATTACTTGCAGATGAGAGTGCTACGCTGCTTACCTCGTGGGGGTACTGGGTTAGAGATCTAAACTGGAGTCAGCAAACTGTAAGTGAGCCAAATACAGGCCCAGGCCTGTTCTGTAAATCAAGTTCATTAGAACACAGACACACTCATGGATGAAGTGGTTTACCCATGGCTAGCTGATCTTGTGGCATATGGCAGTGCTAAGTTGCTCCTCAAACAAAATGTAATCAAGCATAAAATATTTAGTATTTGATACTTTATAGGAAAAGTACGCAGGTGACCCAGGTGACCCTGAAGATGTGAATTAAGAAAACTTTAAGGTTTGGGTTCTAAGGTCTGATGAGAGGGCTGTCACAGTGAAAGATAGGGCAAGACTGGCTTTAGAAAATATGCAGATGTTTCAAACTCCACAGTCTCAAGGCCAAATAAACCTATCTCAGAGGCTTAAAGGAAAATGACAAGTGGGAACAGCAGGTAAAAGTCTGATAAAAATGCAAGCTAATTGATCCTATGACAAAGGCTTTTGCATACCTGTTTCACTGTTATTTAAGACAGGGTCTTACCATGTTCCCCAGGATGGTACCAAGCCACCTTCCCACCTCAGTTTTCTAAATATAGGAACTATAGAAACACATCATTATGTTCAGTTTAAAATTGTGTTGTGATGAGTCATATAAAAGATTTACTTGCAAAGGCTCTTTTTAAGCTCTGACATTATCTTTCCCTAAACACATGAAAAGAATTTCTTTTTGTGTATTTTTGTTCACCTCTTAATCTAAATGCAGCTTATGGGGACAGGAATTTCTCTTATCCACCAATATAATTCTAGTACATAGAAGGTGATTGGAACATAGAAGAGACCCAGCCAATATTCAACATTGAGTATCAAGAGTCATTTGTACCACTACTTAAGAACTCTGGAACTTTGAATGTCCCTCACTAAAAACTGCTAACTATCTCATCTAACTTTAGACTCTACAGCACAAACTATGTTGTCTCCTTGATAAAAGGTGTAGTACAGGTAAATGGCCTTTCTGTACAGTCTTACAGTATGGGATTGATGAGTCCTGGCTAGTTTCATGTTAATTTGACACAATCTAGAGTCATTCTGGAAGAAAGAACCTCAACTGAGAAAATGCCTTCATTAAATGGGCCTGTGGTACATTTTTTTGATTGATGACTGATTGTGGGAAGATACTTTGGGGTGCTATAAGAAAGCAGACACAGAAAGCCATGTGGAAGAAGCCAGAAAGCAGTACTCCTTCACAGCTTTTGCATTAGCTCCTGTCTCCATGTTTCTGCCCTAATTTCCCTCAGGGATGAACTGTGATGTGGAAGGATAAGCTGAAATAAATCTATCACCCCAAGTTGGTTTTAGTCATGATGTTTCATCACAACAATAGAAAACACTCCCACTGGCTTTTACACTTACAGTTTAAACTTCCAACAAGTATCTTTGGTTCAGAGATAGATGCATATTGGTAACTGTTAATGCCAATTCAAGGTTGGTAAGACTGACTTGTTACACTCATGTCTGTGAAAAGCAGGACAGAGATAAGGGAGGAGAAGAGGAGGTTTGTGGAGAGTACAGGCCGAGAATTATAATGAAGGCTGGGTGTGAAGGAGCTCACTGTCTTCAATCTCAGTAAGGAAGTTGGCCCATATACCTGACTCATGTTCTCCAGAAGGTTGAATTCTTTTGGAAAAGTCTACTGCTAGAAGCAGCTGCCATTTCAAAAGGAGCAGGGAGCAGAAGGGAGAAGTATAGTTACAGAACACAAACTTGCCAGTTCCCCTCCCCCCAGGATATGTGAATTAACTGAGCAAATGCAAAATTAAGAAATATATGAAAACCACTGCCATTTTAAACAGACCTATACTGTCTGACACCAAGTCCCATTCTCATCTCACTTGTTGGAATACTCCCTGCTCTAGTGACCTGTCTCTGCACCTTTAAGGAGCCTGTCCTTTCCACCCAGCATCCTCATCTTTAGGCCTAAGGTTGATCCCTCAAAGCACATGTGGCCCAAACACTGGGAAAGTCCCTCCTGTTCCCCAGCACTCTTACCCCAGCCAGAGTCAGGATGTTCTCTAGTGATTTGGTCATTATGAGACGCTTCTTGGCACGAGTGACAGCAACATACAGCAAATTCCATTCATCTTCAGAAAATGACTCTGAAGAAAGGAGAGCAAACAATTCAAAAGCCTACCTGTAAAAACTCACTTTGTCATCCGAATACTCATAACTCCCCACTAATTTCCTTACAAACCTTTCAACACTCGCTAGCTACATGTACAGTTTCTTACAAGTGCCCATTGGAAACAGCAAAACCTTCAATAACTAATTACACAAAATACTTGCTCCTTGCTACCATAAAGCTTAGGACTGTGTTAACTAACTACTCAATATCTGCAATGAACCACTTTAGTGGATACTAAAGTGTGCAACAGACCCAGTGGACACATACATGTGATGCTCCACTTCCTGTCTGTGAGGCAGATGGTTTACAGAGGGTGTGTCATTCACAAATAAACCATTAATTAAGGGCTGGATCGGAAATGAGGTCTAGGCCCCTACCACTTTCCTAGAGTCTATCTGGATTAACTCACTCTAATCTAGAACTGCCTCACATCATCACAGGGAAGATGACACATTTCTAAGCCTATCTCACACCTATCATCTCCCAGTCTCAATGCCTAGCAAACTAGATCAGCCAATCTATGAACACACTAGATGCCACCAAGCTGTATGTACACTCTGGGTGGATGGGCTATGGAATGTGTAAGTCACATCTCAACAGAGGAAGTGTCAAAAAAAAAAGTATATTAGTACAAAGAGAACTTTTTGGTTTGGAAACTTCAAATGCTTTTATTCTAAGATCTAAAATCAAAACAAAAGCACTGCTGTACAGACTTTAACAATGAGCCTCCAGAATCCGCAGATAAATAGTAATTGATAAACAAGCACTCTGTGGGCTTGGATACAGCACCTGAACATGCAGAACTGCATGAATAGAACTGCAAACAATAACATACACACACTTTTTTTTTTTTTTTTTTTTAGTGAGTAAGTAAACTAATGCTTTGAAGTATGTATGAGGCTGGGACACCTAGTGTATGATGATGCAAAGCCCAAAGCTGATGAGCAATTGTGTTGACAGGGACATCATGACTTAATACACATCAGCCATCTAAAAGAGATGCAACATAGAACACTGAATTCTCTAAAACCACAGTATCAAAAATCAGAAGTTTAGGATTAGGTGTTATTTATTGTTCTAGAACAGAAGGCCATTTTGCCCAAATGGCAAACCCAAAGCAGTCAACTCCCAGCTACAACAGAAACATCCTAGGAGCTCTGTGTCCCACCCCAGTATCCTTACCAACTCTGAAGTGAGGAAGCTGGGCAAGATTATGCCTGGCACAAGGCACTTTCACAAAATCATCCAAAACGTGCACAGTGTCAAACTCTAAGCCTTTGGCTTTGTGCACAGTGCCCAAAATGTACTCTAGAAAAGAAACATGGCAAATTAGATGGGGGTAGGGGGACGCCACAGGAAAAGAAATGAGAGGAGAGAGAGCATGCTTGCAGGTGTGCACCTGCAAAGGAATAGAGCACCGGTGTAAAGAGGGCTTAGAGAGTAAAAAATCAGTGACAGGACAATGTCAAAATAGCCCACTCATGAGGCCAAAGTGACCTGACCACGTCCCACTCACTTACACACAGAGGCACACAGGCCCCAAAGACAGCTGTCCAGCTCGTCCAAAGTTACACTTGGCAGAGCTAAGTCAAGTAAATTCTATTCCACTGGCTTGAAAGCAGAACAGAAATAAAGAAAACCGAAGGGAAAACAAGCGCTCTGCTTCCTTATTTAATTATTATTTAACATGGTATTGGGGATCAACACCAGGGCCTTGTGCCCTTTCTCTTAATGAACATAGCCACTGGCAGCCACAGATGCAGAGTAGACAAGAGACCATCTACTCCTCCTCTTGGAGGCAAGGTTTTCCTTACCTGCAAAGTCCAAATCGTCTATGTGGCATCTCTCTATCCTGTCTACCAGTTCTGGAATTCTGATATTGTACTTTTCAACCACTGCGATCTTTGCTTCCAGCTCCTTGTCCTCTGCAGCAGTCACATACCTCTTGAAGCCACTAAAGCCTTCTTTGTGTACCCATCTTCTGATGAACCGGTCTTTAATGATGAGGTTTCCTAGGGAGGAGAAACATTCAGGTGAAAATGAGAAAGACTGTCTAAGACAGGACGGCTGCTGTTCATGTCTAGGCAGTAACACAACAGAGGATGGCTCAGAGCTTGGAGACCCAGGTTCCATTCCTGACTGGATAAGTGACTCACTGTGTGTCTCTGAGCAAGTCAGCACAGTGATTCCTCTGTCTCCAACTGAGCATCACAAACCATATGCTCAGAAACTTCATAACTTCACAGATATTTGAAACAGTACTATCCAAGGAGGAAAAGTGCCACAGATACAAGTTTTCATCTGGGGCCCGCAGGGATGTGATGGTGTATACAGCTGCCCTGAGAGAATACAGGAGAGAATGGCTTAAAAGACTGACACTGGCAACTCATGAGACTACTGAGAAGGATCTGGAGAAACTTGTCAGTATTTCTCAAAACAGGCAGGAGGCATCTCCCAAGAGAGAAGAGCAAATCCAGCTCTTCAGAGAAACAAGAACCCTGAATCAGGACCAGCCCCACACTCCCAACCCTGGTGAGTGCTGGTTTCTGCCAGGAAGTACTCACGTTTCCTCCGTTCTTCCTCTGGCTGAAGGAGGGTCCAAATGTCAATGATTCTATCCAATCCAAATGATTTAATCCCCTGAAAAATTTTTCCAGTGGCATTTTTGTTTTGTTTTGCTTTTTCTTAAAACAAAACAAAATAAATCCAGGGATGGGATCTTGAAATGAGATGACTTCTTAGAAACAGATCTCAAATGTGGCCAAAGCACACACAGAGAGAACACAAAGCACGAAGCTATTGCCTCAAACTCTACCAACACTTTAGAAAACAAAACAAAACAATAACAACAACAACAAAAAAAAACCCCAACAGCGTACTGTTCCGTCATCAGTAAAAATGCAAGTTAAACATGCTTTTCATAAACACACAATGTCTAGGACATGGACAAAAATGATAACACAGCTGGCAAGCAAGACCCTCACTACTGTTTCTTATGATAAACAACCAGAGGGAGTCTGTTGCTCTAGTTTTTCTGTAATATAAAATCAGCTCTTGCAGGAAAGGCCCTGACTGTGCCATAGGTTTGGCCCTGCTCTACCTAAGAAGCGCCTATTGGGTACTGTCTATGGCTCTGGCACGCATAAGGAACCATGCCCACCACAGGACCGTGACAAGGGCTACACTGCTAACAAGTTCTTATACTGTGGTGAGGGTCGCCATATAATGCTGACAGTAGACACTGTAATTTATATCAGGTGTGTGGCTTAGCACCATGACACATATCACAGGCAGAAGTGTGCACAGAAGAGAGACAACACACTCCATATCCAATATGGATGATATTCGAAAATTACTATCTCTTTCAGTAATGAAAATGGCTAAATTATAACCACTAGATGAAATTTTACAGGCATCAAATCAATACAATGATCAAATAAACTGTGATATGTTGAGTGAAAAAGTAGTAAGTTTATGTATACCATAATAAAAATTATGTAAAAATACACATTTATAAGAACAAAGACAAAAATACTTAGCAAAAATGTGAGACTTTTAGGAAGTGCAATTACATGTGATTCTTTTTCCCTTTTGGTGCCAAAATTTCTATGTAATACTTACTTTAAAACAAAAGAAAAAGATAGTTTGTGATTTAATATTTTTCTGAGTGCCTAACACATACTACGCCCTTGAAAAATTCCCCAGAAATTCCCTTTATTCATCTAACTTCAAAGTTAAATATGCCACAAACATGTCACTTAATCTCAACTGTCCATGAAACTGGCAAAGGCATGACACTGTTTTATCTTGAGTTGGAGAATGAGGCACACAAGTGGTGACCTGCTTCCAGCCACACAAGTTAGTGACAGCGCCAGAGTGCAGTGAGAGCCCAGATGCTCACCTCTGAACGCTTTCAGGTAACAACTGTGCTTACACTAATGGTCAGCACACCCCCAGGAGAACCCTAAGAAGAGTGATCATTCACTGACTGGGCCTTACTCCACTGGACTGTTTCACTAGAACAATCAGAGTGTCTGGTCACAGTGTGGCCCAGGGAGAATTCAAAACCCGAAGGCTTTTCTGCATCAAGTCCTAAGAAAGCTAGCACTTTGCTAGGTCTGGTCTCTATACTGTTTCTGTGCATAAAGTCGTCAACAAATTTACTCCTACCCCAATCAAGTGTATCCTTGAAGGTGACTCTCCTTCTGTTACCCGCACAGCCTCATCAAACACATTGGCATTGGTCCGGGACAGCAAAGCCACTTGTCCCTTTACATCACCTCTGATGCCACCTGGAGTAGAAAGCACAAACCCCATGCAAATCAGCATGTAGAGCACAATTAACTTCAGTTAAATAATAATAATAAAGGGAAGAGCAACAGAAAGCCTTACTCTGATGGTTTCCTCCAACCAATGTCTTTTTCCTGACTCTCTTGCAGACATCCAAAATGGTAGCTCCCACATAAGCTATTTCCACACCAAATCTAAAACTCTGTTGGAAAAACAATACAACAAATGGTGTTAGGAGAACATGTGAGCTTATTTCTGCACTACCAATACTACATGGGAAACGGACATGGAACTTCAAAAGTCACTTAAACACAAACAGAAGCCTGATTGAAAAATTACTATTTCTATTAACAGCATTTTCTCCTCTTCAAGACTTATTTTTATTATTTTTGATTCGGTATATGTTTGTGTACCTGTGTGTGTGTTTGTATGTGAACCCAGTGCCATCCACAGAAACTAAAAGCAACAGATCCTTCTGAAGCTGGTGTTACAGTGGTTATGACCTAACATTGGTGCTGGGAACAGAATTGGGGCTCTCTGCAAACGCACTGAACACCCTTAACCTCTGAGCCATCTTTCCAGCCCTAATATTACCATATTCTACCTTGGAATCCTGGAATGATCTTTCACCTAAGGTTCCCACCCACTTCCTGCAACACACACTCATGAAATCAACATTTGCTTTTCTTACCATTGGAACCCTAGAATGATCTTTCACCTAAGGTTCCCACCCACTTCCTGCAACACACATTCATGAAATCAACATTTGCTTTTCTTACCACTGTCGTAAGCTTTACTTGACACTCAAACTTCTTGTCTCACCTATTTGGCCCCTTTACTTCTGCTCTCACACTCAAACAATTCTGTCTGCCTCTGCCAGATTACTCTTTTTCAAACACTTTGATTAAGGAGAAGCATAATACATATAAAGAAAGAAATGCCCCACTTGCAGCTTCCTCCACTATTTGGACAGCCCTTCTCTATAATTACCCTCTAACAATAACTACAAACTCTTTTCAGCAAATCTCCCCTCAGCCCTTCTCAAGACAAATCTTGTGGGTTTTAAATTATGCAAAAGGGAAGAGATGGCAGAGGTTTGTCCTTGTTTCTAAGGCCTCTTTCAGTATCAGCTATAGCCTCTGTTACATGAGCATTTTTAGGCTGGGGTACAGAGCATGAATAGAGTGCTTGCTTGGCAAGCACAGGCTTTGCTTTCAATCCCCGATACCACAAAAAACAAACCAAAACATTTTAAGTCAAGTGTGGTGGCGAATACCCATAATTCCTAGCACTCAAGAGTTTGAGGCTGAAGACTAAGTTCAGGGCCAGCCTAGGCTCTACATACAGTGAGTTCTTCTCTGAAAATACAAGCCAACATGAACAAACTCCATATTTCTCTGCCTTGCCGATGTTGCCCCCATCACCTTTCTATCTACTTAAATACATTCCTATCTTTCAACACTCAGCCCAAGACCCTATTTTCTTTACCACATCTGCTGAAAAAATTCCAGCCTTCCCAAATTTCCATTATTTATTGCTTTTCCCATGCATCTATGATATAATAAAGCAAGGTATTCTTTAGTTAATAGCAATAATGTTATCTATTTCATGAACTGTGGCTATATATACATCATGAATTGTCACTTAGCTGCAATCAACAAGAAGAAAACTTGACTTTCAACAGGACTTTGCTGCTATAAAACTATTCACAGTGAATCATGATCAAATTATTTGTAAAATAAACATTCATATATGACTGAAAAACAAGCAGCTTTATGCTATCATGTAATTGCAAGAGAAGAAATGAGTCTCTTTTACATAACTCCAAAAAAAAATTATATAGATGCTCCGATACAGTCCTTTGTGTGGGCCGTAGGAGTGGCAGAACCTGACTGTATCCAAGTAGCATCAATAGTCACATTACGTACTGATAATATATACCCCTGAAACTATGAGACAGATGGCACTTTACCCCTGTAGTCCTCTGAACCATAACTCTTGTCTAACCACCTGACAAGTCTCAGTACATAGACATACTAAAACTACTTGACCAATACTTCTAAAACTGTCAGTGTCATCAAAATCAAGTCTGATAATGTACATCCCAAAGCTGCAAAAACTAAAGAAATATGAATCACGGGCTTTAGCTCTAACAATATACTGGCTTGTTATTTGTGGAAAATGAAACATACTTTCCACAGTGCTCACACATTAAAAACTACGAGGGGGAAACAGAATCCTTGCTTATATGCTGTGGGGCCTGAGAAGCAGTACAAGCTCTTACCTGTGTGAGGTAAAAGACGTGAGTATGGGGGACTGTGAAGAGAGCGTTCACTGCACCTCGGAAGGTATAGATCTGTTGGTGGGGATCCCCTACAAAGATCTTCCCACATGGCTGAGAGAGAACTATGTTCATGATAGCTGCAACCAGTAAGAGGAAAAGTGAGAAACCCGAAGGGCAACAATCCACACAGTAAAAAGAAACCATACTTAAGAAAGAAAACAAACCTAAACCAGGCCAGCCCAAGACAGACAACAAAGTTTTCTCTTCCTACAGTGCGGGCTTTCTATAAAAGGGCACAGTTTTATCATGGGCATAGTTCTGGTACATGGTCCTAGGAATGCAGATTACGTTTAGTCCTGGGTGAATTGAGTATAAGAAAACATTTAAGCAAGTATAATTTTCAATTGTAATATAACACCTCCAAAATACCTAGAAAATCAAAATTTAATATTATCTACTCTCTATTAGTCATGTAACAAAAATTTTACTCCAAATCAACTACCTTTGCTCACTCAGCATAAGGCTGTCCCTATGATCTGACGAGGTGGTTGCTCAGCATCTTAAGAACACGTGAGTAAGACATATGGAAGGAGATAAGTCTATGTCAGGTGTGGGGAACAGACAACTGTGCAAATTTTGAGTCTAAATTCTGAAAGACCAAGAATCATTTGCTCCTCTTCTTTATCACAGATATTAATAACAACCAACTTATTCCATGTGTGTTTCCTCTTACATATCGTGATGCTGTTTCTATGTATTTGAGACTACTGATCACCTGGGGTACAGTCCTGGGCCTCATCCACAAAGATGGCATCAAAAGAGGCAAGCAAAGGCTTGCTCAGCTGCCAGAGTTTCAAATAGCCTAGAAAAGAGTAGTAACCAAGAGTCACAACTCATGAGCAAAGCAGCTCCATCTAGTTCAATTAGGAAAGCTGCCTACCATCATGTGTCATTTGGTATGCCTCTTCTTTGCATTCCCCCAGCTTCCGCATGTTGTCCCAAAGTCGGCTAGCTTCAAGGACACCATTCTAAAAAGTAAGTGACACAGGAACCCAAAGTTTAAGACCCTGAAAGAGACAGTACCCTAAAATCACACTTCTGCTTCCACATAGTGCAGTGGGAGCAAAGACAATCACCCCAGAACACAGAGCAACCCACCCTTTCCAGGGCTACATAGGGATCTCAAGAGCTCAGAGGGTGAGTGGACACAGTAGGCGCAGCAAAGATCAAAGACCTCAACAGCTGAAGAACCCCAAAAACTGTTTTACACACTCACTACCGACAATCCATAAGGTAGGGAATAATTTTTTCTCTCTCAAGCAAAATATATGTAGAACCATAAACAACAACAACAAAAAGCTTCTGGTCATTGATTAAAATCCGAGCTATCACAAGCTTTAGGCAAGTCCTTCCATGTCTATTCTTACCTGGCAAACGGGGAAACTAAGGGGCAACAGAACGTGCACTTGTCTGTAATCCTAGCATTACGGAGGCCACTGACGCGGGAGAACTGTGTATTTGAGGTCAGTCTGGGTCACAGAGACTCTTTCCCACAAAAACAGACACAAACAAAAACCCAGCAGGACTATTCTGAGAGTTAGGGAGATGCCTGTGAGTGCTCTGCACAGGCGAGGATGCCACGTGATTCCCAGTCGTCATGACAGGCACTTGTCTTGCCTACCCAAGTTCAACTTAAAGAAGTGGTTCTGAGAAAGTGAAAGACAAAGATCATACCAGGCCCCTCTTTCTCAATACACCAGAGACTCACCAGCTTCTCGCTCTGTTCAACCATGACTCTCTGTCCTTGGCTGTTCTTGCACCAAATAGGCACATGATCAATAGTCAGCTCCTCGTCAGCTGATGCAAAGAAGTTTTCTAAAGTCTTACACACTAGCTTTGCCCTTATGAATCCACCTTTCCCTTCAGCAAGGACAGAGTTGACCATGAAGGGCGTTAACTTGAAGAGATTCAATTTCTTCTTCAGCTGGTACCTGTAATGTATAACCCAAGTGAATGGCATTTACCATACTGTGGTATTTACCATATCCCCCATTCTCATCACCAACAATTCCAGGTAGAATACACAGGCAAGGTTATAAAAGCCACCTCTGAACTGACATGGCTTGCCGAGACTTTCATGAACTCAGAAATGACAACCCAATCTGTATGAATCAGCTCACAGCAGACGATACTGTTTTTGGTGTGGTTCATGCTCCAAGTAGTCCCTCCTCTACCCAAAAAGACACCCACAGTTCCTTAAGCTTTCATGTCCACAAAGCCTTGGATACATGGGGTTTCCCTCATTCCAGGAAAGACTAACACTCTTCAGAATTTGTGACATATTGAACTTCCATGCTTCAATTCCAGAGAAACAAGAATTCCTTCTCAGTGGGATAGCTTTGTAAACAAAGTATTTTTACAGTGCAAAAGTACAGACCATCAAGCTCTTTTTCTATCTCTTGCTGGTACTGGAAGAAACGGCATGACACTTTCTTAGTGTTTCTAAGTGTTATCATAACAACTATCACTTGAAGACATGTAGCCATGTGAAATGTCACCACTATTTGCAATGCTCACTTTCGCCCGACGTGACTGTAGGCCATGGAGTGAAAGGTTTTGCAGATGACATTGCTGGGGAAGACAAGCTCTGCCTGCTTTGCGATGCTCTTGTTGAATGTGACATACAGAAACCTGCTCTGAGACCACTTCTCAGCATATTTGACCAGGGTGGAAGTCTTCCCAGTGCCTGTGAAGCCAAGAGGAAAGAACGTGACCCTCTAACCAGGCAAACCATGCACCAGGATCCCCATTCAGGTCTTTCTCAGGCTCTGACTGAAGTTTAAGACTGACTTCAACACTGAAAGATATGTCATGAAAGGAGTGAGGGACCTCAGGTAAGAAGATTAAGGTGGGCTGGGATCTTGGCTCTTGCCAATCAGGAAAGGGCAAGCCACTTGGTCTCACTAACTTGCTTTGTGGGTCTGTGAGCACAAAATAACCTAGGCCCGCAGGAGCAAAACTGCTAGTGCTAGCTGCTGCTACACTAGCGGTTATCCATGTCTCTGAAACAAGAACATGCACAGGGACTCATGAATTGCTCTGGTCCACTCTGAACTCCACCTGTTCTCCCTTTCCACCATTCATCCAATTAATCAGCTAATCAGCTGTACTTTTTTAACATATATTTATTGAATACTTATTATGTGGTCACCTATGCACTGAGAAATGATAAAAAGATTACAATCTGGTAAGAAATAAACACCAACTGCAGGGTGAAACCAGACAACAAAATGAGAGATTAAAGATAGCACAGGTTAATTAAAAAAAAAAAAAAAAAAAGGAAAAGGAAAAAGAAGTAAAAGAGTAAGAATTAAAAAAAGTTCTCCTCTGCAAGGTGGGAACGTGAGAACATGCCTCCTCCTTCCCAGTCTAACAGGTTTGAAGGTTTCATGGAATAAGTGGACATACTTTTACTTTTAGAATAATGCATGTGCCAACTACTTTTACTATATGGTAATCAAGTATACTCAATTAGCACATTAAGAGTTCAGCAATCTATTTGGAAAGAGACAGAAATGATGAGCGTCAACAAAGCATGGCAGAGAAAGAAAGATAAATAAGGCAGGGAGGGGAAAGAAGACAGGGAAGGAAGACATTTTAGAGAGACAGAGTCCAGCTGATGCCGGCTCTCCCACTTGCTTATTTAACCTAAAGTAAGTCTCTCTCTGAACTTCAGTGTCTTTATAAAGGAAGGCTAAGCAATCTCACAGAACACTGCTGGGACTAACACCATAGCAGGTGACTGTAGGTGTTTAATAATGTGCTAGCAGGATACTGAAGTAGAAAAGCAGCAGGAAGGGATTACAGATGGAGAAAATAGCATAAACAAAAGTTCAGATAAGACTCTCCAAGTATTTCAGGAGACTCTACGATCAAGAGACTCTACGATCAGGGGCACCAGTGACTACATATTTAAGAAAGCAGGCTGAACCATAGAGAAATCTTCAAGACATCACCCAATAAAACTAAGGAGCAACTGAACGCTGTTAAGCAGAATAATATAACTTTCCTCTCCAGAAGATATTGCTGATTGAGAATATACAATGATAAACAAGGGTCTCAATCTACCTTACTGATTGACTCCATAAAACAATGCCTAGGAACTATCTGTCTAAATGGGATTCCAGTGTAGATAGTCTAGGCAAGGTAAGAGAAAACAAGTACTTCTTGTTTGGCTGCTTTGGGGATTGATAAAGGTAATTCCACAAAAGATCAAGGTCTGAGCACTTGTGATAGGTAGTGGGAAGGGGACACTGCATAGCAGACAGAAGCAACCACACTCTGAACCTGATGCTGTATACTACAGGAACCTGACAGGGGCTCCCTTACCTGCAAATGCCATAATTTTCACCACCTGGAGAGGCTCCATCTTGTGGTTCAGAATCAGCTGTTGTTCATGTGTTAGTTGGATAGGTGTTTTCTTGCTATAATCATCACAGAAGAGAAAGCAGAAAAACATAAAAGGAATTCAAGACCAGCCTGACCTGCACATTGAGACTTTGTTTCAAAAAGGAATAGAAGACCAAGCACACAGCCACATGTAGTGCACACATACCCTGGCCAGACAGATGGCTCCTCTTTAACTTTGGTGGCCTGAGTACAGGAATTCTCCTGAAGATATAGGCAATAGAAAATGTTGTAGTGAATCCTAATGGGGGAAAAAAGTACATTAGACACTTCCAAATTTAATTCATAATCTATTTCATTTTTCCTTGGATGTATTTTAACTCCTTACCATTTCAAAAAAAAAAAAAAAATCCCTATCATGCATCACTGATAAAACGAAGAAAGAACTTCAGCCTCTGCAGCTGAAAGAAGCACTTCTGGAAATCCCAGTTCAGAGAAACATGCACTGTCTCTATGTGTAACGTGACACAAAGGAGACTAGGACATGCTCTTGAGGGAACAAGAGTATACTATCTGTGATCGTTAAGAGACAGCAATCAAAACAGCACAGGAAAGCAGACTTATGGCAATGTGAACCCTGCCTAAATTATACAAACTTAAAGCTGTCATTCTGAACCTCAGCTGCTCATCTGCCTAGTTCTTGTGCAGTGACACTGGTTTAAAAGCATGAATAACGTCCCCCTTTAAAGATTCCAAAGGAAAGTTATTCCATGGCTAGTAAGACAAGAACACCAAAGACAAGATGTCAGAAGAGCCAAAGGAGATGAAAAATGACAAAACTAAGTCAATAGAGGCAATAGAAACATAAACTCAGTCCATCACAAGCAACTCCAAAACCTCTCATGTGCATACAGAGAGCCCACACTCTGTACATAGAACACTAATTCCCCAACCAAGTGTTCTGTTCTACTTCAGAGTGAGAGAGATGAAATCAAAGCATTTTCTTTTAATGAAAAAAAGATACCTTTAATAACATTTCAGGGGCTGGACAAATGACCAGATCAACACAGACACACTATTGTGGCCTGAACTGGGCCCCTTAAAATTCAAAAGCTGAAGCCTTATTAGTATTGGAAGAAAGGAAGGAAGGAGAAAATTAAGTTCAATGCAGTGAGAAAGCTACGGCTGTGATCCACTAGAATTATCGTTTTTGTAAGAGATACAATCTTGAGCGCTCTGTTTCTCTGACCCCATCTCTCTCTTGTCAATTAAGGAGGTGACTCACCAGGAGCCCAATCTTTCCCACCTTGTTCTTGGATCTCCAGCCCCAAAAGGACAAGAAAACAAATGTCTGTGGCTTAAGCCAGTGGTCTGTAGACTGTTATGGTGCATACATTTGCTTATGAGGAATGTATTCTTCATTTGATCATTTGAATGTTCTTCATTTGATCATTTGTCTTGGAATCTTATCCTAGAGCTTCCTGCCCCAGGCCTCAATGCCATGAAGTGGGCTATAACATACAGCAGCTAACAAACTAAATGTAACTCGAAAATTAAGCAATAAGACATTGCTGGAGAACAATGCTATCATCTGGTCAAGGGTGACAGGGTCACTGCTGTGTTATTGGGGCTCCCTAATCCCAGGGACCAGTCTTTTCCTGGAGGAGAAACCCTTTGCGTTTCTGTTTCTCTAAGATTAGCTGCATGATGGCTGCCTGTCTTTACCACTTCAGATGTGAGGGCAGGCCATTCTATACTTAGAGATCCTCCCTCCCAGCTGGGTGTGGTTGGGCACACCTGCAATCCCAGCACTCTGGGAAGCAGAGGCTGGTGGATCTCTGTGAGTTCAAGGCCAACCTGGTCTACAAAACGAGTCCAGGACAGCCAAGGCTACACAGAGAAACCCTGTCTCAAAACACACACACACACACACACACACACACACACACACACACACACACACACA
>NW_026596149.1:17094854-17145917 GCF_907164565.1 Psammomys obesus
ACACACACACACACACACACACACACACACACACACACACACACACAAAAGAAAAAGATCTTTCCTGGTCCCTAGACATCTCAGTATCATGCACTAGTCTCTCCCATATGCAGTGAATTCCTGCCATTCTGGACTATTTCCTGGTGCTTATCAAATTCACTCCAACTTTGGGTCTTAAATTACCTATTCCTTCTCTTAAATGCTCTTTCCCAAACCTCCAAACAGAGGCTCCTCCTTGACATTCAGACTTCCTAAGAAAAGGGCTTAGTCATGCCATCTAAAACACTGGCCCCTACTTCACTCTCACAGAGCTCTGCTCCACTTCCACTACAGCACACAGCATTCCCTGAAGCACACCCCCCACCCTGCCACACGTTTGCTTATGCACTGCCTATCCTCTCACAGTAGATAAGTTCCTTGATTAGTATTTTCTTGTGCTTGGACAATTTCCAGCTTGCTAGTTGCTGAACACACGTATCCCTCTGAAAACTAATCTTTGCATATGTTATCAATGTCAAGATAACTCTGAATTAGCAACCAACACTCTAGGCCTTTCTCACATTAAGATAGAGTTATTCAGATTCCCATAATCCTGTAGTCTGCTCAGAAAGTTAGCAAGGGAAAAAGAAAATGCTAATGTTTTCCTAGGAAAATATAGTCAGGTATGAATAAAGTGAGGCATTTCACTTTCACCTACAGCTTCAACATTGACACAAGAACACAGAAACTATGTGAAGAAATCTTAGCTGACTGGCAAGATATTCACAAAGCACTTGGAACCTCATTTCCACAGCCCAGACCCCTTACTCAACATAGGGAGTCAGGAGAAGCCCTGACAAATCTAAGGCCTTGTCACTTCTCTTTATCATAGCATCTCTATTCCTCCAGCGTGTTACCTATTGCTGATGTTAATCCCCTTCTCCCTCATGGCATAAAGGAGCACAGCTATGCAGTATAAGGTCTCAGTGACATCTGGCATGGTCACTGTGGAGCTGGGTCTCCTGAGGCAGAAGAGCAGATGCTGGATGTCGTTCACACAGCTGGAGAGGAGCACCATGGCTGCCACCAAGGCCCAGACGTTAATGCCCTTCAAAGAGAGATATACAGGATAGGAGAAGCCCAGATCCAGCCACAATCAGGAAACTAGTAAGGAAACTGAAGGACATTTTCAGCTTCTTATTTTACTGTGCATCTGTAATAAGACCCTTAATCTCTCTGCCCCTTTCAAATTACCCCAAGTGTCAACAAGGAAAGAGCCACCTTGAAGGCTAGAGAAATGTCTCAGCAGCTGAGAGCACTTGCTGTTCTTGTAGAGGACCCAGGTTAAGTTCCCGGCACCCACATGGCAGCTCACAACTGTGTGTAACTCCAGTTCCACGGGGTATCTTCTGGCCCCCACAAGCCCCTGCGCACTTGTAGTACACAGGTGTGCTCTTAGGAGCACACCCACATGAAATAATATAAATTCACACACTGGTTTTAGATTTTTGGTGCGGAAAGGTTGTTTTTTCTTGTTGTTGTTGTTGAGTCAGGATTTCTCTGTGTAGCCATGGCTGTCCTAGAACTAGATCTATAGACAGGCTGGCCTCAAACTCAAAGATCCACCCGCCTCTGCATCCTCATTGTTGGGATTAAAGGTGGTCACCACCACTGTCCGGCTTATATTGTTTTTAAAAGGGCTATTTTACTTTCTTTCTCATTTATTTATTTTATTCACTTTACATCCTTGTAGCCTCTTCCCTCCTTTCCTCCCAGTCCCATCCTCTTTCCCTTCCTCAAAAAAGGGACGTTCCCAAAAGGGCTACTTTGTAAAGAAACACTATCACTCAAAGTGTTCAGAGACTGCAGGTACAGTTACAATATAACTGAAGTGTTTTATTGTCCTTCCCCCTGCTGAAAGCATTTGACACATTACTATCTCTGCCTAGCTCTACCATAGTATGGCAGAGAGGCTTGGTTTCAAACATTTTTGGTTCTGTAGTATTAGCTGAGGTTTACAAAATATGTATATAAAAACAAGCATTACAAAGTGTTCAGAGACTAGATAATTAGCACTCAGGTATATTTCAGAGGATTCCTCAACAGAATGGACTAAATGTCCAAATGAAAGAAGCTGCAAATAGTGCCTCTTATTCTCCAAAGAGACCATTAACAAGATTAATGCTATTTGGAGAGTCAATCAAAATTAGAAAATAAATATAATCTTCAACTAATCTTAATCACTAACACACTTCCAGTGATAACTAATGTCACCAGCCCCCAGAGGACCCTCACATACCCCAGCAGCTGCATAGAGGTCAGGTAGTTGTTGACGCATGCACGCCTCAGCCTCCAAAAGTAGAGGGTGATCCCTCAGGCTCCACAGCACCATCTCAGGGTCTACACTTGGGGAGCATTTGGTGGTGGCTGTGTATCTGTAAAATACTCAAAAGATGAGTCCAGAAGGAGACAACTGTGAGCAAAGGTGTATGACAAAGGCCTCTGAAAACTGTTCCACAAACAAGAAGAAAGACACTCACCGTATGAGGTTCAGCACACATAAGTCCGAATCCTTTTCTATGCCATGGCTCAAAAGAATGCCATCCACTTTGCTGACAGCCTGCTCTTCATTTATCAGGTATCGATGATACAGCTTTTTCCAAGGAATGAACTATGTGATTGAAAAACAAACTGAAATAACATACAGGCAATGATTCTTAGAAAGACTGGCCCACCAAGAAAGAAAACCTTCTACCAAGTGAAGAGCAGGTACAGCTCCTAAAGCTGGACAGACAAGGGAGAAACACTGCACAAGCCTGAACTGGAAACCAGAAGAACTGGGCCTTGGTCTCTGCTCTAACACAAATGTCACAGGTGCTGGGGAAAACTAGCACTTCAGTTTCCTTATCTGAAGCTCCAGCTGAGCAGCACTTCCAAGTTCAGAAGACTGTACTGACTTTAAGTCAACAACTATCACACAACACAAAGGAAGGCACTAGGGAATGATAATGCTACACAGTGACATCTTCACCAAGCTGCCGTTAACAGAAAGAGTAACACCATACACTGGCATGCAGACACACAGAGCAAACACTGACAGAACTAAAGGAAGATGATGAATTTGAACACCACAGACTACTGAACTTAACAGATCCATACAGATGCTCCATCCAAAATCCATACTCATCCCAAGCCACATGACCAATCTCTGTGTTGGGTCACATACAGGATCACAAAGCCAGTTAATCAATTAAAATGGCTGAGGTTACACCATGAGTCTTTTCAGTAACATGAGGACACTATAAATCAAGGCAGCAGGAAAACTGAGCTACCTACAACTTAAATGAGGCATTGCTGTTCTTGAGATGAAGTATCACCATGCGGCTGAGGCTAGTCGTGAATTCATGATTCTCCTACCATCTCCTTAGTACAGAGATACAGGCATATATGCATAAGTGCATCTGACTACAAGGTGCACCCTTAGAATAACCAATTGGTCAAACAGGAAATCACAAAGTACCTAAGACAAGTAAAAACACAACTCAGCAAAAGTTAAAAGACACTCTGAAAACATGCTAACCAGCAAGCTTATAGTTATAATGCTTCTTTTAAAACAGAGAGGGATCTCCATGAATAGTCCTTGGTTGGAGTACCTAGAACCCCTTCACAGATGTAGCCCAGGGCAGTTTAGTGTCCAAGTGGGTTACATAGTAATGGGAAGAGGGACTGCCTCTGACATAATCTGATTGGCCTGCTCTTTGATCACCTCCCCCTGAGGGGGGAGCAGCCTTACCAGGCCACAGAAGAGAACAATGCAGCCACTTTTGATGAGAACTGATTGACTAAGGTCAGAAAGGAGAGGAGAAGCTCCCCTATCAGTGGACTTGGGGAGGGGCATGCATGCAGAAAGGGGAGGGAGGGTGGGATCGGGAGGGGAGGAGGGAGGGGCTTATGGGGGGATACAAAATGAATAAAGTGTAATTAATAAAAACTTAAAAAAAAACAAAAAACAGAGAGGGATGGAGCATTTGGTAGAATATCTGTAGTTGAGCATTTGCCTAGAATGTACAAGGCATAGGCTCAATCCCTAGCACTAAAAGAACAAAACTAAAGAGAACAAACTACCTTCACGCCTCAAAGAACAATAAAAAAAGGACCAAAACTCAAAATCAGCAGAAAAAAAGGAAATTACAAAGAGCAGAGCAGATTTGGGCCCAGAAATGCATATCTGTAACCAGGGCTGTGAAGGTGGAGGCAGGAGGATAGAGGGTTTGAAGCTGGTCTGCAATAAATAGCAAGACTGCCTAAAAATACTAATAACAGCAATAACAGTAATGATATTAATAAAAACCCTTAGCTAGATCAACAACAACAACACCAACAACAAAAAGAAAGGAACATTAAAAAAATTAATGCCACAGAAGTCAAGAACTACATGGGGGAAAATGGATAAATTCCTAGAAACACCCATCCTACAAAGCCTGAATAACAGAACCAGAACAACAGAAGGATAACGAGTAAAGAAATAGAATCAAAAACCAAAACTTCCATCACAGTGAAGCCCAGGATCAGATGGCTTTATTGGGGAATCCTACAGAACATTTAGCAAACAATCAACACCAGTATGCCTCACACTCTGCCAAAAGACTGAAGAGGAGGGCAAGTCCTTCGGTGAGGCCAGTACTGCAGTAACATGAGAGCCAACACAGAAGCTATAAGAACCTGTATGCCATGGAAACATGTCGGACTACTGGAAATACACTGCATTGCTGTTGTCCATGACCAGAACGACATTACTATAATATCTTTTTTTAAAGATAGATTTATTTATTTGTTTGTTTGCTTATTATGTACACCTGTATGCCAAAAGAGGGCATCAAATCTCACTATAGATGGTTGTGAGCCGCCAGGTAGGTGCTGGGAATTGAACTCAGGACCTCTGGAAGAGTAGCCAGTGCTCTTAACCTCTGAGCCATCTCTCTAGCCCTACTATAACATCTTAAGAGAGTAGTGCAAGCTTGGATGTGGTCCCAAGAAATCTTTGTAACAAAAAATCCACCCTTATCCCTATCCCTAGCTCATACAAGAGAGTTTGCCATTTAGCTGACAGAAATAGTATAAGCAAGCAGAGCTCACATCTAAAATCATAAACACATTTCTCGGAAATTAGGAACTAGGATCCCACAGTAGAATGCTAAAGTGACATGAAATTTCTCTCAACCTCTTCTGTACTTAGAAGAAAAAAATAGCTATCCTGTTTTGGGCTATAAAAGTTCAACTCATGGGTCTCTGAAATCTAAAATAAATAAATTTAATGTGAAGGTTACACTTAGCAATTGGTCATCTACCACTATTCTACAAAATAACATGCTGAATTGTACCATAAATGTTACTGATAGTGTTTGGGCCACCACAAGAAAAAAAAGAAAGAAAATTCAAGAGAGTCATGATGGTCAAAGAAAATGTCCAAAGGATGGTCTCAAGACTAAGTTTATCACAAACAGAATCATGCTAAGAAACTACAAACAAAAAGTATTATCAGGATCCAGGAAAAACAAAAGACAAAGTAAGAGAATAATGATAATTCTATAGGGAGAAAATACCTGCTTCCCTGATGGATAGAGGAGAGTCTGAGCAAAATTACTTTTCAGCATGATTAGACAAAAAAAGGAGAGAAACAGGCAGTTCCTCTGCCCACGTGTGCACAAAAAGCAAAGTATTAAGTTACTCAAACAGGGAAAAGAAAGAAGGCATGGAAAAGAATGGGTCATTAAACCAAATACAGTCACATAATTACACTGCTATCTTAGCAAAGAGGAAGCAAATGAACTTGAATGATACAAGCTGGGAAGGTACAGTTTGTACAATTAATAAGCCTTGAAGAACAAGATGGTAACGAGGGCATGGTGACCTTGTGGGATGAGTGATTACACCACATGGTATCAAAAATATATAGTCTATGATCAGGGCAAAGGAAATCATGTGCTTCTGACCAAAAAAAAAAAAAAAAAACAGAACTGTGAGAAGTAAGGGTTCTGGAAGATTTGGTGGGATGCGCCTGGATGGCCCCAGATACCTGGGAAGTTTGCACTTCATTTATGAAGCAAATAGAAACCACCACTTTGAAAAGGTCCTCTCCTCAGAAATCTGCATTAAGTAAAGCTAATCTGTGTGGTGTTTATGCACTGAGCACGTCACTTACCAGCGGGTCACTGATTATTTCCCTCCAAAGGTGGCACACCAAGCTGAGGTTCCAGTAGAGGTCCTCCACTGGGAGGAAGGCAAAGATGTGCCTCAGGACTTCGCTCGGCAGCCTACAAATGTGGCTGGGGACTTCCTGGGATGGCAGACTTCCAAGGAGCCCATAGTGTGAGTCAGGGAAGGGATCAGGACCAATGTCCTCAATGTCTTGACCAGGTTCTCTATCCACTGTAGAGCACTGTGACAAACTGTCCTCTGCCTCTTGCTTGACTTCCCTAAGCCTTGTACATGATGGGTACAATCGACGACGGCGTGGAGTCTTCTTAGTAACTCCATCCCACTGGCTGGTCTCAAAGGAACGAGACCGCTTCCTGGCAGGCTGAGCAGACCCTGATGAGCCCAGCCTCATTTCTCCATTATCGACCTGAGGCAGAGTACAATTGCTCTCTTCAGGGAAAATCATATCCCCCTCAGAGTCCTGATAGCCATCCTGGCCAACAGAATTGCTGTTGGCCATGTCATTGGTACAACGTTGGTGGCTAACTAGGAAGAACTCAGTAATAGATCTCTGACATCCTTGACCTGTAGAGAGAACCCAAACAGAACAGGAAAAAATAAAATCAGTGGCTGCTGACCCACAGTACACCCAAATAAGACTATCTAATTGTCTTTGTGAACAGGAAAAAAGAGCCACTGCTGTGCTTATGGGCCAGTCGGTCCTATAAATAGCTAATCTAAAAATAATCTAACCCATATTTTGCAAGAGACAACTGCTGTGTACTGGCCAACACTCTACCCTGCAAGCTCATATGTGTGTAAGGTCTGCACACTAGACACCTGAGAGGAGAGGGCAGACTAACGAGAAATGGCTGCTCACGTTCACATAGCAGGCACAGTGCAGCTCCCTGGCTTGGTCCCACAACAGCAATTCTAAGTTTGCATGAACAGAAAGAAACATGTTTTATCCAGAAGAATCTATTCTTCATCTGACCATTCAAATAAGTTTAATTTATTTTTATTTCCTACTGTGAATCTGTCATTTTTAAAACAAAGAGCTGAAATTTTCTCATTTTATTAGCATGATACCCTGTCTCTTTTTCACATGTACTCAATCAATGTTTTCTAAGGACATTTACTTTTGAGAGGACTATGAAGTGAAACTTTCTGACCTCACCACCTTTCAAGACAGAGCCCAAGCAACAATGATCTCAAACAATGATCACTATAGTATTTTCTAAAAAGAGTATCAATATACAACAATATGTATGATCGCCTCTAAATCATAAAACTAAAATCTTTACTTTGGAAAGAAAAAGAATGGATTAAAAGCAGAATTAGCCTTTAAATGAATTAGTGGACTTGAAATTAATGTGATAACGGGGAGAGGAACATCAATTATAATTGCTTCCAGAGCAATATAAGAGACCAATAAGTTCCAGATATTTTCTAATTGGCAAAGTCAGTCATAGCACTAGTGGAAACACTGTTACACACTCAGCATCAGAGGCCTAAATATTAGAACTTGTAATTAAGTCTGAAACTGCCCCACAGAATGGTTATAGCAATCCCCAAATTAAAAAATATGGATTATTTAAACTAGACTGGAGTCTGAAATTAGATGTATTAAAAGGAAAAGGCTATCTAAAAGATTTCAAAATAGGCATTAGCAAAAGTAAGAATTTGAGATAAAGAGAGGTGACAAGAAAAATCAAACTGCTAGAAGTTGTGACGTTCATGAATGGCATCAAATTAAAGAGTTAATTAATAACCCATATTTGATCACTACACACTGTATCAAGTTATCACACTGTACTCCATTAATGAGAATAAATATTGGATGAAAATAAAAAAATCCTAAAGTTTTTAAATTAAAAAAAAAAAAAAACTGAAAGTGATATGTGTGAGTTTGAGTCCTTTACAGTAACAGGAAAACACTTCAATAGATTCTTAGAAATAGCTGTGACATGGTAGAAGATCATCATATTGAAGAATATTAGCTTAACAATATATATTCCAGCTGATTTAGAAAAACTAAAACATGGTTATAGAGAAGGCTTATTGAGACAGACCAGGTACCAAGAAGTCAGGGGCACAGTCAGTGAAGTACTGGAGAAAGCACAGGCGTGTAATCACAGATACAGGAGCCTAGGGCAGGAGGATCATAAGTTTAAGGCCTGCCTCGGAAGCTACCTCCCAGCAGAGTCCTGGTCTAGCACACAGGACCTGGGGCTCAATCCCCAGCACTCAGTTTGACAACCAGAAAAAAAAAAAAAAAAAAAAAAAAAAACACCACCACAGGCAGAAACATTTTATTTTAAAGGGAAATAATGATCCTGTAGCTTTCCTGACAGATGAGTAAGTCATGATGCTTGCAGACCAGGTAACTGCAGGAACACTGAGAGCGGTCAGTGTTTTTTGTAACTTTATAATTATAACAGGCTCTTTTGTGTTCTAACATTATAGGACAGAATTTTAACAGAAAACATACAAATAATGAATACAAGCATCAACCTGTTGTAACAGGTCTGAAAAATCAGTGACATGAACACTCTCATGAACCTGGAAGACAGTCAAAGGTCACACTAACTATAGATTTTAAAACAGAAGATACTTTTTTGAAGACATACCCCTATTCCCTCTTTTTGTTCTGGATCTAGGATAGAGACCATGGTTCGGGTCTCTGTTTGTCCATCTCTGACTGAAGGGCTGAGTCACAGCCAAATGACTTTGGGCCAAATGCTGGCAGTCGATTGCTGTAAGATGTTTTCGCTTGAACCGTCTCACTGTTTTGGAACAAGAAGAAAAAACGGGAATGCTTGTTAGTTATTCCCAAACTCAGAAGCTAGCCAGTGAATTATACTCAAGTTACTGGAAAATACTGAACTGATTTTGAAGATCACCACAAGCAGCCTTTCTCGTCCCTGTGAAATAACTTTGTGTTAGTTCAATGTCTAAGCATATCTCTCAGAATTTAAGAACATTTATGGCCACCATCTCCTTGAACACACCCTTGAGCTTGTTTAATACTTAGGAGAATTTTTTGTTGTTGTTGTTTTGTTTGTTGTGACAGGGTTTCTCTGTATAGCCTTGGCTGTCCTGGAGCTCACTCTGTAGACCAGGCTGGTCTTGAACTCACAGAGATCCACCTGTTTCTGCCTCCCAAGTGCTGGGATTTAAGGCGTGTGCCACTATGACCTATCCAGAAAGGAGAATAGAGGTTTTAAAGCAGACCTACCAAATGACATTTTGAGATCCTAAAATAAATTTTTCTTTTATTTATATATTTAGATTTTTTTTAACTTATATATTTTAGAAGCTTTGGTCATGAAATATTCAAAAGGAAGTTGCCCAGCCTATGAAGACAAACACTGCACAGTGGCTCTCATATGTGGAGCCTCACGTTAACTTTTAGATTTGTATCACTAATTTGGAGTCTGTAGAAGCTAGGAGTCAGGAAGCTAGAAAGGGCCCAAGAGAGGGAACAGTTAAGAGGGGTGAAGGGAAGTGATGCAAAAGAAGCAGCCATTAATGGACAACAGACTCGGCAGCTTTCCCAGTCTTCATGTAAGCCATCTTTCTACAATAACCACAGAAAATTAAGAATTGGCTATAACTTTATTCTAAGAATAAAAACTTGTAATTTTTTGCTTGCTTGCTTTTTGTGTGGAGATAGGATATTACCATGTTGCCTTGGCTGGCCTGGAACTCAGACATCCTCCTGTTCTGCCAAAATGAACATTTTTACAGCTTACTTTCTATCAAAAGAATAAATTAAACTACTCCTTTTAAAAACAAGCACACCAGAACCCACGTTACAGGAGGCAGGGTTGCACAGCAGCTTAGGGCTGTGGTCCCAACCTGGGGAGACTACGACAGGAAGATCCCTGGAGCTCAGTGTTTAGCCTGTCCAGCCAAATCAATGAACTGTTTTTTTTTTTTAATTATAATTTATTCACTTTGTATCCTAGGTTCAGAATATACACACACACACACACACACACACACACACACACACGTGTGCACGCCTTGGGTTTCAAAATATATAATACTGAGTATAACTACAGATCATGCTTTTTATGACTATTTTTCCTCAAAACCCAGTCAGCTAAGAAATAACCCTTCCTATTTTCAGCTAGTTCTTTGAAGTTTTAATATAACTTTTTAAAAATTAAACTCCATGAATACTGTAAGATTTCTTAAAAAATTAATTCCATACACATTACTGTCTAAAAGGATTCTGGAGACCAGATGGCCATCACAATTCAGAAGACAGCACAACCGTGTCAGCCACCACAACAGAATGCACACGTGGCTCTAAGGAAGGAAACACTGGGTAGCTTTGACTTAGGTAACTCAACTTTTATCTTAGCGTGCACTAATTAACAAGGAAACACAGGGAAATGTCAAATCATATGCAAAGTTATCTACCTACTTCTATTTAGCAAAGCTTATCTAACTTGAATAAAATATGAAAATATAAAAACAAGAAGTACATGGCAGGCCAATTGCAACCAATCCTATGTTCTTGTGTTCCTAGAAATACCATTAACCACAGCAAGCCACAAGTCTCAGTCACATACTTAGAAAGGATAAACCATACATTTAATCCAAGTACTCAGGAAGCAGAAGCTGGTGGGGTGTGGTGACTTCAAAAACAACCTGATCTACACAGTGAGCCCAGGCCAGGCAGGGTTACATAAACCCTGTCTCAAAAAGCAAAAACAAAACAAAACAAAAATCAACTATCCTTTCAACTTCCAGCTTTCTAAATATACTGTTTCTAAACACCAAGTTGTATTCACCCATAAGGACCCCCCAAAATGAATTTTTTCTACATTAGAAAGGTTTGAATTTGTCTATATTTGAGGGTAACAATAAATGTAAATTCTGATTGCTATTTAAAAAAAAAATAAGACTTTATGGTAAGTCTATTTATTACTCAAAAAATCACTTCCTATACATGCCTGAAAAACTGAGCTCCAAAACACACCATGGAAGAAGAGAACAACTCACCAGATTTGTCCTTTGACCTCCACATGCAGTCTGTACATGCATGACATGGCATGTACATATTCACATTTACACAAACACATACAACAAAATAATTTTCTTTTAAATAAGACTTAAAATTTTACCTGTCCTTTTTCAGACCCCTGCACATTACACACAAAATCCAATTGCTATTTTGGCTGCCAAAAGGAAAGCTACAAGGGGCTTTACCAAGTACAAACACATCTGGGCCCTGGTCACTCCAGGGACAGCTGCTGTTTTCTAACCTGCAAGTCAACTGACCCCGAGATCCAAAACAGGAATCTGTTTAACTCCACACATCTAATTGCTTCAAAGCTGACATGCACAGTGTCCAGAATTTTAACTGATGATATCAGAACAGTTACTACTAGCCAAAAGATGTCTCACATAAACTGGCCTGGAAAGGATACGCTTTCATGGATAAAAATCACCAAGATAAGCATTACCCAATTTATACTATCTAGAACCTTAGGGCCAGTCAAATGCTTAGCTGAGTGGAATAAGTCAGATACTAGAAAGCTTCTGAGAATCAATGAAGAGAATGATAACCAATTACCACATGCAACTCAATCAAGAATTCCAATGCCTACCCAAATCTACAACATAATCTCTGATTAATTAAAAGAGAAAGTTAAGGCACTAATAATGACCATCAACTCCTAGACATATGTCTTAATCATATGGCTAGGAATTAAAACTCATGTAAGTGGCTACAAGTTGAGCAACTCATCTGTCTTTTCACTGCTGTACCTTCTGTGTGCAGCACAGTGCCAGAAAGGGAGGTTGAATATCTATGTGTTCCCCAAATTCTTATGTTGAGATCCTAACCACCAATGTAATGCTATTAAGAATCAGGTGTAGTGGTGCATGCTTATAATCCCTGCATTTGAGAGGTAAAGAAAGGAAGCCAGTTTTGGCCTCAAAGTCAGTTCAAGTTTGTCCTAGGGTACATGAGACCCTGGAGAAAAAGAGAGAGACAGAGACAGAGACAAAGAGACAGAAAGAGACACACAGAGAGAGACAGAGACAGACAGAAAGACACACACAGAGAGACAGAGACAGACTGACAAAGACAGAGAGACAGAGACAGACAGGATATGAATGAGAATATACCTGGGTGATTAGGTCATAAGGGTAGAGCCCTTGAATGAGATTAAGATCCTATGAAAGAAAATCCAGGGGTCAGAAATGCAACTTAGAAATAAAAGTAAAAAGTAAAATAATTGTCTACCATGAGCATAGCCCTGGGTTCAACCCCCAAAACACAAAAACAAAAGCAAACAAGAAAGCCCAGAGTGCTCCCTTGCTACTTCAGTCACATGAAGACACAGTGAAAAGACAGCCCTCTATGAAGCAGGAAGCAGTCCTTGACCACACAGCACAGACAGCTAAGTGTTTCTGATCTTGGACTTTCCAGCTTCCAAAGAGTAAAAAACAAATTTCTGTTATTTATAAACTGCCTAGTTTATGGCCCTTTGTTATGGAAACTAAATGGATTGACAGTCCATGTTCAATAAATACTGCATGGGTAAAGAATAAGCAAGAAGTGGTGCAGGAATCTAACCCTACATCACTATGATTTTGATGTAGAACTTGGCCACAGCACACCCTCAGCCTCTCCAAGCCTCCTCAAAGATACTACACAGGACAAACAAGAACACACCAAAAATGTTCAACCTCAAGAAGATCTGTAATGGGAAAAGAACAGAGGCATATTTTTTTTATATATTTCATGAAATACACTTGAATCTAAAATTACTTGTTGAGAAGATAAATGTTTACAGAACCATAACAAAGGCATAGGAATAAAGGAGCTAACAAGAATGTTAGACCAGTGTTCTGCCTCCTATATGTTCTGGTACATTCTGGTGTGTTCTGGCATGAAGCCATCATAGGAAGGAGCTAAGGTTAAATAGTGAAGGAGAGGGCACACTTAGAGATCTGGCTTCTGTAAGCAGGAAGTTGCCTGTGTTACACTTCAGATGTGGTGGAAAATGTGATTTGCAAGGCAGAGCCAGCATTCAATGGGATATGTGCATCTATGCAAAGCAACTTCTAACTGCCTATGTTGTGGACCTGGAGAGATGGCTCGGCAGTTAAGAGCACTAGCTGCTCTTCCAAAAGACCTGGATTCAATTCCCAGCACGCACATGGAAGCTCACAACCACCTACACTGGGATCTGATGCCCTCTTCTGGCATGCAGATGTACATGCAGACAGCGCACTCATATACATAAATAAATCTTTTTTAAAAATTAAGAAGGAATGAAGTTGTTTCTCAAGCACTGAGAAGGAACCAGCAGTCCTGAATGGACAAATTCTAGAGTGAAATCATTCAACTCCTCCTCCAAGCCTGAGAGGAGGTGTGGTGCCTCCCTTGGCAGGTGTACATGTTACTAAAACCCATGAAAATTGAGGCTCTAAGTGCTAGGTGTGGTGGCACACGCCTTTAATCCCAGCACTGGGAAGGCAGAAGCAGGTGGCTCTAAGTGAGTTTGGGGCCAGCCTGGTCTACAAAGTGAGTCCAGGACAGAGAAATCCTGTCTCGAAAACAAAACAAAAAGACTTTAACAACATGTTACTCTGAATTTACAGAATGAGATAATACACATCTCAGAATTGCCAACATCCACCTTTCCATACCTATGTCAAACCCTAGCAACAGAAATAGCAGAATTACAACCACTACATCAATCTGCTTGTCTCCTTAAAAGCACATAAACCTTATTTCAGAAGCACTGGTTTTCTGGATAGCTTAAATACACTAAAATTCCAATTTTCTTAGTATGACTTTGAAAAAAACAATTCATAGCTGGGTGTGGTGGCACATGCCTGTGATCCCAGCACTTGGGAGGCAGAGACAGGTAGATCTCTGAGTTCAAGACCAGCATGGTCTACATGAGTTCCAGGACAGCTACACAGAGAAACCCTGTCTGGAAAAACCAAAGCAACAACAACAAAAAACAGAAAGATAAAAACAAATCCCATATAATATTAAATGCATAAAGTTTTACAAGTCATCCAGAACTGACATAATGGTATCATCTTCCCTTACACAGCAAGCACACTTTACACCTTTTTAAAAGGGCATTTATGTTACAAACTGCTTGTGAGTCCATAAAAAAAATGACATTAGAATGCTTCATGATCAAAACTACCAAGGTTCCTCCATCCACTAGGATGAGGAAATATTATAATTGCTTCTGGAGCTTTTCAAAGCATAGGAAGCTCCAATAATGCTCAAATCACCACCCCCATTAACCTATGTACATCTGTACCCCTCTTTCCAAAGCACTAGCACAGTGAGTAATAGAAATGTGGCATATCCCTCAGGTGTTAAGACAGGGAAGGAAATGAGAGTCTACAAAAATAGATAAATAGATTAGATAGATAAATAGACAGTTGATAGATGAAAATCTTGTCCAATACAATTTTGTTTAGGTTCAAGTAAACCCATTCTCATATACATATATATACACATATATGTACACACACACAAACAGATATATAGTCTTTTTTTTTTTTTTTTTTTTTTTGGAGCTTTTTTTTTCTATCTCCTCTTAAAAGACCCCTCCCTAGTCTCCTTCTATCTCTGCTAGACTTCTTTTAGCTCTGGGTCTGTGAACCACTGGCACCTCAGCATCTTGGTCTTTGCTAATCTGACTCCAAGGTAGGGGTCATAGTTTTTCCCAAATTTTTGAGGGTTTTTGTTTGTTTGTTTGTTTGTTTGTTTGTTTGTTTTTGTCAACTTGACACAACCAAGTCATCAAGGGATTCTCAGATGAAAAGCTGCCTCAGACTGACTTGCGGGCATGTCTGTGGGTCATTTTCTTGATTGCTGATTGATCTGGAAAGGCCCACAGCCCACTGTGAGTGGTCCCATGTTCAGTATAAAAAAGGTAGCTGTCTTCATGGGAGGTGGTCATTCCACATTGTGATGGCTGCTGAGAAATCCAGCTTCTTACACAGCAGCTCAGGACTCTAGTTGTGACTGTGTCGGCAAAGCAATGTTGCCTTCCTTGACCTGGTTAAGGATCTATTGCTATGCTTTAAGACTGTTACATTCAAATGCAAACATATAGGTAGTTACAAAAAATAAAAATAATAATAAAGTAGGCCAAGTATCTGGAAAAAAAAAAAAGGTAGCTGTCACTGAGTAAGTCAATAAGCAGGGGTCCTTGTGATCTCTGCTTCAGTTCCTGCCTCAAGCTCCTACCCTGACTTCCCCTCATGATGAACTCTTAAGTGTAAAACGAAATAAACCCTTCCCTTTCCATCATGGTGTTTATCCTAGAACTATGGTCTGAGGCAACCCAACCCACTCTGGCCCAACTTCTTTCCTTAAACAGGTCCTCTGGTGGAGACTACCCTTGTGTCAGCTCCCCTGAATTATACTCATTACAAAACCTCTGCTATTGGTCACTAAACACAGAGACTGTGTCTCATTATCATTTAACCCTCAAAGTGCTTAGCACAGAGCTACCATAGCAGACATTTACCTACCTGTGGAACAAAATGTTATCACTATAATTGCCAATTAGGCTTTTATTTGCCTGGTTTCATCTTTTACTTTTTATTGAAAATCAACTTATAAAACAAGTCACAGAAAGTGAAACTTCAGGATTTCAAGGCATAGGCTCTTACTCCTCCACCTTAATACCCTCCGCACTTCTCAGTTCTGATGCAGCTGGTCTCGCTGTGCGCCTGGGCCCTTACCAATGCTCAGTCCATGAAAGTTTGTGTGCCTCATCTGCTCGCACTTTCCCCACACCAAGTTAAATGGGCAGCGGAGTCCCCTGGATGCCAATGAAACATTCTAGAACATGATATGGCTTTGTGTTCTAAGGACACCCTGGGGAAGAATTCTAGCAGTCTGAGTACTTCAGATCATTCGCTAAGAAGAACCTCCTCCACTGGAACACACTGGTGTACACATAAACACCCATGAGCTACCACCACATGGAACCTTTTTAGACTGCTATGTGACTTAAAAATAAAGTTTTACCATGAGGTCATTCCATGTTTGGAGCTATTTGCTACTGAAACAAAATTTACGGAATGACTCCAGTATTACTTGAAATCAACACCAAATAATCCCTGTGTCCTCTATCCTTACTAAATAGAACTAATATTAAAAAACCTCTAGAACTTACAAATTATAGACTAAATGGACAAGACAAAGACAGCAACTTCTTAGAATTCCTGAAGAGACTGATTATTGTCAAATAACTGCTCTTAAAATTAAAAACAAACAAAAAACTAAGCCAACTTCCTTGTGTAAGGCTCCTAACTAGAGAGAATACTGCTTCAAACACCTAATTAAACTTTGCTAATTAAATAATGTGCCACCCTTCCTCACTTCCTTAGCTTCCCTACATGCTCTGAACAATTCTCTGATGAATGATGGGCTACGAAGAGGTATAGATAGATAGACCTGACCTCTGGTATTGCCTGTGGAGATAACACAGGTATAGCGCAATCTAGCCTATTATTACTATGATTCTGGTATCTGAAAAGTTCAATGCCAGCCAGTGAAACTGAGAGTCCAATAAAATATGGTCGACTGTGTTATTCCTTCAACTCTAGCACTCTAAGTAGCCTCTCAAGCCAAGAAGTACTTAGCAGCAATACAACCACTCTGTACATTTCTGAGACGCTTATAATGCTTTCATAAATATTTATTAAAATATATCTTATAGATTGTTGTTTTAGTATATCTTTGTTGTATTATATTAATAGCAATTATTTATATAATGACAATTTAATGTTTCCACTCTGAAGCTGTTTTCTGTAAGGTATACAGGAAGGGGGAATGAAGAATTTATTTATGCCCAGCATCCTCCGTTTATAACCTCATAAGTAACTACTAATTAAATGAAAAACTACAGAACTATAGGACTGCCTTCCAAGATTGAGCTATCCTAGCTTCAACTATCACATAGCTTAAGGCTTTACAGTACTTGCAGTTCCTTCCCTATGTATTCATTTCATCTGCAAAATAATCCCATGATTGTTCAATTAAATCATTAAGGGACTTAGAAAAGACCTGCTTCAAGTCACAACTTACCTCCTAAGCAATGACATCAGGGACTGGAGAGATGGCTCAGTGGTAAAGAACCCTTGCTGCTCTTGGGGATGACCAAAATTGAGTTCCTAGCATCCATGTTGGGCAGTTCACAATGGCTTATAATTCCAGTTCCAGGGGGATCAATGCTCTCTTCTGGCCTCTGCAGGCACTTGCACATGCTACTGTATACATACACACATAAATTTAATTTTTTTAAAACTAATAACACCACCACAAGAACTTGGCTTTTTTGACAACTTGGTCTCGTGTGTTTTCTACTCTAACATTCTCCTTTTCTAGGCCCAGAAAACTTTACTGGAGGTTGGAAAAAATCTCAAGTAAGTGGGACAGAAAGATACATAACTGATCCTAGCACTCAAAAATTGGAAGCCACCTGGACTATGCAGCAAGATTTTACTGAAAACAAAACAAATACTCTCAAGTTGAAAAAATTATACATTATATAATTTAGAATTTGGTTCTATACCACAACCAAAGATAGTTAATAACAAATATTCAGAGTAGATTAACTGTAAGAGAAATGTCACTATACAGTCTATAGTATAGACTCAAAATGGAAAAAAAAAAAAAACTTCTCCATTTAATGCTTAAAAAACACCAACCAACCAACCAACCAGCCAGCCAACCAACCAAAAACAAACAAACAAACCACACCAAACACAAACAGACTGCATACTCAGTTCACATTCCCTCTCTGGCATTGAGTCTTCATGTAAATACCTTCCAGCCACGACATCTGGCTTCTCTAAGCTTCTCTAAACCCAAAGGTCTGCATCAGTTGATCCAAAAGTTTGCTGTGGGGAGTGTGTGAGGAAATGATCCTGATATGCATACACATACACACACACTATATGTATCTATAGTGTGTATGTATACATTTGTATGTATGTTTGTATGTACGTCTGTGAATGTGTATATATGCATCAGGAGGCCAGGTCAACCTCAGGTGGCATTTTTCAGAATCTGTCCTGTTTTTAAGAGACAGGTGACCCAGAGCTCACCTGACCCCGCTAGACTGGCTGGATAACAAGTTCAGGTAGACCTGTTTTGTCTCCCCAGTGCTGAGGTTACAAGGCATGCATTGCCATCACAGTTTTTTACGGGGTGCTAAGGATCTAACTCAGGTCCTTATGCTTGGCTGGCAAACACTTTACCAACTGAGCAATCTTTCCAGGCCGTAAGCTCAAACTCTTGCAGTCACCTTATACCCTGAAACACTTACTGCTTCCTTAAGTACAATACCCATTTATTACAGCAAGAAAGGATGGGCTGGGTTGTTCATTCTGTGTTCCTCAGAAGGAGTGACAGAAAAACAAACAAACAAACAAACAAAAAAAAAAAACACCCCACCATTTACTGTTCAAAATATAACTTTATCTATTTGAAAACCTTTTCCTATTATTCATTAATTCCTCAACTTCCTCATGTATCTACCAGATTTACCATGAACTCCATGAGGGGTTTCCATATGGTATCCTTGTTGCTAACGCTTTTTCAGACATTGGAGAGCATACAAAAATTAGTAAGCCTGACCATAAGACAGCTACCAAAACAAACACAAACTGCTAAACATACAACAATCCAAGTACTACATAAAAATACATATAAGGGCCCCTGGTAGTAAATATAATTAGGACCATTAGAAGAAGCTCCATGAAGAGTTGAGCCTTAAGTGTGACTAAGATTCAGTTAGGCATGAGAAAACAATATGAAGCCAGGCACACACCTTTAATCCCAGCACTTAGGGAGGCCCTGGCAGGTGGATCTCTGTAAGTCTGAGGCCAGCCTGGTCTATAGAGTGAGTTCCAGGACAGCCAAAGTTACACAGAGAAACCCTGTCTCAAAAAAACAAAAAAGAAAAAGAAAAAAATAAAGGCATAGCAAAACATGTGACAGAAAAGTTTCATTTCTTCAGAACAAAAAGCTAACTGATAGGGACTGGTAGATAACAACGCTGGAAAATGAACTTGGAGCCAGAAACTACAAAGGTCCTCTTATATACTGCTAAAGAAACTTGACTTATTGAATAGGCAATTCAGAGCATCATGCAGTTTTCAAAAGGAAGGTCATTAGATAATCAAGTTTATATAGACATAGAGAATGTCAGCAAAACAACCCAGAAAGTCATGTTACCAAGCTAGATAAGAAGCGGAAGTTGGGTTGAGTGGGCAGGTGAATATCAACAAGGTGTTAACACTAAGAGAAAAATCAAGGATAACAGACATTTCTTGTGGAACACTAAAAGGAATAACATCATTAACTATGTTTAAAAAAAAAAAAAAAAAAAAAAAAAGCAAGAGCTCTTTTAATCATTTTTCCCAGAGTGAGACAAAAGCCTAGCTTCAGTTTTAAAAATAATTTTTCAGGGTTTCTTCTTGTGTTTTTGTTTGTTTCTTTGTTTGTTTTGGTTGTTCATTGGTTTGCTTTGCTTTGTTGAGGTAGGGTTTTAGTTCAACTAACTGTTGGACTTACAAGTATGTGTCATGAAGTCCAGATTATTTTGTTTTTTAAGGTTCTGTAGACTACCCAGGTAACCTCCAGAAAGTTCTAATGAAATATAAGGGTAGTCTTCAAAAAGCATGCGAATGATCACTGACAATATAAAAGTTGGCTTTGGTGATACATTTCTAGAAGTTATTTCACAGCCAGAATTGCAAAGTCAGAATCTAAATTTGTCTAAACTAAAGTCAGCCTGGGAGGAACAGAGAAATACAAGAAAGAAAAAGAAGTGAATAGTAACAATTTGAAACAAGAATTCAAATAGTATTATGTATTCGCAAGCCAGGAAACATGTTAAAGGACCTATCCCTCAACAACAGCCAAGCAGATCCATGAAACACAGCAAAAGTCAGATAGAAAATCCCTCCATGGTGGCACAGTTACAATATAACTGTAAGTGTTCTACTGTCCTTTCCCCTGCTGAAAGCATTTGATTCATTACTAGTTCTGCCTAGCTCTACCATAGTCAGGCAGAGACACTAGGTTTCAAACATTTTTGAAAAAAAGAAAAGAGAAAATCCCAATTCCAATGACAGCTACATAGGAATTAAAACAGTTAAAGGCCAGGCCATAAACTCCAAAGACCTTCATCAAAGAAATGGGCAGCTCAACCAAACATAGAGCAGCAACAGCCGTATTCATAAACTTAAAGTATAAATGCCCACCTTTCTCCAGAAAATCACAAAGACTACGGGGCAGATTCACAAACAACATCGATTTCCAAAGAAGAACACAGATCAAAGTAAATTCATAAAGGGAGGAGAGGCAGAATCTTATTTGGAATACCAATTAAACAACAATTATCCTGGATTTCAAGTATTTCATCCTTTTGTAAACTGCAGGTATCGGTTTTGTTTAAAGGACGCAAAACTTAAAAGCTATAAGGCAAGAAAAAAAAGTGAGATCATGTGTAAGTAAGGAGTAGTAAGCCCAGACTAGCCTAGAACTCAAGGTCCTCCTGCCTGTCTCCCAAGTGTTCAGACTTAAAACCAAATAACATGAACGGTAGCAAAAAGTTTGAAACTGTCAGATGCCTCAACTCTCCAACCCGTGGTAAAAATCTCTAACTTCATTAGGCCTCAATGTTCTCATCTCTAAAACCGGAACGCTGCCCATGGACTGTTTATGGAATAGACAATGTCAGGGGCTCTGTGAACCATAGGGTAGTGCCAAAGGCAAAGGAATTGTTTTAAGCCTGCCAGTAGCGACTTCCATTTACTCCCCAAACAAAAACCACCGTGAGGTTAAATGTCTAGTTCCTCGAAAGGAATCCATCAAAGCTTGCTCGGATCTCAGTGTGCCCTCCAAAAGTCCCCAGGCCTTCTCAAGTCCCATTAACCATCCATCACCTGGTCAGGTGTAGGGTGGGAGACTACCGGGGCAAACACAAATGTCGGGAGAAGCATACAATGACTCGCCCAAGGTCAAAAACATTACAGTGTAGACAAGCCAGGCTTGCCAGCAGCACAGGCTACGTCTTCCCAGGTGCTGCCCCTTCCGGAGCCTCAGGAAGCAGCGTAGGGACGTGGTCTGCAGGGAGCTCCTGGCCTCCTCCAGCAGGCCCACACTTGACCACCTCGGGCGCGGCCAGCTCCTGCAACCCACCCTCAGCTAGGGCCCCAACCCCGAGGCCGAGACCCTTGGGCCAGGCCCCACAAAGTGAAGTTTGCCCGGCTCGCACCCCACGCCAAGTCCACGGTCTCACGCACTATGGTGGCCCGGCTCAGGACCCCGCCGCCGACACCACCAAGCCGATGACGCTGGACATTCAACCTCTCCCCCGACCAGCAAGACTCTCCTTCGGCCCAGACAGCGGGCAGGGTCGACTGTAGACTTCCTCCGCGAGCTCCGCCCCTTTGCTGCCAAGACGCACCCTCCCCCGGAGCAGACGAACAGATCCGTGAACCAGTCGAAACTCGGAACCGGATGGGGCTCGCGGACAGACAGACTCTAGAACCAATCCGTACGCGAAGCGGGAGGGGGCGTGTCTCAAGGAGCTGCGCCACGCCCCCCTGTGTTTCCGCTAGCGCGGAAGAGCCGAAGGAAACTTTCCCAGAGTTCCTTCGAGCTCCCTAGGTTCCCGCGGGGGCTGAGGCGGCGGCCGCCCGCGGGGAGGGGACTTGGGTCTGCTGCGGATTGGGTGAGGAGCGGGCAGAGCAAGGGACACTGTCCCATTTCCGAGAGGCCCCAGAAACCCTGCTGTTGGGAGCCTAGGCATCCTGAAGTCCCGGCTGTGCAGCCTAGCAGAGACCCCCGCACATCTCCATAGGCTGTACAGTGGAGAGCAGACCCCATACGGGGTGCGAGGGCCGGCTGCAAAGCACCGCTGTCCCACTTCAGGGCTTCGCGGAAGAGCGGCGCACTCCACTCTATTACAGCTCCAGGGTGTCGGGCGTACACTCTTACCCTAAACTGCCCGGGCTCCCGGACCCCAAGGCCCTACCCTGACAACCCCGCAAGTCTGGGTCGCGGTAACTAGTGCTTGTCGCCTGAGAAGACACCATTCTACATTGGAGATCGTGACTTCCAAACCAGGGCAAGTGGCTTCAAAAAGACGCTGGAGGACAGAATCCGTCTTGGGGGCGGAGCGTCGGGGAGAACGGTCACAAGCAGGAAGCGGAAGCCCTGCCCACCTCTCAACTTCTCCCAACCTGTAGTAGCACAGGTCTAGGTCTTCCTCTTACTTTTGTCCAGCCTGGTCCCGGGTGATGGCTCCGCTAGGGGATCCGCGGCGCCTCTGCAAGCTGGTTCAGGAAGGCCGCCTGTGCGCCTTGCAGGAGGAGCTGAAAGTAGCCGGAGGTTGCCAGGGGCCGGAAATTGCAAGAGGCTGCCTGGGGCCTGGCGGGGACACCCTTCTCCACTGTGCAGCCCGCCACGGGCACCGGGACATCCTAGCCTACTTAGTGGAGACTTGGAGTATGGACATTGAGGCTGCCAACCGAGACTACAAGCGGCCTCTGCATGAAGCTGCCTCTATGGGCCACCGGGACTGCGTGCGCTACCTCCTGGGCCGAGGTGCAGCTGTGGACTCCTTGAAGAAAGCGGACTGGTAGGTGCCCAGGGTCCAGAAAGACTATAACCACATTCCCTGAAAAATCACGAGTTTTTGTCTCTACTTTTCAGTGTGTCCGTTAGATGATATAACTTTCCTCGGCTTCTAATTCTCATCCCAACCTTCCTTTCTTCTTGGGGGTTGGTTCTTTAGTGAGGACAGCCTCTTCCCGTTGAGAGAGTATAGAAATGTAATCGAGTGAAGTGTAACGGGTGAATCGTATTACTCGGGTGCCCAGGATGTGTTTGGAGACATCTTGCTAAATTACCTGGTCACGATTACATTATTGTAATTTGCATGGCTTCTGTGGATAGGTACAATTGATAAAATTCAGTTGGACATGCACCCGATATTGAGCTCTGTGCATTTTTGTCACATCTAGCCTTGCAGAGCCACCAGCAAGAATGTTGGTGATACTCTGCCACTGCTCAAATCAATTTAATTTCTTGCTAAACTGACATCTTTTTTAGTCTATGTCTGGTTCCTGAGAGCTTGTGAAATTTTTTAGGCTCTTAACAATAAAGGTCCTGCCTTCAGGTTATTTCAAGTCTGTCAAAACATAGGGGCTGAGGTGGTGCAGCCTCCTAGCATTTATGAGCCCCTGAGTTTTAGCTTAGCATATCAAGGGCAGGAGAGAGCCATATGATTAAAAGTACATTTTCTTCAATATTGTAAATAAATAGTCCCACTGTATCTTGAGGGTTATCTGTGGTTTTTATCAGTCCTCTGATTGGCTCATAAACAGTTTTTGCCTCTCAGATAACCTACCCTTGTGGATGTACATTCAGAATAAATTTGTCCTTATTATTTCTCCACAGTCCTCAGAGAAGTCATATGTAGTCTAAGCTGTTTTCCTGTGCCTCCCTCTCCCCCACCCCCAGACTCCTCTAGATTATCTGTCTATGTCAAAGACATACATTGTCTGATGGCTTGGTTTCTTCCAAGTTCCATCCTGTTTGGCCTTAGGACTCCTCTGATGATGGCTTGCACAAGGAAGAACCTTGAAGTGATCCAGGACCTTGTGGAACACGGTGCCAATCCACTGCTGAAGAACAAGGACGGCTGGAACAGTTTCCACATTGCCAGTCGAGAAGGCGAACCTGTGATCCTCCGGTACTTGCTCACAGTCTGTCCAGATGTTTGGAAAACAGAGAGCAGAATTAGAAGAACTCCTTTACACACTGCAGGTACACCCTGCAAGCGCTGTAGTCTGCAGTTGGCCTCACCCCAGCACTGCCTACACTTTGTAGTTCAGGTCACCTGCTGGGGAATGACAAGTGAAGGCCTCAGAACGTCTTGGGATGTCTTCACAGACTATAAGTTTCTAAAGGGATGGGAACTTCGGCTAGCATGTCATTGTGTCAGTCCACTTTTAGAGTGAATCTGTCTTACCTCCTCGTTAGTTAGATGGTAAGCTAGCTTAGTTCTTTCTTAAGTCTGTGACCCTGGGTAAAGAACTCGGTCTGTATGTGAGCAAATGCCCTTCTTAGCTTTTGACAGAGGTAGTGATACCATGATGTAGAGTCAAGGGAAAAAGCAAAATTAGTGTGAAATGTGTGAATAATAAGCTCAAGAGTCTATAAAATAAGTTGGAAAATAAGCCAAGCATCATGGTGCATGCCTATAATTTTTGCACTCAGAAAGTTGAGGCAGCAGGATCCATGCAAGTTTAAGGCCAGCTGGGCAATGTTGAGAGAACCTGTCTCAAATTCCCCAATACCCCCACCCCCGAGAGAGAATTTTGGAAAATAGTTCTTAGTCTGAGGGGTAGTTTGTTGAATTAGGATACTCTTGCTTTCTCTAAATAAAGATCCATGCCTGAGATATACAGTTCATACAGGCTGGATAACAAGCATCTGGTTGTTTTCCAGCCACAGCTGGCACTTAGGAATCAAGGAATCCTTTCTGAAACCTTTTTAGTAAGTAGGAAAAAAAAATACTAGTTCATAAGTTACTTGGGCAGCTCTTCCATCACACACACTCTCCTAAAATATTCCCTTGGAGAACCAGTCAGCAACCTGTCACTTGCCCAGAATAAATGGAGGCCAGATAGTCAGAATCTTTCCTGTTGAGTATAGGTATCTTCAGTAGGAGGAGTAAAGTTCTGGATAATTTTCATAGATTACTATTAAATCGATTAGCATCAAAATGTTTTTGCAGTTTTATGGTGAAAGATTGTACTGGCCTTGAACCTTACAGTGGTAAGGTGGAGAGATAACTGTAAAGTTGGAAGTTTGCCATAAAAGTGCTCCTAATTGGAAACCATTGGGTACATGAAGTGAAAACATCATTCTTTACCCTTTATTTGGCTGGATTTTCTCTTACTGGGACAGTAATGGTAACTGTGTTAGGCTTTCCTCTGTGAGAAAACTGGGGCAGATATGGCTGAGCCAGCTCAACAGTTAAGAGCACTTGTTGCTCTTGCAGAATACCCGGATTCAGTTCCCAGCACCCTCATGGTGGCTCACATCCATCTCTAACTCTGGATCCCAGGTTTCAAGGGATCCATCATCCTCTTCTAACCTCTGTGGGCATTATCTATACATGTGGTACAGATACAAACACATAGACAAAACAGTTATACACAGAAAATAGAATAAATTAAAACAAAAATAATTTTAAAGACAAGACAGGCAGAGAGTGGAGCCAGGAGTGAGAATTTTGCCTGTTTTTGTTTGGGGGGTTTTGTTGTTGTTTGGGTTTTTTTGGTTTGGTTTGGTTTCGTTTCGTTTGGATTTTCCGAGACAGGGTTTCTCTGTGTAATAGAGCCCTGGCTGTCCTCGCTTTGTAGACCAAGCTGGCCTCAAACTCACAGAGATACGCCTGCCTCTGCCTCTCGAGTGCTGGGATGAAAGGCGTGTGCCACCACTACCCAGTGAATTTTTGCTTCTTTTTAATTATTTATTTGTTGTACTGGGATAAAACCCAGGGTTTTGCACATGGTAGGCCAGTGTTTAGCCAATGAACTACTTCCCCAGCCAAGGTTTCAAGTGTGTACTAAAATGTTCTCGTTGTCTCTATTCCCCTCCTCCCCTTGCCCCAGCAATGCATGGCTGCTTCGAAGCAGTGCAGGAGCTTCTTGATAGGTAAGAACAGAATGGTAAGTTAGTGGAAAGTATTTCTTATAATAAGTAGTCCTTTTCCTTTTATGTGGAAAGCTTGGGGCCCACAAACTGAAAAGTTTGCCTTCAGTTCATTGCCTACACACCAATGAGCATTGCAAGGACTCTGGATCCCCACAGGAGTGTGATGGGAGGACCTAGTGTAAATTAGTGAAGACTCTGAAAGAGTCAATGTCTCAGCACCAGTAAAACCAAAGCTGTTCACCTGAGGGGAGAATAACAGCTGTAAGGGAGGGGTAGGGTGGCTTTTTGCACCAAGGAAAAGGACAGCATATTTGAGAGACTGGAAGTAGTTCAGGGTAGGTTGAAATCTGAACAGTCAAGAGAATACGGATGCTGTAGACCATTGCAAAAGTTTCCACTTTATTATGTGCATGTGAGGTACCATTGAGGCATTGAGTTTGTTGGTTTGTTTTGAGAAGGATCTCACTATGTAATCCTAACTGGCTTGGAACTCAAAATATAAACCAGGCTGGTCTCAAACATACAGAAATCCACCTGCTTCTACCACTCCAGTTCTGGTATTAAAGGCATATATCACTGTGCCCAACCCTGTTGAAGGGTTGGCTTTTTATTTTCTTAGATTTATTTATTTTTATTTTTTGTAAATGAATGTTTTGCTTGCATGCGTGTCTGACACTGTGCGCATGCCCGGTGCCTTTAGAGGCCAGGAGATGGTGTCAGAAGGAATCAAACCCTGGTCCTCTGGAAGAACAACAGTACTCATCACCGTTGAGCTGTCTCCTCAGGTCCCTTGTTGAAGGGTTTTTAAGCCAAGGGTCATAAGAAATCAGTTGTCATGGATCACCTGGTTGCAAAATATAAATAAACCTGAAATGGGAACAGGTTTCTGTGAAATTGTCTCTTGGGTTAATAAAGTGTAATTGGAGAAAAATAATGGAAGCTGGGCTGAGTCGATGAGTATAGGAAGTGTGGTTTCAACGAATTAGAAGGATTAAGATTTCTTGTTGGAGGAATCATGTCATTAGGGGTGGGCTTTCATGTATCAGAGGATAACTCCCAGCTATTCTTCTAGTACCTGCCTACCTGCCTGCATGCTCCCTACATGATGATAGTGGATTAAACTGTAAGCAAGTTCCTAACTAAATGTTTTATTTCATAAAGTTATCTTTACAGCAGTAGAACAGCAATTAAGGCAAGAAAGAAGCGGTGGATTGAAGGGTATCTTTTAAAAGTTGACTCAGGAATAGGTGAATAATTTCGTAGAGGATCTGGGAGGGCCTGGGGATATAGTTCAATGGTAGAGTGCTTGCCCAGCATATTTAAGGCCTTGGGTTCCATCGAAAATAAAGGAGGGGCAAGGGAACATTGAGGATGACTTTCACAGTGAGATGCCTGTGCTACTTGCTGAGACAATGAACGGTGGACGAGGAACATGTTTAGAGGAAGCATAAGAATTTTGCTTTGGGACAAGTGCAGTAGTTGTATCTCTGTGGGTGTTCAAGGCAAAGACTTCAAGTAGGCAGAGACAAGATGGGCCAGATACAAATGTGAATCTTTGCAACATATGAGTGGTGACGTGAGGTTAGAAGTGGAAAAAGTAACTTGGTCAAAGTACTCAAGCCTGGGCCCTAAAAACATGTCTCAAGCACTTAGATTTGCTTTTCTGCAAATTTGTAAATACTCTTCACTGAAGAAACCCTTTTCAAGCACCTTTGTTTGTTAGGTCTGGGTAATGAAATAAACAGCTCTTCTCTAGTGGCCCTCATAGGCTAATGAAGAAGACTGTGAATAAATAAATCCACAGAACCCTAGAATTAAGGAACTGCATGCATTCGTGCACATCTGTGATTCCAGTGCTTTAGAGACTGAGGCAGGAAAAGCTTGTGTTCCAGCCAGGCTGGACTGCACAGCAAGATGACTGGTTGTTGGGGAAAATGGCAGCGGGAGAGGGTGAGGTGAGGGTGGTGATGAAAAGAGCATTAGGAGGCTGTTGTCAGCTGACTATGCATAAGTGTGAAAGCAGAGATAGGAGGCCAAAGACATTTTAAGTAGCCTGGCTGTAAAATTATGTCATGTAATTGGTTGGGAGAGAAAAGAGAAAGACAGCGGTAAGGGTGACTACAAGTTACTAAGCTGAGAAGTTGAAGAAGTGAAGGTTCCTGCAGACATGGTAAAATTTAGAAGAGGAAAGTCCTAAAGACCCAGAGCTTGGTTCAGAAGCTAAAGTGATAAGAGGAAAGACAGCTCCAGACTGTCACGGACATCTGTAAGGCATAAAGTCTGCTTGCGGACTATCCTGTCACCTGTCGTAGATTTGAAACAGTGAATTCACAGTTCTGTCATTTTTGGATTTGGCTGTAGGTGTCACTATGAACCAGACTGTAGAGACAACTGTGGTGTCACGCCCTTCATGGATGCAATTCAGTGTGGCCATGTTAGCATAGCCAAACTGCTCCTTGAAAAACACGAGGTATAAAGTATTTTTGCTTATTCCTTTATTTCTTCTTTAGAAAATTTAGATCTGGAGATAAACAATACATCATTATTCATCTGGGTTTAAATCCAGGCTCACCTGAGTTTCTCTGGTGGGATCTTTGACCTCCAAAAACACTCGTGAATCAGTGTTCCTATCTCTAAAATGGCAACAGAATGTAATTTCAGAAGTTTCCTACAAAGACTAAATGATGCTGGGGTGGAGCTCAAAGTAAAGCACTTACACAGCATGCCCAGGACCATGGACTTATCCAGGGAGGATCCAATAATCCCACATCCATAGAGCAGTTAGCAAACTAAGGATTCAGTAAATAGTGTCACTTTGATAGTAATAGCTACAAAGTAGCCTGATAGAGCTTAAGGCACTGCAGCCAATGACTCAATTCCTTTGAGAATGGAACAAAAATTATGTGCTCTGCCCAGAAGAACTGCACAGACAGCTAAGCCTCACCAAAACATCTACAGGACAATGGCCACAGATTTCTCTGTGTTTAACATTGTTCCTCTTTCCTGCCTACTAGGCTTGCTCTTCAGTTGCAGATAGCCTGGGGGCCCAGGCTATACACCGAGCAGCAGTCACTGGGCAGAATAAAGCCATACGATTCCTGGTGTCCGATCTCGGCATTGATGTGGATGTGAGAGCAAAGTCAACCCGGCTCACAGCACTTCATTATGCAGCTAAGGTTAGTTGCTTCTCATGACAGCATTCCTTCTCTAGGCTCACTTTGCTCCAGTGATGGGCAGCTCTGTAGTCCTGACATCTTTGTTGAATGTATAGAATGCATCATCTGTATTCTATAATCCTGAGATGTCCATGATTTTGAGTCTTGTCTTTTTACTAGAAGCATGTTGTATTTTGTTTTTAGGCAAAAATAAACAAAGGCAAACTCTTTTTAGTTTTTCAAAACAGGGTTTCTCGTGTATCCCAGATGGCTGTCCTAGAACTCACTTTGTAGACCAGGTGGCCTCAAACTCAGAGATCCTCCTGCCTCTGCCTCCCTAGAGGAGAACTCTTAATTCTGTCTAATACTTGGGCTTTCTGTACGCCTTCCCATTCTTATTTTCAGTAATAATGTTATTTAAAACCATAAAAATGTTGAAGGGTGAGGAGGCCTTCTCAGTTGTCTCTTAAGTGTTTGAAAGCAAATTGTGTAACTCCACTTTAGTAAAGTTAAAACTTTTCTGTTACATATAAACAAATAGGACATAGCTCAGCCATCTCCTTGCAGACTTCCCAACACGCACATCAGGCAGGTCACACTAGTTGTAGCTCCAGCTCTAACGGAGCTCACTGATACCCCATTCTGGCTTCAACAGGCTACATACCTGTGTTCACACACACACAAGTAAAAGTAAAGTAACTTGCTGAAAATTTACAAGTGAACAAAATTTCATTTAATAATTATAACTCTTTCTTGTATTGAATTCAGAAGTTAAAATCTCTTTAACTGAGACAAAGAAATTGCATCTACTGGTCTCTCCAGTACATGGAACATTGAGGATGTGCATAAATATTTCACTAGACAAAAAGCTATTTTAGGAGCCTTGCTTATTATACATGGTTAAGAAGGTCCTTGCCTTTATTTGGTTTTCTAGAGGCAAGAGTACAGGTTTTCTGGCCACAACACCTACCACACACTCCCCCTGAATACAAGGATAGATACACAAGTAAACTGAGGGTCCAGTCCACGAACATGAGAAGAAAGGCTAACATTTCTTCTGTAGAAAGGGTGAACCTGCAATCTTGATTTTAGCCTCACTACTTTCTGATGGGCTAACTGCCTAGTGTGTGTGTAAATTTCTATGTAAGTAATGCCAGCTAGGGTAGGTCTCTCTCTTCTGAGAGCCCCAAAATTTTACAGTTCCTCTCTGCCTTAAAGATGTTAACAAAGAGTTCATATAATTGGGAAATTTTGGAATTGTGACTTCTATATAAACCACAACATTGTACACTGCTGATCTAGATGGAAACCTAATCATATTATCCATCTGGATAACTGAATGTTACAAATGTTGAATGAATTGTTAGAATCATGGGTGATATAAATCTTCCTTAAAACAGGAAGATTGCAGATGGCTTCATCAGGAAAGGTTTCTGATGCACAGTAAAGGTTGTTTTTAAGGCTTTGATTTTGTCCTCATCACAGTGGTTAATGAACGTATTTCAACTCTCAGGAAGGACAGACGAGCACAGTTCAAACTCTGTTATCCTTGGGTGCTGACATCAACGCTAAAGATGAAAGAAATCGCTCAGGTATGAAATGATTCGTGGACCTTTTAGTCTGCGTTGATACAGGGTGAGCACCTCAGTGGTGAGCTCTCACCTAATGTGCACACAGACCTACATTCAATCCCTAGCCCTGAAAAAACAAGCAACTGTTATTTTAAGCCATAACCATATATGTGAGGTGAACACATTTTTAATTTTTAATTCAGGAATTTTTAATTTTTATGTACCACTAAAACTATGTATAATTTGTCCATGAGAGTGATCCTAGGAATAAACAGTCCCCTCCTGCTTCCTATTAACTAGAAAAGCTTCTTGCAGCTTTTCTGATTCTTTTGTTTTCTTTTTTTTTTAAATTAACTTATTTATTTGTTTATTAAGGTTTTCTTTATATAGCTCTTTATCTTAGAATTCACTGTATGAAATAGGTTGGCACCTCAAACTCATAGAGATCTGTCTCCCATTTGCTGGAATTAAAGGTGTTGTCACCATACCTGGCAGGCTTATTGTTTCAGCCCAGTCATCGAAAACTTGTCATGCAGTACAGGCCATTATGGGTGGACTATGAAAGTGTAAAATCAGCCCGACATGGTGGTGCATGCCTGTAATCCCAGCACTCTGAGAGGCAGAGGCAGGTGGATCTCTGAGTTCAATGCCAGTCTCATCTACAAAGAGACAGCCAAAGCTACACAGAGAGAAAATAATATTACTAGTAATAAAATGTAAAATCTGTATAACTGGGGAGCTGGCAAGATGGCTCAGTGGGTAAGCACTTGTAACCAACCCTGGTAACCTGCATTTGATCCAGCAGCCCCCACACAATGGAAGAGAACCAGCTCCTGCAGGTTGCCCTCTGACCAACCTCTTTACATGCCCTGTGGCAAATACACATACACACATAATCACACCCAAAGTAAATAAAGGTAAGCTCTGTAAAACCAAATAACCCAATATTGTTTTCTGAGTGCAGCACGTGTTCTCAGCATAGATCACTCTTGTCTCCCTTTAGCCCTGCATCTCGCCTGTGCAGGTCAGCACGTGGCTTGCACCAGGTTCCTCCTGAAGTTAGGACTGAAGGATTCTGCAGACCTAACAGGCACCCTGGCCCAGCAACTCACACAGAGTGTAGATATCCTCCAGTACTTTGACCACGACGTGGAATCATAAGGACGTTGGAAGAGGAGGCAGTGAAGTTCATGGTGATTCACATAGAGCTTTTTCAGTTACCGACAGATCAGTGAGTTATTTCCAAGCCCGTGTTTTCATCTCCTGCCTTTCCTTCTGCATGTTCTTCTGCTGAATGACCAGGAGTCTGGCTTCCTGGCATGTTGTATGATCTTGAGCATATCCATCTTTTTCTTTTTTAAACTGTAATGAGCATTGAACTCAGAAGCTGGCACATGCTAAGCAATTGCTGTGCCACTAAAGTCATTGCCAGCAAATAGAATGAGATTAAACACCGAGTATGGCGAATCCTTAGGGAAGTGAATGTAATATATATATATATATATATATATATATATATACATACATATATATATATAATATGTAATATATGAAAGTGTAATAAAACTAGAAATATAAATTGTTAGCCCTTCATGGTGGTGCATACCTTTAATTCCAGTACTTAGGAGGCAGAGGCAGGCGAATCTTTGTGAGTTTGAGGCCAGCCTAGTCTACAAAGTGAGTTCCAGGATATCTAGGACTATACAGAGAAACCCTGACTTGAAAATATATATATATGTGTATGTATGTGATATATATATATTGGTTTTACATATATATGCAATTTGCTGTTTACTCAATTATAAAACATGGTTGACCTATTTAATTTTTTTCCTTTATTAGCTTTTATGTGGCCATTTTGTTTCAGTGCCATTTTAAACAACATTTACAAGGAATTTTTTGTCACCTTTTTATATTCTCAGCACTGCTAGTTGAACTAAGTTTTTCATTTGTTTGTTTTGTTTTCAGTGTGAATGGATAGTTTGCCTGCATATATGTCTGTGAGTCACATGCCTGGTACCTTCAGAGGCCAGAGAAGACATCTGATTTCCCAGGACTAGACTTACAGACAGTTGTGAGCCTCCATATGGATGCTGGGGATCAAACCTCAGATCCCCTAGAGAGCAACCAGTACTCATAACCACTGAGCTGAGCCATCTCTCCAGCCCCAGGAATAAGACTTAAAGTTTTAAGAACTTTTTGTTTGTTTTAATAGACAAGTTTAATCATGAGCAAGACCTAATCCTCATTAGTTTAGTATGATCCAGCGAGTACTGTTGCACACCCACCTGCAGTATTGTGGTTGCCTTGGCAAACAGCAAAGACTTCCAACTCCTCCTAATATCCTCCTGAGGAGTTCATAAGTCTCTGTTTCTAACCACCAAATAAATGTTCCTGTAAAAAACACAGTCCTGTCTTGTAATCTCTTCGTCATACACTGTATGTCTATGCTCATCTGAGATGGGTTTCCATTTTCCCTGTGTCACAGAACTCTTCATTTCAATGTCTTTTGGGTCTGAGGATGATCCTGCTGTGTGATACCCTATGTATGCGTGCTGTGGCTCAAAGGTCACCCTTAGCGCGCGCACGCATGTGTGTGTGCACACACACATACACACACACACACACACAAAGGATTCTATTCATCCTCATACATGTTCTTTCTCCTCTTCCCCCTCCCCTCTCTAACTAAAGCATTTCTGTGTACCTGAAGCTAGTCTCAGACTTGTTATATTTTTAAGCTCTGAGTGTGCTGAAACTTGAAACCTGAGCTATAATGCCTGGTATCTCTTTTTTGCTTGTTATTCTCCACTCATAATTAATTCCCATGTGTCACACTACTTCTGTCCTTCCCAGTACTAAACTCTAAAAATGCTGATTACTACAGGCCACTGCTAAAATTACTCAATAGCCATAGATGATAGTGGTTATCACAACATTAATTGTAGCAAAAAAGTAGTAATAATATGTGCTAACAAGGTTAAGAGCACTGGTTGCTCTTCCAAAGGTCATGAGTTCAATTCCTAGCAACCGTATGGTGGCTCACAACCATCTAAAATGAAATCTGGTGCCCTTCTCTGGCGTGCAAGTATACATGCAAACACATATTGTATACATAATAAATAAATAAATAAATATTTTTTTTAATGTGCTAACAATACACAATTGCTATAATACTATATTAGAAATGCTAATAGCAATGCTGATGATAATAATTGTTCCCCCTAATTATAGTTACTTTTTTTTTTTTTTCATTTTCTTGAGTTACCAAAAGTTACTTTCCCAGGCCTCTCTACCTAAAATTTTACCCTTTTCCTCAGCACTTGCCACCTCCTTCTTTGTGATGGTTAGCTTTACCTATCAGCTTCAGTGTCCACGAAACCTAAAGCCACCTGGAAAGGAGGTCTTAATGATTGATTGTTCTCATTGGTTTGGCAGTGGGTATGTCTGTGAGGGGTTGTCTTAAAATTAAGTTACTCAAGGGAGGACCCATCCCACTGTGGGCAGCTGCTGGGATAATCTTTTTGTAAACTGTGTAAAGGTTGTTTTTGGTTTTTCTTTCTTTCTTTTTTGTTAATTAATTCAGTTAACTTCTTGATCATAGGCCACTGCGTCATCTCCCAGTCCTACCTTCCCTCCTGCATCCCCTACAGACACCCCGGTTCATCTAGTCACATGAAAACTGAGTTCATCTTCCGCCCTGTGGCCTTGTAGGGAAGTCCCATCAGGGGGAAGTGATCAAAAAGCAGGCAACATAGTCTCTGTCAGAGATATCCCCACTCCCTTAACTAGTGGGTCGACATGAAGCCTGACATGCCCATTGGACTTATCTTCTTGGGGTCTGCATTGTAGTATGTCCATCCTGTACTATAATGACTAAAATCTACTTATAACCGAGTATATACCATGTGTGTCTTTCTGTGTCTTTGTTGCCTCGCTTAGGTTGATCTTTTCTAGGTCCGTCCATTTGCCTGCATAAAGCTTTTCTTTGTATTTCTCAGATGTTGATTTCTGTACCAGCAGAGAGCTGAGGACTGCCTGGATTTTGGTATTGTTATTTGTTTTGGATCATCACCTCCCTGAGTAATTTGTAAACATTCTTCTCTATCACCTTCCGATTGGTTTAAGAAAGAGCTGGCCTATAACAAAACAGGAGAAGAAAGCCGGGACTTCTGGGCAGAGATAGGAGGGCTAGGAAAGAATCAGGCACATGGGGGGTGTTCCCCCACCCCCCGCCAGCCAGCCAGGAGGAAGTCATACTAGGATATAGAGAAGTACCAAGCCACGTGGCATATGTGGACTACAGTAGATGGGGTAATTAAGTTATGTAAGCTAGTTGGAATCAAGCCGAAGCTATAAAACCTAAGCTTTCATAAATAATAAAAAGTCTCTGTGTCATTATGGGAGCTGGCGGGTGGAAGCAGTCCCACAGTAGGCAGCACCATTACCTGCAGGGGTGTCCTGAAATGTGTAAGAGGGGAGAAATTGAGCTGAACAGAAGCAAGCAGACAAGGGAGTATGACGCAGTCGTATCTCTCTGCTTTAACTCTGCATGTGATGTGATGGCTTGAAATCCCTGCTTTGACTGCTGCACATGAACTGACTATGGCCTGGAATTTGTAAGCTGAAATAAACCTTTCTCCTCCAAGTTTCTTTTTGTTAGGGCATTTTATTATAGCAACAAAAATAAAACTAGACACACACTCCCCTAGTTTTTTCTTCATAGTGTTTACCACTAGCAAACATACCATATAAAATTTGAGTGACTGTTATATATCTGTCTTCCATTGATATTTAACCAGCTTGTGTCAGGAATGAGGCCTAGAACAGTCCTGGCACAGAATAAGTTTACTGTAGTATGTTTGGTATGTTTGGTGAATACATGATAGCAATGATTTACGCTTATTGAGTCTTAACGTAGGCTAGATGCTGTGCTAAACACTTTAAGAATGTTGGCTCATTTTGTTCTCTGGCTTTTACACTTTACTCTGCTTCAAGAAGCGTTTCTCACACACTCCCTTGAAGAGTCTAATTTTTGAATCTTAGCTCACGAGCACCATCTTGCCACCCCACAGTCTGTCTTCATTGCTGCTCCTGTGTACAATCTACTCTCTGTGAAGTTACCTGGGATTTCCTAATTGCTGGGTTAATTAGTTTGTTTTGTTGTTGTTGACAGTATCTCACTATATAGCACTATGTAGCCCTGGCTGTCCTGGAACTCACTCTGGAGACCAAACTGGTCTCCAGGTTCTGCCCTCCAAGCACTGGAGTTAAAGGCATGCACCACGTCACCCAGCTAAGTAATACATTCTTAACTCTTAGGTTACTAATATCTTCAGTCTCTTCTGCTTTCTGGACTGTTGTTCCTGAGATAATTCACTCCAATTATATTCTTTTCCTTCTCTTTTTTTTCCCTCACGCCTCCACCCCCCCCCCCTTTTTTTTTTTTTTTTTTTTTCATTTTCTTTTCAAAGATAGGATCTTAGGGTGTATTCTGAGCTTTCCTTGGATTTGTGGTCCTCCTGCCTTAGCCTTCTGAGTGTTGGAGTTGAAGGCATGTGCTCTTATTCCTTGCTTCTGAGGTTTCCTTTCTGGTGTTCTCTGTGTACTCCTCTCCTAGGGTCTGTCCCTTGATTACTAGGGTGCTTAGCTTTGTGCCCAGCTCACTCCTCTTATTCACTCCTGCTATTGAAGTAGCAGTTTTACCTGCACCCCAGTATATGGCAACCACCCAAATCTCTCCAACCTTATTTTCAACTGCCTGCTAAAAAAAATTTTTTTTTTTTTTTTGCATGCCTTTAGTAAGGTTGTCTCACAACCTACTTCATGTTCACTTCCCCATACTCTGTTCACCTCTATCTTGTACGTCTGCCTAGCTGAGAGCCCCTCAGTTCACCAGGTCAATCAAGTTGGAAATGTGGGATCACTAAAACTACCATTCTCCTCCACAGGAAGCCCTGGCCTATTCCAGCTGTTGGATAACTGCCTGTCTTCCTTCAGGCTCTCATACATACTCTTATCTCACACCATCCTTGCAGCAGCCTTGTAATTACTAATCCTGCTTCTACTTGTGTTCTCAAATCTGCCTTCCATCTAGCTTCTAGAGAGCACTCACTAATTCAGATAAGGAAGGACATTGATTGCCAATGGTAGCTGAATGTCTGTCCTCCCAGAAAATATACTAAAGACTTTGTTAAGAAGTCCCTCCTTACAGGATGTGATTGTTACTACTGATTGTCACCTTGCAAGGATCTACAATCACCTGAGACATCCCTCTGGGCATATCTGTGAGGGAATATTTAGATTCCATTAATTAAGGTGGAAGACCCACAGTTGTAGTGAAATTATGACAGTAGTTGTCAGGGATAGAAATGGATAAAAACTGCAATCACTTGAAAACAGATCTATATTACTTCCTGTGCTAAAGGAATTCTATGAGACAATAGTTAGAGAACAAAATGAAAATGGATGGTAAGATGGGAAAGGAATAGAAATCTGGCTTAAGAAATGAGAGAAGGAGGCTGGAGAGATGGCTCAGAGATTAAGAGTACTGGCTGAACTTCTGAAGGTCCTGAGTTAAATCCGAGCAACCACATGATGGCTCACAACCATTCTCTTCAGGGCCACCAGGACTCAGTCTTTTCGGCTCTCTTGGTCTCCTTTTGGAGCTCCTGTCCCCTCCAGGTCTTTCTATCTTCCCCTTCTTTCATAAGATCCCCTGCACTCTGCCCAAAGTTTGACTATAAGTCTCAGCCTCTGCTTTGATACCTCAATCAGTAGAGTATTTCAGAGGCTCTTTGTTGTAGGCTCCAGTCCTGTTCCCTCTCTTCTCCTGCTTCCGATGTCTATTGCATTGGTCCTTCTGAATAAGGATTGAGCATCTTCCCTAGGGTCTTCCTTGTTGTTTAGCTTCTTTAGGAGTATAGATTGTAATATGTTTACCCTATATTACATGCCTAATAACCACTTATGTGTGGGTATATACCATGTCTGTCTTTCTGCTTCTGGGATACCTCACTCAAGATGATCTTTTCTAGTTCTACCATTTGCCTGCAAATTTCACGATGTCCTTTTTTTTAGTAGCTGAGTAGTATTCCATTGTGTAAATTTACCACAATTTCTGTATCCATTCCTCCATTGAGGGACATCTGGGTTGTGTCCAGATTCTGGCTATTATGAATAGAGCTGCTACAACATGGTTGAGCAAATGTCCCTGTTGTCTAGTTGAGCATATTTTAGATATATGCCTAGGAGTGGTATAGCTGGATCTTGAGGTAGCACTATTCCTAATTTCCTGAGAAAGCACCAGAAAGATGTAGACTTTAAAACAGAAAATGCTAAAGGAAGCAACCAAAATCACCACTAATTCCACTGCTCAGTTATGCCATTCTTTTCTTAAAATAAATATTTATTTTATTTATTATTGTTGTTATGTGGATGAAGTGTGTGCAGACAGATACACATGCACAGAGGTCAGAGAACAACTTTGAGGAACCACATTTTCTCCTTCAGTGGTAGGATCAGGGGTCTGACTCAGTTCATCAGGCTTGCATGGTGTGCCCTTTGCTCTCTTGTGCTGTGAGAAGTACCATGAGCAAAGCAATTTGGGTCAGCTTACACTTTACAGTCCCTCTTTGAGGAAAACCAAAGACAGAGCTCACGGCAGAAGCTTGATGAAGAAACTACACAGGTTCCTTGTTCCCAGATTCACATTGAGCCACAGCCCAGGCCCACCTGCCTGAGGATGGCATCCCTGACAGTGGGCCAGGCCCTTCTTCACCAATTAGCAATCAGTAAAATGCTCCCACAGATATTGTCACAGGTCCATCTGACCTAGGCAGCTCTTCAGTTGAAGTTCCCTTTTCCTAGGTGACTCTGGGTTTGTATTAAGTTGACAGCTGAAGCCACCTGTGGCAAGCCAAGTGCTTATACCTGAGCCATCTCACAGACACAGTAGCCCACTCTTTCTCTTCTGAGTCTATGAAAATGAATGTGCTTGAGACACTCCAGGACATGCAGTTTTGCTCCTAACTTTATACTAAGACGTTTGTGTGCTGTGCTTTTAACTGTCAAGTCTTGCATCCTTGTGTTATTTTCCATGTTAATTATTTTATAGAAACTTTTCTTTTTTGCTGTATTGAGGATCAAACTCAGGTCTTTAAGCATACAAGACAACCACTCTGTCACTGAGATACGTCCTGGGTATTGATAAAGATGGGATAATCAGTAAACATTTGTCCAACCCCACTGAAGAAATGAGGTAGAAAGTGGAAAATGACTGTTATATTTGACTGCCTGCAGGATAGAAGCTGAGTAAATGCCTGAGAGATAATGATGCCACAGAGGGCCTGTGTAAGCCTGTACTTCTTTGGAGGTAGTAAATGATAAGGAAAAAAATGAACAAATAAAAAATGGGCTGGAGAGATGACTCAGTGCTTAAGAGCACTAGATGCTTTTCCAGAGGACCCAAGTTCTAATCTGCGCACCCAAAATTGGTTTACAACCATTTGTAACTCCAGTTCTAGGAAATCTGATTCCCTCTTCTGGCTTCTGCTGGCACCAGGCCCACATGTGATATGCTGACATATATGTAGGCAAAGCATTCATGTGCATAAAATAAAATAAAAATGTTAAAGATTAAAAAAAGAAAGAAACTGGGCTAGGGATATAGGTTAATGTTACAGTATTTATTTGCCTGTCACATCTAATACCCTGGGTCTCAGCAACATGCTATAAATAAATAAATAATGAAATAGTTGAGTTAGACATAAGGCAATTTTTCAGAGGAGAGCACAGCAAATCTATAACAAAGACAGAATTAGGCTCACTGATTCTAGGACTGAAGCAAGGACCATCACCTAGTCAGGAGAAACAGGGTCAGTGGCCTTGGGAAGGTTCAGCCCCAAAGATGGTAGGAGTACTGTCTACGTAGAGGTATTAAAAAAGGAAAGGGCTGGGGAAGAGGAGAAAGTTTAAAGCAGAATGTGTAGCCATAGCATGTTGGTGTGTCACTGTCTTTTGAGATGGGGGGTTGGTTCATAGGGGTGGGTTGAGGGCAACTAGTGATGTATTCAGAATTTCCACAATGCTAAATAGTGTGAATTTACACTCAGTCTTTATACAGTGGAAGTTGCTTCCGGCGGGCCTGGGAACACAGGCTACTCAGCTACTCAGGTGGCTGATGTAGTAAATGAATTGAAGTGTGCAGCTATATGTAATGTTTAGTATTATTAGCCCGAAGATTATCATGGTGGTATTATTTAACCTGCTGTCAGAAATAATAAGACACAGACGCCTGTTAGATGTACAGTTACCTTATTACCTTAGGCAGAGGGTTATTTTACTTATCCTGTCTAAATCATCTCAACATCCACCTCCCAGCCCCCATCCAATGCCATCCTCCTTAACCATTCTATCTTCCATCCATAATCTTATAAATACTTGCTTTTATTTTTCATCTGGGCCTCTTCATGTGATTACTGGAGTCCTTCTTCCCCTCCTCCCACAGTTAGGTATATAAACTATTTATTAACAGCAAAGGCCCAGAGACTTTTTTTTTAATATACCCACAGTACACCCCCAGCAGCCAGTGGCCTTGGTATACTGACCTTGGACACGAAGGCCCCAAAAGTGGCGCTGAACCAGAGGGCTCTAATCTTCTTCAGTCACTCCAGGTCCTCACGCAGCTTGTTGTCTAGACTGTTGGCCAGAACCTGGCTGTACTTCCCATTCTTCACATTCTTTTGTCTGTCCAAGAACCAGTCTGGAATCTTGTACTGCTGTGGATTTTGCATGATGGTGATCACACATTCCACCTCATCCTCCGTTAGCTCTCCAGCCCTCATGGTGAGGTCAATGTCTGCTTTCCTCAGCACCTCATGAGCATATTTTTAAAAAAAGCCATGGGGGCCCGGGATGGATGTTTAGACAGTGTAAGTAAAATATCTCTGGGCCCAAGGTAAATAAGGGAATTATAAATTTAACAGGTGTCTGTTTCTTATTATTTGTGATAGTGGGTTAAATAATACCACCATGATAATCTTAGGGATAATAATAATAAACATTATATGTAGCAGCAATTAATTTACTACATTTCAATTAATTTACTACAACAGGCTGGGGCAGGAGGCTCCTAAGTTTAAAGACTACGAGGGCCACAGTCAGCATTCAAGGCCCGAGGATGCAGTATGAGCTGGGGCAGCCTGGGTAACTTGGATTCCATGTGATGTTAGCTTAATTAGCAACCTGGTGGGATTTAGGCTTTCATGGTCATTATCCAGAGGTGTTTGCAGGCAGGTTTGCCTAAGGAGGGAAGACCCTCCAAGAACATGGGTGGCACCATCTTACGGGCTGGGTCCTGAACTGAATCAAAAGGAGAAACCAGAGGAGCATCGTCATTCCTGACAGCTGAAGCAATGATCGGCCTGCCTCCTGCTCCTGTCATCACACTGCTCCTGCTCCTGTGCCTTCTCTGTCATAATGGACCCCTAAAATGTGAACCAAAATAAACCCTTCTTTAAGCATTATCTGATATTTTGTCACAGCAATGAAAAGTAACTGATACATCCTGTCTCCTTTTTTTTTTTCTTTTTTTTTTTTTCTTTCAAAAAATGAAAGACAAAAGGGTGGGCCAAGAATAACTGAGGATAGGGTCCTGGCTTAGCATTTGTGACCATAGATTTCATTCCCAACTCCCAAAACATCATTGCTTTCCTAACCCAGAAACCTGTCAGAGGTCAAGATCCAGCCGGAAAAGGTGATATGGCTATCACAGCTGGGACAGCAAAGGGGACAGTAATGATGGGTGGTGCACATAACTGTCTGTCATTCAGCAATTACAGACTCCTGATTCCTTTCACCAGTCCTGAGAAAGGTAATTAACTTAGTAATGGGGCTGCCACTAGGCATTCCTGGGAAAAGCAGTGGAGAATAACTACACTTATCAGTTCCTCATCTTCTGCCTTTGTGGGTTTTCTTGCCTGAACACATCAGCCTGGGAATCTCTGCAGGCATCTGCAGCAATGCTTGCTGGGAGCTCACCTTCCCTTTGCTCAGTAAAAGGCCCAAAGCATCCTTGAGGTATTTGAAACAGTGTTTAAAAACAATAAACAGGGTTTATTTAAGCAGGATTTTTATTGTTTCAGAGAGTTTTCAAAGTTTCACAGCTTGGTTACCAGTATGAGCTCTGGATTTAAACCCCAGCTTTTTCACTTGATAATTGTGTGGCCTTATTTTAAAAATGTACTCCATGTCTCTAAGCCTTGGCTTCCTTATTTAGAGAATAAAAACATATTAACTGGTCTTGGTGCACACCTGTGTTCTCAGCATGTGGGAGGGGCTCTCTCCCTTTATATTTTTTAGCTTTATATTGATTCTTTGTGAATCAATAAAAATCCCACTCCCACTCATCTCCCTGTCCCTCCATATCTGCCCTCCACCCTTGCTACCTCCCTTCCAAAAGAAAACAAAAGATAAAAATAAGATAAATAAATAAATAACATCTCATCATGGAAGTTGCAGCGTGTCACAATGTGTCATACAGTATACCCTTTTGTCCACATATCTTTATTTGCAAATATTCATTGCAATGACTCATTAGTCTGGTTCAAGGCCTCTGGCTTCTACACTATCAATACTGGATCCTTGCTGGAACTCCTCGTGGGTATCCTGTTGTTGCCCCGTGTCATGGAGATCCCGCAGCTTTGGATCTGTAGGACCAGCCCCTTCACATGCTCCAGCAGTTTATAGATGGGGTATACATTGGGGTGGGCCAACTCAAAGCCCTGGATCTGGGCCTGGGTGGGAGGCAACTGAGTTGTTCAGCCTACCACACCACTAGCTCCATCTCTCCAGCTCTGCCCATGCCACCAGGCCCAGCTCTACTGTGCTGCCCAGGTGAGATGTGGAGCAAGGGGCTCCATTTCTAAGCTATCAGGGCTACATAGCAATACCCCACAAACTACATGCAGACAAATAACACTGCCTGTCATAAGGACTGAAGGGGATCAGTAGTGTTCAGTTAGTCAGTAAGCACATTGAGCACTTTATTTAATTTATTGGGGGGTAGAGGGGGTCTCTCTACAGAGCCTTAGCTGTCCTGTCCTGGGATTCACTATGCAGACCTGGCTGGTCTTGAACTCAAGACTCTGCCTCCTGTTCTGCATCTGGGGTGCTGGGGTTAGAGGTGTAGACTATCACACCCAGATATTGTGAGCACTTTTGCATGAGCCAGGCACATTGAGCGCCACACAACCTAGATAGGCATTTCTGGTGGTTTGGGTTTTTTTTTTCCTTGATATTTCTGAGGATCAGATCCAAGTCCTCAAATATTGCTAGCAAGTACTCTACCAGTGAGCTATGTCCCCCTCCCCCAGTATGTGGGGGCAGGGGTGGTGAAAGTGAAAGTGAATGTGTGCTACAGTGGAAATCAGAAGACATTTTAAAGGGAAGTCTGTCTTTCCTTCTATCATGTGGGACCCATACATGATGAGACATCTGACTGGCCTGATGTGTTTTGATGACATTGGTTGGCCTTCAAGCCCTGGGATCAGCCTGCGCCCTTTCCCCCAGAGCCAGACTTGCAGGAAGGAGGTTGCCACCCTGCCCTGTTTTCATGGGTTTTGGGGATCCAAACTCAGGTCATGATGCTTCTGCAGCAGGCAGGCTCTACCTACTGAGCTCTCTCCCCAGTTTCATCCCCGTACTTCTACAAACCCTTTTTTCTTTTTTTTTTTTTTAAGGATAGACTCACAGTGTTGCCCCGATGGGCCTCAGACTTGATAATCCTGCTTTCTCAGCTATCCTAACGGCTAAGAATACAGGCCTGCACACTAGGCCCGGCTCCTAGGTAAACATTTTAGACTCATAGTTGGTGGAGATACTCTGTTAATCAAAAGCTTATGAAATCCAGAATGTATCAGGCGGCCAGAGTGCTAGAAAGAAAATAAAATAGTGAAGGAGACAGGAAGTGCCGAGAGGTACATTTGTCAGTTGAATCCATGACAACATTCTAGACAGAGTCAGCTGTGCCTGCTGGGTCCTGAGGAAGCTGTGGTCTGCTGCTTTAGAGAGCAGGCCAGGGAGCCAGGGTGGCAGAAATGAGTAAGAAGACAAAAAGTAGTCAAAGATGAGGTCAGAGCTAGTCACAGAGGTCCCTGTGGACTGTCTCCAGTGAGACGGGAGGAAGCATGGGGTTTTGCGCAGCAGACTGATTAAATCTGACCTGGTTTTTAGCAGAGTGGTTCTGAACATTGGGCAGAAGGCCATGCAATAACCCTTGAGAGACAGGACAGTAATGCAGGCCATGGTGATGGGCGGAGGATCAGAAGTTCTGTGTATTGTCTTAAAAGAAGAACTGATGGGTACAGCTGACGGCTGGATTTGGGAGGGGAGGATAGAAAAGTTAAGTTTTTGGACTAAACAGATGGGAGAGAAGAACTACCACTCACCGAGTCAGGAGGAACAGGGTGCAGGGAGCTGGGTTTGGACATGTGTCCAGTGTGCAGGGTCCCATGTATGTGCAAGTGGAGGAGTCAAGCAGGCAGCTAGGGAGAAGGAGCCCTGGGCAGCACCTAGGTGACCTGGAATGGTGAGGTCACCAGAGGAGAAGCAGCCACAGAACTGAACCCTGGGCACCACAGGACACAGGCTGGAAGGTGAGAAAGAACCAGCAAAGACCTAGGATTTAGTAGGAAACCAGCAGGCAATTAGGAGAAGCCAGAAGTGGGCCTCATCCTATAGGAGTGTTCAGTGAGACTAATCCTGTACAGATCAGTGAGTGGTAGGCTAAGGCCCTGAGCTAGCACCCGTAGTTGGTGGGGAAAGCTGCGTTTCCAAGAGCTGAGGTTTCCATCTGAGAACTTGGGACAGCAGACCCCAGTTTTTCCATCCCGGTGTCTGCTTTCTTCATTCCCTCTATGCTCCAGACTGGCTCAATTGCTTGGAGCTCTCCTGGATGGTGAAGGTCAGGAAGTATAAGTAATTGCCCTGAAAGCAAGAGGACCTGGGTTCAAATCTCCAGCATGCCTGTACATCCTATGACTCCAGCACTGGCGGGGGGGGGGGGGGGAGGGAAGGCAGGCAGATCCCAGGACCTGGCCTAGCTGAAATGCTGAACTCAGGTTCAGTGAGAGACCCTGTCTCAAAAAAAGCAAGGTAGAGGGGAAAACAGTTGTCCTCCCTCCAAATGCATACTCTCACACATATGTACATACTAACACATGCACACATGAACAATGGAAAGGTGACCTGGAGCCAATACATGAATAAATAAAACAAAGAAGCAACTGAGCAGGCATATTTTCTCTAATAAAGAAGCTTACATAACAGTGTGAATGGTGAGAAAAAGATCTAGCAAGGTGAAAATACGTTGAAGAAAAAGCGATCTCATGGTGGGGTGAGATCCCAAGGAGAACAGGATCTGTATGCACGAGACACCTGGTCTTGTTAAATATAGATTTTGATTTGAGGGCTGTGAGAGTCTTAATTTCCGGCAAGTTCCCAAGAGAAGCCACCACACTCGTGGACTGTACCACAGGCCATGCATGGAGTAGCTTGCTGACACAAGGAGGAAAATTAATGTGCTGGAGGAAATGGGAAGGGTCTTCTAGTTGCTTTTGTTTTCTCAGTGACAAGCAGAGACTGAAGACCCAATATGGACATACAAGAAGAAAGATACGAGACACCAGTAGAGCTGAAGCACACGCAGAGGTTTGCAGACTCACACTGGAAGCTGATCAGGCAGCCCAGCATCAGGCCTGGCAATGGAGTCTAGGAACTTGCCTTTCCCTTTCTCTTTGCTTTATTCATTTGTTTAATTGCAAAAGTACACGTGTACATGCGTGTGTGTGTGTGTGTATGTGTGAAGTAAGTACAAGAGCATGTGAGTGCCCAAAGAAGCCAGAAAAGGGTAGGGTAGCAGATTCCCTAGAGCTGGAGATGCAGGCAACTGTGAGCCACCCAGTGTGGTGCTGGGACCTGAACTTAGGTCCCCTGGAGTAGCAGCAAAGGCTCTTCACCACTGAACCATCTCTCCAGCTGCTCTCTTCTTTTTCAGCAACTTTGCCAGAGCAAATCTGATAAACCAAAAACCACACACACCTACTGTATATAGGTTAATGAGTTTGGATATATGCAAACCCACACAGAAGCATCCTCACAGTCAAAGGTAATAAGCCTCTAAATGTTTTGTGCTCTTTTGAGTATTTGGTTTTTGTTCATTCATTCATTCATTCATTCATTCATTCATTCGTATTGTTTTCTTATTTGGAACCCTTGCACAAGCTGGGCAAGACCACTGCTATGAAACTCCACCCCCAACCCTCTTGTTTTTATTTGGTTGATTTGTATGTGTGGTATAAACATCCAATATGAGATTTTGCTTCCCTCCTCTTTCACATACTGTATGGGGCATGGTACAGCATTTTAGCTGTGGGTACTCTGCTATACACAGATCTGTGGAACCTACTCATGTCATACCACAGAACCTTTGTCAGCAACCCATTGCTCTCCTCTGGAAATGTCCACCAGATTCTCTGACAGTGCTGGTGTGGATGCTTCCAGTAGGTAGCCTACATTTTCAAAGCCAGTGGTATGGGCAAAGGTGGCTGAAGTCCACTATCCTGAATTCTTTCTTTGCCTTCCAAATACCGGAATTACATGAGGTCCTACACCCACTTAGCAATTATTTGGGTACTGGCGATCCAAACTCTGGTCTTCACACTTGCTTGCAAAGTACTTCATCCACTGAACCAGCCTCTCATTTTTAACTCTACTCAGTATAGTTCCCTGACTCAGATGAACCACAGTTTATCTGAAACGTTAGCATTTGTGAACACAAGAATGCTTGTGGGTTCTTAATGGTATCATAGGAGGCAGTGCTGGAGTGAGCACATCTTTGTGTGCTCTGAACAACTGGAAGATAAATTCCTGGAAGTGGACCAAAAGATATCTGTGGGTTTTTTTTCTAAGTGTCAGGTACTATATCTGTATCAGCTACAGTTCAGTTAGCAGAAACAGCAGATGTTCCCAGCAGTCTAAGCAGAAGGAGCTTTGTTGTGGGTGCTAGGTGAAATGCATAGTCACGAGGAGGGCACAAGAACAGATCTAGATTGAACTTTGAGGGGAGACTTCAAAAGTCAGATTGCAGTTCTCAGGAATATCCATCATCTTCTCAAGGAGGAAAACCCTTCCCAAGCTAGGGAGCTCACTGTCTCGACTCCCAACTCCAGAAGTACTTTGTCTCAGCTCCAGTCGGAAAAGTGGAGTAATCAGAAAGTCTCCATGGAGAAAGCAGTCACTTTCATGACAGCTTCTGCTGGCCAAAGCTCAGCATTATGGCTTCCTCTTCCTTTTTCTACAGCTCAGTTGGTTAACAAAATCCAATTCAAATCTAGAAGTTGAGCTCTGTAGGAACCTAGGACATGTCCTTGATAGTGTTCTGGTGTTTGGTGTCTGTAGTATAGACTATACAAAGAGGACCTTGGAATGCAGTGCCTCAGCAACCATCACACTGTGTGAGTGACCCAGTGCTGCTCCATAAACTTCGTACAGCATGTAAGAGGGTTTTATCCCTCTGGAGATCAGTGACAGGATAAAGAGTTTTGCATTTTTTAGATTCTAATTCAGATTGAAGATTTTTAGCTTGGCTTATTGGTCATATTTCAATTTCCTGGGTTTTTGTTGTTGTTTTGTTTTTAAAGATTTATTTGTTTATTTATTTATTTAATGTATATGAGTGCTCTATCTGCATGTACACCTGCATACCCAGAAGAGGGCATCAAATCCCAGTATAGATGGCTGTGAGCCACCCTGTGGTTCCTGGGAACCAAACTCAGGCCCTCTGGAAGAGCAGACAATGCTCTTAACCCATGAGCCATCTCTCCCACCCTCATTTTCCTGTCTTTTTCTGTATTGGAATAACTAAGTTACAGACTGCCTCAAAACTCAACAGATTATGAGGCAGTGGTGGCGCATGCCTTTGATCCCAGCACTGGGTAGGCAGAAGCAGGCAAATCTCTGAGTTCAAGGCCAGCCTGGTCTACAGAGCGAGTTTCAATGACAGTCAGGACTACACAGAGAAAATCTGTTTCAGAAAAAAATGAAACAAAACAAAAAACCCAGGACAACACAATACAATATGATTCTCCAAATCACCCGAGGGGAGGGGGTTGCTGATCTGGGTACTATTCAGTGGATCTCAGATAGGCTGACTCAGGCCTGTCAGTCAGCTGGGGTTATAGGATGGCACTGGCTGGACACAGTTAACTCTCCTCCCTGGAGACTCTTTCTCTACCAGGCTTCATTACACTTAAGCTCATGAAATTAGAAGAGACTCAAATACTTTTTCTGCTCTGCTATGTTTGTGGAGATTCCATTAGCCAAAGCAAGCCATAGGCCATGTCCATAACCAGTATAGGAGGCACACCCCAAAGGCCTAGGTCATAAGTCAACAAACAAACAAACAAACAACAACAAAACAAAAAGAATACAAGTAGGCCTGACTCAGTGGCACATGCAGGCAAGCGTATTTTTGTAAGTTCAAGGTCAGACTGGTCTAAAAAGGGAGTCCAGGACAGCCAGGGCTGTTACACAGAGGAATTCTGCCTCAAAAAAAGAAAAAAAAAGAAAGAAAGAAAGAAAAGAAAAGAAAAAGAAAAAAAAAATACAAATAATCTTTTAAAAAATTCTCAGGGCCAGGCAGTGGTGGCACATGCCTTTGATCCCAGTATTTGGGAGGCAGAGGCAAGCAGGCAGATCATTGTGAGTTTGAAGCCAGCCCAGTCTACAGAGTAAGTTCCAAGACAGTCAAGTTTACACAGAAAAATCCTGTCTCAAAAAAAGAAATTCTTACATGAGCATCAGCGTATGCCTATAATCTTAGTACTCAGGAGGTAGAGGCAGGAGGAAAACTATAACTCCAAGGTCATACTGGGCTTTATCATGAATTCCAGGCCAACAATAAAGCCCTCATCTGGGCATACCTATAATCTCAGCATTTGAGAGGCAAAGGCAGGAGGATGGCCACAAGTCTGAGGCCAGCCTAGGCTAAAGAGTCAGATCTTATGTCAGGCAAAACAAAACGAGAGGCTGAACAGATAGTTAAGAGCACTTGGGCTTGGTTCCCAGTTCGCCACTGCCTGTAACTTCAGGTCCAGGGGATCCAGTATCCTCTTCTGACCTCCTGAGCACCAGGCACACAGTTGGTGCACATATGTATATGCAAGCAGAACACTCATGCATGTGAATAAACCTTCAAAACAACACAACAGCTCAACTCGATAAGAGACATATACAGATGCTAACTAAAATGATTGAAATGGGACAGCACAGATTCCTTAGATAACATATTTCTAAGGTAACACATCTCTAGTCTGATTACACTGGATGGGGCCAAATACAACCGTTAGTGTTAAGCCTGGGGTATGCATGATCTTAATTTTTGCTAGTTTTGCTGAAGACATATCAACCAAGATGTAAATGAACATTAAATCATAGGAACAAATTCTACTTGTAGGTTATCTTGCCTGTGTTGATTAATCTTGTCAGTCTGATTGGCATTAGAATCATCTAGGAGATTTATGAGACATTCTTCTATTGTGTCTATGAGAACCTTTCCAGAGAGGATTACCTGGAGAAATTCAGAGACTCACCCTGAATGTGGTGGATGACACCATCCTGAGGACTGTGGCTCAGACCGAATAAAAAAGGGAAAGGAAAAAGCCAGCCAGGGGGTCACATTCCCTTTTCCGTGAGGTGAAGAATTTTTCTCTGCACAGTTCCTAGTGGCATAATGTTCTGCACAAGTACATGGGGCCAAGAGATGGTGGGCTGAACCTTCTGAGACCAAGAACCAAAATAAATAATGCCTTCCTTACATTGTGTCATTCACTTGGTCACAGTGACACAGGAGTGATCAATACACTGCCTTTGGGGTCTACAGCTCTGCATCTGTTTCATCCTTCCTTGCAATGTAGACAAAGGTAATTCCGTTTTATAATTCAGTATTAAATAGAAACAGTTATTCAGAGGTCTTCAGGTAAAGAAAGAAAGCAAAGAAGCAAAGAAAATGGATCAGCTACACTGTTAGTGAAAATCCCCTTTCTCAAAGCCCCAGCCTGCTTGACCTTAGGTGTACATGAGCAGGCCCACAGAGACACATGGAAATGAGGAGAGATAACTAGAAGTATTTCACACAAATCCTCCTTTCCATCTTGTGCAATACCCTTCACACCTCCTCTGTGCTTGATGCTAGCTATTCATTCCTCTGCTATCACTAAGCCCAGGAATAGTAGTAACTCAAGACAAAGTTCATGGTGCTGAAGAGATGGCTCAGCAGTTAAGAACACTTAACTGGCAGCTCTTCCAGAAGACCCAGATTTGATTCCCATCTCCCACATGGCAGCTCACAGCTGTCTGTAACTCCAGAGGAATCTGACATCCTCACACAGAAATACATGCAGGAAAAAAAAATAGACAAAGCTCATTTTCTCTCCATGAAAGAGTCAGCACCAACCAGGTTTTAGCTTAGTAGACTTTGGTGTCTGAAGCAAGTTTCTTCTGCTGTTATGTTGTTCCCTTCTGTGCTAACCAGGATTGTCCCCAGCCAGAGGAAAGAAACAAGAGCAAAGGAGAGGTCACGTAGTGCACATATATAACTTCCAATCAATCCTTCTTACTGTCCATAGCTATGTTTTAACATATGTAACATAATCATTAGAAGAAAACCAGAATTCGGGTCATAAAGGAGTTTTTGGTAACAAGCCTTTATCAGAGCTGCCTTAATGAGGATTATCTGGGTGAAATTACCTTTGCCTCCCTTTCTCCTCTTCTCTCATAGCACTCCCCAACCTCCCCTTTTAAAGTCCAGGAGAGCAAGAAGCAATCCATTTGTTTATAGACGTGTAAGGAATACCAGAGTCCTTCTCTGAAGACAGTATCAGGGGCTGAGAAAGATGTTATGGACCCATAAAGATCACATCGGTCCCCACACTACTGCTGTCCAGCTGGTGACCTTATGCAAGTTATAGTTCCTGCTTAACCGCAGGGTAACAATGGGGCTTCCTTCCTCAGTTCCTTATAAAGAGTAAACAAGTATAGTGCTGCTCTGTGGCTAGTGCTCAGCATACATGCCTGTTGCCCACGGTGGATCCCAGCAGCAGCTGTCGACTGGCTCAGTGGAGAAGTTAAGTTTTCAAGGACGAATTAAAACCTTTGTGGTTAACAGCGGCCCCAAATCAAAAGGATAAGTTCAAATATGGGAAGTAGCTCTAAAGATGCCATTTGTACTTAGGTTTTCTAATTTGCCTTTTTAAATTTCTCTTTTAGGGGATAGCTCATTAGCTTTCTTCTTTCTTTTCGTGTGTGTGTGTGTGTGTGTGTGTGTGTGTGTGTGTGTGTGTGT